>NC_079198.1:124180002-124552502 GCF_029499605.1 Hyla sarda | reverse complement strand
AGGTCACAGGTTCCCCACATTAGGTTTCCCCCCATTAAGTAGCAGGTTCCCAACATTAGGCTTCCCCATATTAGGTCGCAGGCTCCCCACATTATGCTTCCCCACATTAAGTCGCAGGTTCAGCACAGTAGCATAGTTACTCCCACAGACTAACACACACACAATGACCACCCCCACTTCACACACACACACACACTGGCACACACACTGCACCACAACACCCCCCCCCCCCACACACACACATAGACACATGGCAACACTTACCTGGCATAGACTTCGCTTCTCCTCTCCGGCGGTGGCCCACGAGTCCTCTCCGGCGCCGGTCCTCTCCGAAGGCGTCCTCCTTCGTGGGTCTGCGGAGTGACATCACTAGCGCGATGTCTCTCAGCAGGCCCGGGCTGCCGCCGCAACTGTGTGGAGGTAATGGAGCGCTATTGGAGCGGACGCATCAGACGGGGAGGGGGGAGTGTTACAGTGGTGCTACGGGACAGGAGCGGGCGCTTTGGACGACAGGGGGTTCGGGGGTGCTACGGGATAGGGGCAGGTGGCAGCTGATGGAGGGGGGGTGCTTTTGGACACACGGCACAAATATCACAGCGGGCGGCGTAACAAAGCATTAAAAAAAAAAGTCCTTGATTTTTCCGCCCCCTGGTCCTTGCGCCCTTAAGCGACTGCTTGGTCTGCCTAATGCAAGCGCCGGGCCTGCGGGCGCCCAGCACACAGAAGAGCCGCATTAAAGTGTGTAAAGAGCCGCATGTGGCTCGCGAGCCGCGGCTTGCCGACTACTGGGATAGGGGATAAGTGTCTGAATGGGGTAATGTTCACAGATAAAGGCTGCTACATATCACATCCCTTTGTGCCAGTCATTTCCCCGAAAGTGAGGCTGCGACCACCAGCCGAGACCTTCAACTTTGGAATCTGCAAAACATTGGCGCATGCATTGAAATGCAAACACTGAATGAGAACTCCGTAATATAAGCGTGTCAGTACGCAATGCACAATTAGATTAGGTGGATGCTGGATTATTATAAAATAGCCTGCCCACTAACAATACAGAAACCTAAATCAAATAATTTTACTGGATGTTCCGTGTGTGTGCATTAATTTCAATAATCTGATATTTCTAATAATCCGTCACTTTTGAGGTCCTTTTGGTTGTCAGATTAGCAGAACATTACTGTAGATAAAAATATATAACAATAGAGAATTGTTAGTTGCACTAGAGAAATTTGGGCAGCTCCAATCCCCTCTCCAGGACCCGTGCTCCGACCGGAGGGCAGCGTCTCCCCTCAAGAAGACAATATGGAAGAAAATGATGTCCAGCACCGGAGTCTCGGATAAAAACTGTAAGTCTTTATTGAAGTAGCCACAGGATACAAAAATATCACAGAACACACCGCCCTGAGGCCTGTGACTACTTCAATATAGACTTACAGTTTTTATCTGAAACTCCGGTGCTGGACATTAATTTCTTCAATAATAGAGAATTGTTGGAAACTTTTGATCAGCAAATTTCACTTTACAGGTCCTGTCTATTCTTCCTGAAATATTTGTAACAAAAATTGGTGCAAATTCCAGCTCCCAAAATAATCGATAAAAGTCCAAAATTTATTTCACATAATTAAAATTGGTGGAAAAATGAAAACCAAAAAGGTGGTTTTAAAAGCATAGCAGAAACGCCGACGCGTTTTGAACCATCATGGTTCTTAGTCATGGCACCATGATGGTTCGAAACGCGTCGGAGTTTCTGCTATGCTTTTAAAACAGCCTTTTTGGATTTAATTTTTCCACCAATTTTAATTATGTGAAATAAATTTTTGGACTTTTATCGGTTATTTTGGGAGCTGGAATTTGCACCAATTTTTGTTACCTGTTCATACCAAAGTATGCGGCTTGGCCATCGGTTCCGTGCTTCCTAGAAACCACAGACGTTCCTTCAATTCAAAGTATCTACAGGGCGGTGAGCTGGTCTTTTTTTTTTTTTTTTTTTCCAAATATGCATACTAAAATATTTGTATTACACTGAAAGTGTGGTGATTTTTTATATAAAAAAAAAAATGTCAACGTTTTGGCACCAGAGCAGTTCCCCACCGTCTCTGGGCCCCATAATAGTTCCTACAAGTGCTTCAGCCATCATACCACCATCTTATGCCACTGACACTCACTCTCCACCCCTTTACCTGGTCCGCAGTCAGCAGTGGCTCCTCATTTATACCAGAATCATTCTCACTCTTCTCATTCAGTTCTTCTTCCTCTTTTTCATGGAACTGAAAAGAGACAATAGGAAGATTTTACTAAGGCGGTCAGTTCCTGGATTCCTTGAAATTGCATTTTAATTTTAATGTAATATGTATAAACATGTGCAGATACCGTGTTTCTCCGAAAATAAGACCGGGTCTTATATTAATTTTAGTCTCAAAAAACACACTAGGGCTTATTTTCAGGGTAGGGCTTATTTATTTATGGGGGGCTGCAGAAGTGTGGAGGATGGGGGGCTGTGGGGGGATGGGGGCTGTAGCAGTGTAGAGGAAGAGGGGCTGTAGCAGTGTGGAGGATGCCGCACCCCCCCATCTTCCACACTGCCACAGCCCCCCATCCTCCCACAGCCCCCCATCCTCCCACAGCCCCCATCCTCCACACTGCTATACAGCCCTCCATCCTCCCACAGCCCCCCATCCTCCACACTCCCGCAGCCCCCCATCCTCCACACACCTGCAGCCCCCCATCCTCCACACTCCTGCAGCCCCCCATCCTCCACACTGCTACAGCCCCCTCTTCTCCGTCGTCCTCCACACTCCTACAGTGCCCCCCACCCCTCTGCCATAATAAACCAGCACTTCCCCACCTTCATGGCGTCCGCAACTGAAGCTGCAGCTGCAGCAGCCGGGGCAGGGACACGTCCGTGACGTCGGGCGTGCATACGCGCAGACATTTTAAAGCGACAGCGTCCCTGCCCTCGGCTCATTTAACTTGCCAAGGGACCAGCCAAAGGGGGGGGCAGGGGGTCCGCATCACATTACTGGCGTCCGCGGTCCGCCAGTTGAGTACCCCTGGCCCTAGGTCTTATTTTCGGGGTAGGGCTTATATTGCAGCCCACCCCGATAATCCAGCTAGGGCTTATTTTTGGGGTAGGGTGTATTTTCGGGGAAACAGGGTATCTAGAGTCGTGCCAACATTCACACCACCTATCCCCCATCAGTCCGTGTTCTCACAGGAGAATGTATCACGTAGCAGAATATAAGGCATCAGACCAAGTCTTTGCTGACACAGCCAGAAATATCCTGCATAATATCCAATCTGCAGACAGTTAAAAATATGACGGGTAGAAGATAGATTAGAGACTTCTGTGGAGCCTGCTGCTGCCTGAGCGTTCTATAGTAAAAACGAAATGTTGCGAACAGCGTCTGATCAGCTCCGGCTGAGGAAAACCTGCCCTGTGTGACCTCCACTAGGAAAAACCCATTCATAATAACAGGAAGGAGAAAGACAGCTGAAGGAAGAAAGCCTGAAGCTCTGAAGAAGGGATCATATAGAAATAAATCCAGATGCTTTTAATAAGATGTATGACAACATTTCTTATATTCGCTTGTACTATTGATCAATACAAGTTTGTTTAAATGACAGTGCGTACCTCAGATCTAAAGCGTACCTCAGATCCCACAAAAAAAAAGGCTGGGTTCACATCATGTTTTCAGCCATACGGGACCGCATACGGCTGGGGGGAGCTAAAACCATGCGCTCCCGTATGTAATTCATTTCAATGAGTGGACCGGAGTGAAACGCTGACTCCGGTCGGCTCATTTTTGCCCCGTATACAGTTTTCCACCGGACCTAAAATCATGGTCGACTACGGTTTTAGATCCGGTGGGAAAACCGCATACGGGGCAAAAATGAGCCGACCGGAGTCAGCGTTTCATTCCGGTCAGCTCATTAAAATGAATTACATACGGGCGGCATACGGGAGCGCATGGTTTTAGCTCCCCCCAGTCATATGCGGTCCCGTATGGCTGAAAACATGATGTGAACCCAGCCTAATCCTGACCATGTACATCTAATTTTTATGCCTCTATCACCTATATTTATTATAAAAATACCTCTTTTCATAAATTAGCTCACAGTGTTCTCTCAGGGGGAGGGGGTGTGTCATTCCCTTGTGGTGGTGGTGGGAGGGGGGGTGTCCTTCCCTTGTGGTGGTGGTGGGAGGGGGGGTGTCCTTCCCTTGTGGTGGTGGGAGTGGGTGTGTCCTATCCTTGTGGTGGTGGGAGGGGTGTGTCCTTCCCTTGTGGTGGTGGTGGGAGGGGGTGTGTCCTTCCTTTGTGGTGGGAGGGGGTGTGTCCTTCCCTTGTGGTGGGAGGGGATGTGTCCTTCCCTTGTGGTGGTGATGGTGGGAGGGGGCGTATCCCTCCCTTGTGGTGGTGGGAAGTGATTGGTGCATCTGCTCATAAAGCCTTGTCCATGAGTCATCTGACTCATGGACAAGCCTGATTTTTACTGGTTAGTGTATTTATTAAATATAAAAAAAATGTTAAACAACTATATTACAAAAGGTCTTTCATTTTAACCAGTAACAACATATAAAATGTTTTTTCATCTAACAGTGCCCGTTTAAAGGGGTACTATGCCCCTATACATCTTCTCTCCTATCCTAAGGATAGGGGATAAGATGTCTGATCGCGGGGGTCCGACCACTGAGACCTCCTGCAATAACCGGACCGGCACCCTGGCGTTATGAACATTTATGTTCAGAATGTTGGCTTTGGGCGGCCATGGTTGTGACATCATGCCCCCTCCATTCATGTCAATGGGAGGGAGCATGACAGCTGTGGTTGCTCATCCACAGCTATCACGCCCCCTCCAATAGACAAGAATGGAGGGGGCGTCGTATGATGTAAGGAACACGCCCGCCCAAAGCCAGTGTTCTGAAAATAAGTGTTCAGAGCACCGGGGTGCCGGCCCAGAAATCGTGGGGGGGTTCCAGTAGCCAGACCACCACGAACAAACATCTTATCCCCTATTCTTAGGATAGGGGAAAAGATGTATAGGGGCGAAGTCCCCCTTTAAGGCTATACATATTTTGCAACCAAATATTATCGTTGCCTCAGGGATCTGCCACAAATTTTATTCCTTTAATCACAAAGGAAATGTTCATTTTTTTTGTTTTTATTTTTTTCCTCATCTTCTAAAAGCCATACCTCTCTTATGTAGCTATATAAGGGCTTGATTTTTTTTTGTGTGTAAACAATTGCACTTTGTAATAACATGCTTTATTTTACCATAAAATATAGTGCAAAACAAACAAAACATTTTTTGTGGGGTGAAATGAAAAATAAAATTACATTTGGCAACTTTTTGAGGGTTTTCGTTTTTATGTTGTTCAGGCTATAATTCAGACAATTTTGCTTGCGGAAATATTAAATATGTACATTTTTTATATATTTTTTAACATTTGTTTATTTGGAAAATAGGAAAAGGGAGTTGAGATTTTTTTTAAACTTTTTTTTAAATCATTTTTTACTTTTTTGTTTTTGCACTTATTTTAGTCCCACTAGGGCAAATGTCAGCTCCAAATAGCAGCCGTCACACGCTGGATATGTAGGAGGCTTGGATGGCGAGCCTGAACTATAATCACCTGATGCCCATCCGACGTACATGTACGGTAGTTGAATCTAGAGAGAAGGAGGAAGGCGCCTCATGTGCGGAATCAGCAGATCTTGTTAGTGGGGGTGGGGGACGGTAATTCCCAAACCGCTTACCAAAGTTGGTTGTGCGCCCACACACAACAAGGTAAAGTGCAGAAGAGATGTACAAGAAGGTCCACTGCAGCCCTCCTGGGTAGAAGTAAAATCAAAACCGAATGACCATGGATTCAGGAGTTTGTCTGGCGCAGAGAGGAACCATCAGGAAGCCAAGTAAAATCAATGGATTTATTAAATGCAACGCGTTTCGCTGCGCATGCGAAGCTTCATCAGGCAGGGTAGTTGGGAATGTACGGTAGTTGGGAGTTAACAGGTTGAGCAAATAAGGAAATCACGTGGATTGAAAAACTACTGTTTTGTGCTTACAGCTTTGATGCAGGCCTATGTATCTCCATGGTTACAGACTACAAACAAACTGTAGTCTGCTCCTTCAGCCACCTAAGCAAATAATAACTGTAAAAGTAATTTCCCTTCTGCTCACTCATATTACTTTACACATATGCCAGACTATCAATTCTAAGACTAATGAAAATAAATCAGAACATTTGCTGTTGATATTTCCTGGTGAATAAATAAATGCCACAAGGGAGCATTAAAATAATGTCCTGCTCTTAAATCCTCTGTGCTTCCCCGTCTTCCTATTAGTTGTTGTGTAACAATACACAGTAGTTACTTGCGCATCTTTCGGGGTCTTCTTCATACTCGCTCCTCCTATTTGCTGTGCTTTCACTACTATAACTTTGTTATTACTGAACTCATTCAGCGTCTCGTCTGCCAGTAAATGGCTTCCGTCTGCAAGGTCAGCGTGTAACAAACATCCGGCTCTTACACAACAAACTCTGCACATTACATCCCATTTGGAGTATTCCCTCAAGAACAGAAAAGGGAGTCCAAGAGCATCTGAGAGTGCAATCCAGTCCAAATTGCCTCTGACATTGGACAGAACTCACTATATGCAAAACGTAATTGCTGCTAAGCCCAAGTAATGGAGTCTTATCTGCCGACCTGGCGGATTCTGTCATCACTCTCCAGTCCTTGGGTTGGAGGTGTATTCCTACTTTACAAGAAGGGAAGGACAATAATAAGTCACTAATAAGTGAAAAATCTGTAGTTAAAGGGGTATTCCAGGCAAAAACTTTTTTTTATGTATCAACTGGCTACGGAAAGTTAAAGGGGTAGTCCAGTGGTGAAAAACTTATCCCCTATCCTAAGGATAGGGGATAAGTTTGAGATCGCGGGGGGTCCGACCGCTGGGGCCCCCTGCGATCTCTCTGTAAAGGGCCCCGGCTCTCGGCCCAGATAGCGGGTGTCGACCTATGCACGAAGCGGCGGCTGACACGCCCCCTCAATACATCTCTATGGCAGAGCCGGAGATTGCCGAAGGCAGCGCTCCGGCTCTGCCATAGAGTTGTATTGAGGGGGCGTGTCGGCCGCCGCTTAGCGCGTAGGTCGACACGCCCCCTTCCCGCGGGCTGTCGGGGCCCCGTACAGGAGATCGCAGGGGGCCTCAGCGGTCGGACCCCCCGCGATCTGCAACTTATCCCGTATCCTTAAGATAGGGGATAAGTTGTTCACCACTGATTCACCACCGGACTACTCCTTTAAACAGATTTGTAAATTACTTCTATTAAAAAATCTTAATCCTTCCAATAGTTAGTAGCTTCTGAAGTTTTCTGTCTAACTGCTCAATGATGATGTAATGTCCCGGGAGCTGTGCATGATGGGAGAATATCCTTTGCATGATGGGAAAATATCCCCATAGGAGCTGGACAGCTCCCGGGACCTGAGTCATCAGAAAGCAATTAGACAGAAAACAGCAACTCAACTTCAGAAGCTAATAACTATTGGAAGGATTAAGATTTTTTAATAGAAGTAATTTACAAATCTGTTTAACTTTCTGGAGCCAGTTGATATATATATAAAAAAAGTTTTTGCCTGGAATACCCCTTTTACAGAGACCTATATTAAATGTTGTACTGGACTGATTATTAGATATTTTAGCCAAACCAGAGTCTCCTCCAAAAGAAAGAGATATAGTTATTCTCTTTACTTTAATTGGTCAGACATTGACTTACATGTAGCTATAGGTGGCACAAAGGAGAATTTTTTTTCCTTCAAAAGGATAACTATTTTGCATATCATTTTCTCGGGCAGCATTCCTTGTAAGACCTTCTTATGCCAGCAAAAGAGGAAGTTTATGTTTTTACCTTATGTTATTATCAATATTGTTTTTTGAGCACATTTATTGCACTGTATTTTATCTTTAGTCTGTAAGTGGTGATGCACCATCATTAGGGATCCTTCCTATTAATGAATAGGGCAACATAGGGTCATACAGCGGACAGTCAACGCTTGAAGTGGGGGCTCATCCTCCACTGTTAGGTAGGGCGATTATAGGACCGTGATTTGTAGGGATAGTATTATCATTGTGTGGTTTATATTTCTATACCATCATTCCAACAGAATACACCCTACAACCGTCCTCCAGCCGACCAGTCTGTCCTGCTGTTATCGACGGAAAAAATGTTGTATCTCTCTCTCTATATATATATACTGTATTTTTATATTGGCTTTATGCTTATAATGGTGTTTATGTGCAGGTTATAGAGTTTCTACGTATCACTATAAATATACAAATAGTGACTGATATATATCTTTTTGCTATATCTTGGCCTGCTCTAAGTAACATACTTTATTTCTTTTTATATATATATATATATATATATATATATATATATATATATATATATATATATATCTCGTATATACTCGAGTATAAGCCGAGTTTTTCAGCACGATTTTTCGTGCTGAGAACGCCCCCCTCGGCTTATACTCGAGCGAACTCTCCGCCTGTCAACCCCTTCATCAGTGATCTTCAACCTGCGGACCTCCTGATGTTGCAAAACTACAACTCCCAGCAAGCCCGGACAGCCATCGGCTGTCCGGGCATGCTGGGTGTTGTAGTTTTGAAACCTCTGGAGGTCCACAGGTTGAAGACCACTGCGGCCTTCGTCATCATACAGAGCCCCCCCCCCCCCGCCTTTTGTTTTGTACTCGCCACCCCTCGGTGGGAAGGAAGGGTGAGCTGGTCCGGGCCATCTATGCTGCAGGGACAGTCCGGTGGGGAGGGTTAGTCGTTCAGGGCTGTCCATTTTCACCGGGGGGGGGCCTCTTCTCCGCGCTTCGGGCCCGGCCCCGGACTAGTGACGTTGCTTTGACGACGACGCACAGGGACGTTCATTCGCAACGTTCCTGTGCATCGTCGTCAAGGCAACGTCACTAGTCTGGGCCCGAAGCGCGGAGAAGAGCCCCCCCCCCCACTGAAAATGGACAGCCCTGAATGACTAACCATCCTCGATGGCTGTCCGGGCATGCTGGGAGTTGTAGTTTTGAAACATCTGGAGGTCCGCAGGTTGAAGACCACTGATGAAGGGATTGACAGGCGGTGATGATGAAGGGGGGGATGATGACAGGGGTCTGGATGATGACAGGGGGGATTATGTATTTCCCACCCTAGGCTTATAGTCGAGTCAATAACTTTTCCTGGGTTTTGGGGGTAAAATTAGGGGCCTCGGCTTATATTCGGGTCGGCTTATACTCGAGTATATACGGTAAGATTTGTCAATATACTATTGCGCCCTTATACACACCCAACATATTTAATTGGTGGTCTCATTGGTCATAAATATTATTATTAAAGGATCTAAATAAAAGTTACATTTTAAAGGGGTATTGTGCCACATATTTAGTTACACAGCAAAAGATTGCCTCAAGGAGGAACCCCCCCCCCCATTATATAAAACATTTTTATATAATGTAGATAACAACATTATATGTATATTTGTAATATACATTGGTTAAAAAATGTTTATACTTTGGGTGAAAAAATCCTGGTTTGTCCCTGCAGCTATTGCCAGTGTGTCTTTATGCAGAGAAAAAATACAAGCTCCCGGCTCACAGAGCAGGCTGATTGACAAGCCAGGAGTCCGCACCGATCCCTGCTTGTCCCGCCCTCACTTCCTGTATTTGGACTCCTCACAGAGACACACAGGCAATAACTGCAGGGACAGCATTTTTTACCCAAAAATATACACATTTTATAACCAATGCATATTACAGATGTAAATATAATGGTATTATCTACAATATATAAAAAGGTACGACAGGTACACTTTAATAAAAGTGAATATCTATACCGAGCAATGTACAGTGAAAAGACACATTTTTAATGATTCACTCAAATCTAGTTCCATGGTACTAAAGAGTGATTCTGGTCAGTGTAAATCTGCCCTAAAAGGGCCCGTACTTCTTGTAAAATACACCTGGGGAAAGATACAATGGTGCAAACTTAGACAAAATCGTCTAAGGGTACGTTCACACACGTGGATTTTTTTGCGGGTTTTCCGCTGCGTATTTGAAAGTGGGCGGGCTCTTCTCGGCTGTCCGCAGCCGATTTTCCGCGGCGGAATGTACACTGCGGAAAATCCGCCGCAAGCCCCATTGAAGTCATGAGGGACTGTGGCGGATTTTCCGCAGCGTAAATTCCGCCGCGGAAAATCCGCTGCGGACAGCCGAGAAGAGCCCGCCCACTTTCAAATACGCAGCGGAAAACCCGCTAAAAATCCGTGCGTGTGAATGTCCCCTAAAAATGCACCAGATGTATCATAGTGGCTCAGGTTGTTGGTAAATCTGATGCATCATTAGCTTGCTTTACACCAAATGTTATACAAAACAAGCATTCTTGCAAGGCTTAAAGGGGGATCTCCCCTGGAAAACATTTTTTTTTTTTAAATCAACTGGTGCCAGAAAGTTAAACAGATCTGTAAATTACTTCTATTTAAAAATCTTAATCCTTCCTGTACTTATCAGCTGTTGTATGCTCCACAGGAAGTTCTTTTCTTTTTGAGTTTCCTTTCTGTCTGACCACAGAGCTCTCTGCTGACACCTCTGTCCATGTCAGGAACTGTCCGGAGCAGGAGAGGTTTGCTATGGAGATTTGCTCCTACTACTAAAAGTAAAGAACTTCCTGTGGAGCATGCAACCGCTGATAAGTACTGGAAGGATTAAGATTTTTAAATAGAAGTAATTTACAAATCTGCTTAACTTTCTGGCACCAGTTGATTAAAAAAATAAATGTTTTCCAGGGGAGTACTCCTTTAATAAGGTAACAAACACACATATTAAGTGAAATCACTCTAATTCAACAGACATTATCAGAACCTGCTGCATTACCCATTTTTCTGGATTACTGGATGGTCCAAGAACAAATAAGTTCTTCCCATAATTTTGCTTAATTGGCGAATCTGTTCAGTCTTCTGAGTTTAGTCTCATATTATTTCCAATTCTAAATAATCTTGCACTCACCGTAATAGTACGAGTCACACGGCTCCTCTCATGGGACCTCCAGCAAACAGGCAGACTAAATCAGCGTGGGGCGCTCGGAGCGCCCCACGCTGATTTCATCTGCCTGTTTGCTGGAGGTCCCGTGAGAGGAGCCGTGTGACTCGTACTATTTCGGTGAGTGCAGGATTGCTGTCTTGATCTCCTGTTAGGGCTGGTTCACATCACGGGAGCGCATACGGCAGGGGGGGGAGATAAAACCTTGCGCTCCCGTATGCCTTTCTATGCGCACCCGTATGTAATTCATTTCAATGAGCCGGCCGGAGTGAAACGTTCGGTCAGGTCGGCTCATTTTTGCGCTGTATGCGCGTTTACATACATACGGGAGCGCATAGAAAGACATACGGGATCACGAGGTTTTAGCTCCACCCTGTCGTATGCGCTCCCGTATGGGAGAAAACGTGATGTGAACCCAGCCCTATTTAATTCTGATTATTCTCAATGTTTGATGTCCTAGCACCACCGTTAGACGAGTATTGCCCAAGTACCTGCATTGTGTATCCATTATCCAGAAGCTAAAACCATCGGTTGTCTATTTGATGGCAGTGCCGTTCTGATATCGATTGTTTGTTCATTACTTCCAATTAAAGGGGTACTCCGCCCCTAGACATCTTATCCCCTATCCAAAGGATAGGGGATAAGATGTCAGATCGCGGCGGTCCCGCTGCTGGGGACCCCGGGATTGCCGCTGCGGCACCCGCCATCATTACTGCACAGAGCGAGTTCGCTCTGCACGTAATGATGGGCAGTACAGGGGCCGGAGCATCGTTACGTCATGGCTCCATCCCTCGTGATGTCACGGCCGCCCCCTCAATACAAGTCTATGGGAGGGAACTTGGCGGTCGTCACCCCCCTGCCATAGACTTGTATTAAGGGGGCGGGCCGTGATGTCACGAGGGGCGGAGCCATGACGTCACGCTGCTCCGTCCCCTGTATCACCCGTCATTACGCACAGAGCGAACTCGCTCTGTGCTGTAATGATAGCGCAGTGCCGCAGCGGCGATCCCCGGGGTCCCCAACAGCGGGACCGCGGTGATCTGACATCTTATCCCCTATCCTTTGGATATGGGATAAGATGTCTAGGGGCGGAGTACCCATTTAAAGGGGTACTCCGGTGAAAACCTTTTTTCTTTTAAATCAACTGGTGGCAGAAAGTTAAACATATTTGTAAATTACTTCTATTAAAAAATCTTTATCCTTCCTGTACTTATTAGCTGCTGAATACTACAGAGGAAATTATTTTCTTTTTGGAATGCTCTCTGATGACATCACGAGCACAGTGCTCTCTGCTGACGTTATTATAATAATAATAATAATAATGCTTTATTTATTGTTGTCCTTAGTGGGATTTGAACCCAAGTCCCCAGCACTGCAAGGCAGCAGTGCTAACCACTGAGCCACCATGCTGCCCTTAGCATACATCTGCTATGCATCTGCTATGCATCTGCTATGCACGGTTGCTAAAATGGACAGAGATGTCAGCAGAGAGCACTGTGCTCGTGATGTCATCAGTGTCCCAAAAAGAAAGGAATTTCCTCTGTAGCATTCAGCAGCTAATAAGTACTAGAAGGATTAAGATTTTTAATAGGAGTAATTTACAAATATGTTTAACTTTCTGCCACCAGTTGATTTAAAAGAAAAAAGGTTTTCACCGGAGTACCCCTTTAAGCATTAAACCCGCAGACTCTAAATTTCAGTTTTTTTTGGGAGCAAAGTTATTTGACTACACCAAAACATATATATACAAAGCATAGTGTGTGAATACCTCGGTGTCGGACAGGTTACCATTCAGCAGCTCTTCACTCTGTTCTCTCCATTTTTCACCATTTAATGGAATGTAGTTGTCGGTCAGGGCGTCCCAGACTCTGCGAATGGAAGAAACCGGTCAGTAAGAAAGAATGGAACAGCCGTGCCCTGGGGACAATGATGTCAGTGCCCAGAAATCTTTATGAGAAGCCAGCAAATGGCCAAAGTACATAAGAGCGGGCAGGGATTGTATACTGTGTGGATGCCTATAGCATCAGTCTATAACAAGATAACTAGGATTACAAACAAGAGCCTGTTAGTGTATCAGGGGAAGAATATATACAGAAGAGACATCGCAGAGCTCATTATAGAAGTAATCGTCCAGACTATAGTTACAGATATCACTGAAATCAAACTATTGTCGTATGCAACTACTGCTAGTCATATATTGACTTTATCCATGAAGTTTGCCGCCATTGCCTTTTTTTTTTGTCTGACCAATATTTAAAGGGGTACTCCGCTGCTCAGCGTTTGGAACAAACTGTTCCGAACGCTGGAGCCGGGAGCTCGTGACGTCATAGCCACCGCCCCCTCATGATGTCACGCCCCCTCAATGCAAGTCTTTGGGAGGGGGCGTGACATCCGTCACGCCCCCTCCCATAGACTTGCATTGAAGGGGCGGGGTGTGATGTCATGAAGGGGGCGTGGCTATGAGGTCATGCGCTCTCGGTGCCAGCTCCAGTGTTTGGAACAGTTTGTTCCAAACGCTGAGCAGCAGAGTACCCCTTTAAGGGGACTGTACAGGATCAGAAAAGTATGTCCACACCCCACTTGTCCACGGGTTGTGGGTGGTGTTGAAGTGAATAGGCCTAAATTACAAACAACCTGAATACTTGCATCCTGATTTTTTGGAGAAAAGTAGGAATGTTTTTCTAATCGCGGTCAACCCCCCTATAAGTGCAGCTGTCATCAGCCTGGGAGCTATGTGTGCCATGTGGATTCCCATCTCATGAAGTAATAGCTGTTGCAAAACTACAACTCCCAGCATGCCCGGACAGTAGACAATCCGCAGTCTGTGGGCGCCAGCATGGGAATCTCATAGACAGCTATGAAATTCCGCCACGTGTAAAGCGCAGCAGAATCCCATTGAATACGATGCTCCTGCGGAATCTCTGTGCGGAATTCCAATGTAGAATCCCCCACGAAGATTCCGAGGTGTGAACCATCATGGCCTTCCATGAAGAATTCAGCATAAATTCATGGCGAATACACTTCCGCTGTCCCATTCACATGGAGTTTCTGCTTCAGATTTTCCGCTGCAGGAATTCCATTGAAGCGAACGGGCTATAAATTCATGCAGAATTTTCTTGCAGTATTCCGTGCAGAATTTCTGCCGTGTGTGAACATAGTCTAAAAGTTGCTTCAGCACTGCAGCTGGTGGTGGTGCTACTGAGCAGAAAAGATTTATATATACTGTACCTATATATGTGCAACCGCGCAGAAAAAAAACCTCCGCACATAGATTGTAATGAAAGCTAATTAAGCAAATCTTTATTGGCATATTAAAAAAGGTTAAAGAACGTACACAGGAACACACAAAGAGGAGAAATTACATATAAACACATAGGGATACTGGGGTCAAAGTCCTGACATTGACATTGTAGCATCGCTCTCAGACATACAGTGCACCACTATCAATGTCAGGACTTTAATTAACTTTCATTACAATCTATGTGTGGAGGGTTTTTTCGGTGCGGTTGAACACACACATATATATATATATATATATATATATATATATATATATATATATATAGAGGAATATGCAAATCAGCTCATTACATCACCTTTTCAGGTGATGTTCCCTGGTATCAGCTTAGCTCCAGTTACGGAATATAAAAAGCTAATCGGGATTAATGCCAAGCCAGAACTCTCTCTCCAGAAGGAAAGAGCACCCATCTGCAGACAGCTGTTTCGGGGTACTTGCCCCTCGACAGTACAGAGCAGGGTAATCTGGCTTGGCTGAGATGAGGGGCCTTAGACCAACTTTCAAGCTCCGTCACACCAGGAGTGGTGAACTCTCCCTGAGTTAAATACTCATCCCGTTATATATATATATATATATATATATATATATATATATATATATATAGATGCAAATCAAAAAATGTTGCAGTATCTTGTAATAACCTTTTTTATTGGACTAACAGCATTTTGTAGAGAAGCTTTCGGGATTCCTCCCTTTATCAAGTCCAAAGCAAATCTAAGCTCACAAGTAGAGATGAGCGAACTTACAGTAAATTCGATTCGTCACGAACTTCTCGGCTCGGCAGTTGATGACTTATCCTGCATAAATTAGTTCAGCTTTCAGGTGCTCCCGTGGGCTATAAAAGGTGGATACAGTCCTAGGAGACTCTTTCCTAGGACTGTATCCACCTTTTCCAGCCCACCGGAGCACCTGAAAGCTGAACTAATTTATGCAGGATAAGTTATCAACTGCCGAGCCGAGAAGTTCTTGACGAATCAAATTTACTGTAAGTTCGCTCATCTCTACTCAGAAGCAGAAGACACAGGTTACATCTCACAAATAAAAAAAGGTATTACAAGATACTGCAACATTTTTTGATTTGCATCTGCATCACTGGACTAATACGGCTACTCAAATTTACTATATAAATATATATATATTTATTGTTTTGTCCCAAAAAACTCCACTTTAACTGCATTAGGAGCCATGATGTTGGGGAAGGGCTATATAGGTTCATATGAGCAGAAAAGATTGTAAAGTGGGGGTCCCAAAAGGTCAGACCTCCTAGCAATATGCCATCACTGCTTTATGATATATTTGGCCATTTCACAGTGATACCTTGCAGTGAATGGAATTTAAAGGTGTAATGAAGCTCAATAGATGACAATGAATAGCAGTGGACACGCCGCTCCATCCTGAGGTGAGACTCGGCTGCCCTTTGTTGTGATCATGGGAGGGTCCCAAAAGGTAGGACCCCCTGCAACCAGCTATAAATTAGTTGAAATACCCCTTTGACAAAAAACACCCTTAACCCCTTAAGGACCAGGCGTTTTTCTTTTTTTGCACTTTCGTTTTTTCCTCCTTACCTTTAAAAAGTCATAACTCTTTCAATTTTGCACCTAAAAATCTGTATTATGGCGTATTTTTTGCGCCACCAATTCTACTTTGTACTGACGTCAGTCATTTTACACAAAAATCTATGGCGAAACGGAAAAAAAAATCATTGTGCGACAAAATTGAAAAAAAAATTCCATTTTGCCACTTTTGGGGGTTTCCATTTCTACGTAGTACATTTTTCGTTAAAAATGACACCTTTTCTTTATTCTCTAGGTCCATACGGTTAAAATGATCCCCTACTTATATAGGTTTGATTTTGTTTTACTACTGAAAAAAAATCATAAATACATGCAGGAAAATTTATACGTTTAAAATTGTCATTTTCTGAGCCCTATAACTTTTTTATTTTTCCATGTTCAGGGCGCTATGAGGGCTCATTTTTTGCGCCGTAATCTGAAGTTTTTGTATTTTTGCATTGATCTGACTTTTTGATCGCTTTTTATTCATCTTTTCATGATATAAAAAGTGACCAAAAATACGCTATTTTGGACATTGGAATTTTTTTTTCGAGTACGCCATTGAACGTGCGGTTTAAAAAGCGGTATATTTTTATAATTCGGACATTTCCGCACGCGGCGATATAACATATGTTTATTTTTATATACACTTTTTTTTTTATACTTGGAAATGCCAGGTGATTCAAACTTTTATTAGGGGAAGGGATCATTGAAAGGCTTAAAGGAAAACTCTGATGCAGCCCCCCCCCAAAAAAAAAAATGAATGCCATAATGTAGCCCATTAAAATACCTTTTGATGGAGCCCTCAATCGTGTAGAAGGGCCTAGCCGTTTTCGCGTTATGTGCCTGGCCCGCGCTGTAAAAACTACATCTCGCAGCATGCCCACTCGTCACATCCGGCCTGTATCTCCCCTGCTCGGCCCCCTCCACAAATTATAATAAATCACGCCCCCTCCGCGTTTGCTGAGCTGAGCCTATGGCAGTTCAGCTCAGCGCATATATGAATATATTAGTGAGGGGGGAGTAGCCGACTCCGGGCTGGGAGGCCGGCAGAGCCCGCAATGACTCATGGGAGGTACGAGTCACCGGGCTAAGTTGCCGGCGGAGCGCTCGGAATAAGCGGTCGAGCGTCATCAAATGCAGGTAAAGGACCCAGCTTCCGGTCGGCGGAAAAATGCAGGAGAAGACCGGGAAAGGGGCCATATGGAAAGCGCAAGTATATTAGAATGTTATATAACTTTGCTTGATGCTTCTTTTGCCCCAGAAAAGATTTGCATTGGAGTACTCCTTTAATGATTTTTTTTACACTTTTCTTATGCCATATTATAGCCCCCAGGGGGGGCTATAACATTGCATGTACTGATCTTTACCACTGATTGATGCATCTCCATAGGGATGCATTGATCAGTGTTTTCGGCGATTGAATGCTCAGGCCTGGATCTCAGGCTTGAAGCATTCATTCTGCGATCGGACTGCAGGAAGGAAGGTAAGAGACCTCCTCCTGAAGTACAGCTGTTCGGAATGCCGCGATTATACCGCGGCGATCCCGAACAGCTCCCTGAGCTAACCGGCACATTTTACTTTCACTTTTATCCACGCAACTCAGCTTTGAGCGCGTGGCTAAAGGGTTAATAGGGCGCGGCACCGCGATCAGTGCCGCGCGCTATTAGCGGAGGGTCCCGGCTTCACTATGACTCCGGGCCCGCCGTGATATGATGCGGGGTCACCGTGTGACCCCGCATTATATCACGGGAGCGGGACTAGGGGCGTAAGTTTACGCCCTTGGTCCTTAACAGGTTAAAGGGGTACTCCGGTGAAAAACTTTTTTTTTTTTTAAATCAACTGGTGCCAGAAAGTTAAACAGATTTGTAAATGACTTCTATTAAAAAATCTGAACCCTTCCTGTACTTATTAGCTACTGAATACTACTGCGGAAACACAGAGCTCTCTGCCGACATCACGAGCACAGTGCTCTCTTCTGACATCTCTGTCCATTTTAGGAACTGTCCAGAGTAAAAGGAAATCCCCATAGCAAACATATGCTGTTCTGGACAGTTCCTAAAATGGACAGAGATGTCAGCAGAGAGCACTGTGGTCATGATGTCAGCAGAGAGCTCTGTGTTTCAAAAAGAAAATAATTTCCGCTGTAGTATTCATATTGCACCGCACATGTCACAGCTCCTTCGCCCTATGTAAGGGCCCTGCTAGGGCGACAGGAGATTTTGATGTCATCACATTTTTTTTTACATTTTATTCTATTTTTGTCTATCTGAATAAATTGTCATTGATTTTATTATTGGATCCACCTTCTCCAATCCTTTATTTTTTTTCTCATATGCACCTTTGAGGACTGATATATAATTAATTGCAAAATTAATTATACATCATATTATTATAACTTTTTGTAAATTCTTCTATGTTGGCGCCCACTAGTGGGGCACATGTCTTTGATACTGCAGCTGTATCACTCCTTTTTGTACTACTATGTCGACCCCCCCCCCACCCCTCCCATCTTGTAGCTGGTCACAACCTGTATAGATGAGCATTTCTAAATGCCACCAACTGCTTGTTGTCTTACATATGTAAATCACCCGATGAGGTGCTTGGCCTTTTTATTTTATTTTTTTATGCTACATGTCCAATTCCGGTAGGTAGAAAGCTGGAAACCAGCAGCTACATGAATAGTAGTATTTAAAGGGGTACTCCGCTGCTCAGCGTTTGGAACAAACTGTCCCGAACGCTGGAGCCGGCGCCGGGAGCTCGTGATGTCATAGCCTTGCCCCCTCATGACATCACGCCCCGCCCCCTCAATGCAAGTCTATGGAAGGGGGCGTGACGGTCGTCACGCCCCCTCCCATAGACTTGCATTGAGGGGGTGGGTCGTGACATCATGAGGGGGCGGGCTCTAGCATTCGGAACAGTTTGTTCCAAACACTGAGCAGCGAAGTACCCCTTTAATTAGTAGTGTATAATTGGAATCTGTGTCTCTACGCCTAGTTTAGGCTAACCACATGATATACAGCTCGTATGTCGTACAGCCTGGCAAAACATTAACCTTTCTAATATACTTTATAAAAAAATATTTTAAAAAAATATATAATTCATAGCTTAAAAAAAATAGCACTAGGGGTCCCTATACCATCCAGAACATAATCCTGTCCGGCTGCAGCATCATCTTTGTCCCAGCTGAAGCACAGGCTGGAACAGAGTCCAGGAAGTGAAGGCGGGACTAGCACTCCTCTGTGCTCACTCCTGTCCTATCAGACTGCAGCTTGAAAACAGTGAGGAGTGGGTTACAGAGCAGCCTGCAGTGATTGGATTAAGAGATCCAGCACAGCACAGCAGACTCAGGGAGGAAGTGAATGCATGGCGAGTGAGGGCGGGCTCAGTGCTTGCCTCGGACATGCCCCTTCCTGAGCAGTGGATGTCAGAATGAGTGAGAAAAATACAGCAGCTAGACACATAAAAAGACATGTAAACCATCTGCATGACCGTGTCGGTAACATATATAAGCATTATTTTTTGTGTGATATGACAGGTACGCTTTAAAGGGAATGTGTCATCAAAAAATTACTGATTGTTCAACCCTTTAATGACCAAGCATTTTTTTAGTTTTTTTTATATTACTGCCTTCCAAGAGCCGAAACGTTCTTTTTTTTTTGTTGTTTGTTTGTTTTTTTCTTTCTGTTGACATGCCAGAATGAGGGCTTATTTTTTTTGCAGGACAAGATGTACTTTTTAATGGCACCGTTTTGGTACAACATCTCTGGCACTCGCATTAACCATGTTTGATAAATAATGAAATCTTATTGTTCAGATTGTTACAGATGTGGTGATACCAAATATGTATGTAGATTTTTATGTTTTATATTAAAAAAAATTTGGTAATTAATTATAATAAAATGATATTTAGCAAAACGTTTACTACTAGCGACTGACAAGCAATCTCCTAATCACTCATATAATGCGCTGCAGTGCATTATTCTGTCAGCATAAAGCCAATCGAGACCGAGTAAGTGGAAATACATGGCATGCCTGGGGATCTTCTTTTTTTGTAAATTATTACAAAAGTACCCCATTAACAGTAGACATTAACACTATACTTTATCTAGAACTCGAGATGAGAGAGCATGTGCAACACAGAGACAAGACAAAAAGAGAGAGACAAAAAATAAATAAACCTTGGGACCTTCTTTAGGCTCCCGGCTGCCATGGAAACCCACCCGTATCCTAATGATCCTAGCGCCTGGTTGCCAATGGGGTGACAGATACCCAGAAACCACTTAGATGCCATAAACACAAGTTCAGCAAGGCACAGAAGGGGTTAAACTACAAGGATTGGAGGTTTCTCTGTTTATGGTAAACGAAAGACGAAATGGGGTAAAGAAGGTTTAGCAGAGGCGCTACACAACTGTAGCCATGAAGAGAAGAGAAGAATCGAGCGGCACAGGACAAAATATCTTTTACTGATAGAATTTGGGACAACGCGTTTCGGCATACCCCAATGCCTTCCTCAGTTCCACTTATAGTTCCCAAGTGTTGATTATGTTCTGTTCTGGGTCGCTGGTGGTGGACGCCCTGTCTCTGTCTGTGCTGCCGCGGTAGTTAGACTTGCTGTCATCAACATCCGAGCTCCTACGATATTGAGCACAGGAAAGCAGCGCATGGCTACTTATTTCCTGCAGTCAAAAGCCGTATTGTAGAAATCTTGCACTTTCACTGGTCACTGAACGTTAAAATAATCTGGCACTTGCTGTTCTGTAGAGATCACTTCTCAGGTAGTCTCCTCATTACAGGCAAAAAGATACACAGCATCTACCATACACAATAGGTGACTGACACAGCTTACCTCCCCCCCAGGTCACAGAGCATGTCCACATCACTCTCCCTTATAGTTAATTGGTGATGGTCACAAATCACTACTAACCATTTCCTGCACACGAGCACCTGCATAGGGCACAGAGCAGGCCCACAAAACTACCTAATGGGAAAAAGATTCTGCTGTACGGCATACACCAGAATCAGTTTTTAGATTCTGTTAATGTAAACAAACCACAGTGTGAAGCCGCCCTTACATGGTGCCAAGTGTAACCGCAATGGTCTGGCATTCATTGTCACTGTAGATAAAGTGCTGGGGTATAATACACAGTCTCTGTTCTGCTGCAGTGTCCTCGTCCCAGAGAAGGAGAGAATACAATCTCAGCATATATTGATATTTAAGTGTCACAGAAACACTCCCACGTCCGCAGTGATGACATTTTCACCTGATAATCTCTAATAGCATTTTTAGTGTCCACGTAAGTAACCTATGATTAACCACCATAAGTGGGGACTAATGTGTATTAAAACTAGTGCAGATTTTTACATGGCGCAGAACAATGCAGCAGATACCAATGCAGCCACAACAATGGCGCACCAAGGCTGCAAAACAATTGTGTGGGGTTTTGTAAAATAATTGGAGCCATTAAAGGGGTAAAGGGTTTTTTTTTTTTTTTTTTTTTTTTTTTTTTAATCAACTGGTGCCAGAAAGTTAAATAGATTTGTAAATTACTTCTATTAAAAAAATCTTAATCCTTCCAGTACTTATTAGCTGCTGAATACTACAGAGGAAATTCTTTTCTTTTTGGAACACAGAGCTCAGACATCATGAGGGGCGGGGCTATGACGCCACGAGCTCCCGGCACCGGCTCCAGACTTCGGAACAGTTTGTTCCAAACGCTGAGCAGCGGAGTACCCCTTTAAGCTGCTGGTACTGGAGATCACCCAGATGAGTTCAATAGATAGTTGCAGTTGGTTGGGGATTTTCTCCAACCCCTTTAATGAGATAACCAGGTGCAGCGATCAAACGCCACACCCAATCTCTCAGAGGAGCAAGAGGATTCATGGGAAATGTAGAAGGGATTTTAGTGATCTATTTATATCCAACATGGAGCATAACTCATGCCACATGAGCTAAAAAAAAGTAAGCACAAGAACCCCTACATAATTCTACAATAATAGCTTCCTTATATAAGCTATTGGGATCAGCTGATCATCTAATGTGTATGGGGGGCCCTCCTGGCTCTCATTAAACTGGAGATGTAGTTATTCACCAATCTAAATAATGCTCAGCAAGTCAAGGGTTACTGAAGAACGGTTTCTATGGAAAGATCAATGATGCAGAATGGAAGCACGCCGCGGCCGGGGGGGGGGGGGGGGGGGGCAGACATTACGTAACAATGATCCCCAGCATTGCAGAATGAATCAGAAGCCAGGCCTCAAGGTCCTGCCCAAAGATCACAATCAGTCCCAGCATCTAGACATGTGAACAACACAGTATACACAACACAGTATGCCCAACACAGTATGCACAACACAGTATACACAACACAGTATGCACAACACAGTATGCCCAACACAGTATGCACAACAACACAGTATACACAACACAGTATGCACAACACAGTATGCCCAACACAGTATACACAACACAGTATGCCCAACACAGTATGCCCAACACAGTATGCAACACAGTATGCCCAACACAGTATGCAACACAGTATGCACAACACAGTATGCAACACAGTATGCACAACACAGTATGCACAACACAGTATGCCCAACACAGTATGCCCAACACAGTATGCACAACACAGTATGCCCAACACAGTATGCCCAACACAGTATGCCCAACACAGTATGCACAACACAGTATGCACCACAACACAGTATGCACAACACAGTATGCACAACACAGTATGCACAACACAGTATGCACAACACAGTATGCAACACAGTATGCACATCACAGTATGCACAACACAGTATGCAACACAGTATGCACATCACAGTATGCACAACACAGTATGCCCAACACAGTATGCCCAACACAGTATGCACAACACAGTATGCACCACAACACAGTATGCACAACACAGTATGCACAACACAGTATGCACATCACAGTATGCACAACACAGTATGCAACACAGTATGCACATCACAGTATGCACAACACAGTATGCACAACACAGTATGCACATCACAGTATGCACAACACAGTATGCACAACACAGTATGCACAACACAGTATGCCCAACACAGTATGCCCAACACAGTATGCACATCACAGTATGCACAACACAGTATGCAACACAGTATGCAACACAGTATGCCCAACACAGTATGCCCAACACAGTATGCAACACAGTATGCACAACACAGTATGCACAACAACACAGTATGTACAACACAGTATGCACAACACAGTATGCCCATCACAGTATGCACAACACAGTATGCACAATGCACAACACAGTATGCCCAACACAGTATGCACAACACAGTATGCACAACACAGTATGCCCAACACAGTATGCACATTACAGTATGCACATCACAGTATGCAACACAGTATGCACAACACAGTATGCACATCACAGTATGCACAAAACAGTATGCCCAACACAGTATGCACAACACTGTATGCACAAAACAGTATGCCCAACACAGTATGCCCAACACAGTATGCCCAACACAGTATGCACAACACAGTATGCACAACACAGTATGCCCAACACAGTATGCCCAACACAGTATGCACAACATCACAGTATGCACAACACAGTATGCACAAAACAGTATGCACAAAACAGTATGCACAAAACAGTATGCACAAAACAGTATGCACAACACAGTATGCACAACACAGTATGCCCAACACAGTATGCCCAACACAGTATGCCCAACATCACAGTATGCACAACACTGTATGCACAAAACAGTATGCCCAACACAGTATGCCCAACACAGTATGCCCAACACAGTATGCCCAACACAGTATGCCCAACACAGTATGCCCAACACTGTATGCACAAAACAGTATGCACAACACAGTATGCCCAACACAGTATGCCCAACACAGTATGCCCAACACAGTATGCCCAACACTGTATGCACAAAACAGTATGCCCAACACAGTATGCCCAACACTGTATGCACAAAACAGTATGCCCAACACAGTATGCCCAACACTGTATGCACAAAACAGTATGCCCAACACAGTATGCCCAACACAGTATGCCCAACACTGTATGCACAAAACAGTATGCACAACACAGTATGCACAACACAGTATGCACAACACTGTATGCATAACACAGTATGCACATCACAGTATGCACAACACAGTATGCCCAACACAGTATGCCCAACACAGTATGCACAACACAGTATGCCCAACACAGTATGCCCAACACAGTATGCCCAACACTGTATGCCCAACACTGTATGCACAAAACAGTATGCACAACACAGTATGCCCAACACAGTATGCCCAACACTGTATGCACAAAACAGTATGCACAAAACAGTATGCACAACACAGTATGCCCAACACAGTATGCCCAACACAGTATGCCCAACACAGTATGCACAACACAGTATGCCCAACACAGTATGCCCAACACTGTATGCACAAAACAGTATGCACAACACAGTATGCCCAACACAGTATGCCCAACACAGTATGCCCAACACTGTATGCACAAAACAGTATGCACAACACAGTATGCCCAACACAGTATGCCCAACACAGTATGCCCAACACAGTATGCACAACACAGTATGCCCAACACAGTATGCCCAACACTGTATGCACAAAACAGTATGCACAACACAGTATGCCCAACACAGTATTCACAAAACAGTATGCACAACACAGTATGCACAACACTGTATGCATAACACAGTATGCACATCACAGTATGCCCAACACAGTATGCACAACACAGTATGCACAACACAGTATGCCCAACACTGTATGCACAAAACAGTATGCCCAACACAGTATGCCCAACACTGTATGCACAAAACAGTATGCACAACACAGTATGCACAACACTGTATGCATAACACAGTATGCACATCACAGTATGCACAACACAGTATTCATAACACAACACAGTATGCACAACACAGTATGCACAACACAGTATTCATAACACAACACAGTATGCACAACACAGTATGCACATCACAGTATTCATAACACAACACAGTATGCACATCACAGTATGCACAACACAGTATGCACAACACAGACTGTTGAGACCCAATTAGCTCCTAGCAGGCTATAACTACCCCTCCCCCTTACTACAATAATTAATTAAATAATAACTGACACAACAACAATTCAACTTTTCCGTGGGTGGGAATCGGCCACAGCTTTATTTATAAAATTACTTATATAAATAACAATTTAACTGTAACAAAGACACCGATTGGTTTCTTACCAACCCGAGAGGTGCTGCCGCACCGTCCTGTGTGGAGGTCTACCCCGGGTTGACCCCGCTTTCACCGTCTTCTTACCGCCAAGCTGTGACTTACAATAAACAGAGATACAAAAAGGGAGGGAAGGAGGGCAAAACTCCGGGTCCTGGGCAGATTGAGGGGGGAAGGGAGGCACCACAGATATAAATACCCAGGGGAGGGCCCCTGAAAGCCCGGGAAACTATTACACCCCTGATTGGTGCACTCCTTCCCCCCCACCCATGGGACATACCACTGTAGTTACCAACAAGTTTTTACAGGCGGGGGAGAGGGCTAAAAAACATTGCCTGTATATTTCTTAACCCCTTAACTGCTCACCAGTCAGGGGGCAAGCTAGTTATATACAGCTTGCCCCTCCAGTATGCACAAAAACACAGTATGCACAAAAACACAGTATGCACCACAACACAGTATGCACCACAACACAGTATGCACCACAACACAGTATGCACCACAACACAGTATGCACAACACAGTATGCACCACAACACAGTATGCACATCACAGTATGCACAACACAGTATGCACAACACAGTATGCACAACACAGTATGCACAACACAGTATGCACAACACAGTATGCACAACAACACAGTATGCACAACACAGTATGCACAACACAGTATGCACAACACAGTATGCACAACAACACAGTATGCACAACACAGTATGCACCACAACACTGTATGCACAACACAGTATGCACAACACAGTATGCACAACAACACAGTATGCACAACAAAGTATGCACCACAACACAGTATGCACCACACTGTATGCACAACAACACAGTATGCACAACACAGTATGCACAACACAGTATGCACAACAACACAGTATGCACAACACAGTATGCACCACAACACAGTATGCACCACAACACTGTATGCACAACACAGTATGCACAACACAGTATGCACCACAACACAGTATGCACCACAACACAGTATGCACCACAACACAGTATGCCCAACACAGTATGCACAACACAGTATGCACAACACAGTATGCCCAACACAGTATGCACATTACAGTATGCACATCACAGTATGCAACACAGTATGCACAACACAGTATGCACATCACAGTATGCACAAAACAGTATGCCCAACACAGTATGCACAACACTGTATGCACAAAACAGTATGCCCAACACAGTATGCCCAACACAGTATGCCCAACACAGTATGCACAACACAGTATGCACAACACAGTATGCCCAACACAGTATGCCCAACACAGTATGCACAACATCACAGTATGCACAACACAGTATGCACAACACAGTATGCACAAAACAGTATGCACAAAACAGTATGCACAACACAGTATGCACAACACAGTATGCACAACACAGTATGCCCAACACAGTATGCCCAACACAGTATGCCCAACATCACAGTATGCACAACACTGTATGCACAAAACAGTATGCACAAAACAGTATGCACAACACAGTATGCCCAACACAGTATGCCCAACACAGTATGCCCAACACAGTATGCCCAACACAGTATGCCCAACACTGTATGCACAAAACAGTATGCACAAAACAGTATGCACAACACAGTATGCCCAACACAGTATGCCCAACACAGTATGCCCAACACAGTATGCCCAACACTGTATGCACAAAACAGTATGCCCAACACAGTATGCCCAACACTGTATGCACAAAACAGTATGCCCAACACAGTATGCCCAACACTGTATGCACAAAACAGTATGCCCAACACAGTATGCCCAACACAGTATGCCCAACACTGTATGCACAAAACAGTATGCACAACACAGTATGCACAACACTGTATGCATAACACAGTATGCACATCACAGTATGCCCAACACAGTATGCCCAACACAGTATGCACAACACAGTATGCACAACACAGTATGCCCAACACTGTATGCACAAAACAGTATGCCCAACACTGTATGCACAAAACAGTATGCCCAACACAGTATGCCCAACACAGTATGCCCAACACTGTATGCACAAAACAGTATGCACAACACAGTATGCACAACACTGTATGCATAACACAGTATGCACATCACAGTATGCACAACACAGTATGCCCAACACAGTATGCCCAACACAGTATGCCCAACACAGTATGCCCAACACTGTATGCACAAAACAGTATGCACAACACAGTATGCACAACACTGTATGCATAACACAGTATGCACATCACAGTATGCCCAACACAGTATGCCCAACACAGTATGCACAACACAGTATGCACAACACAGTATGCACAACACAGTATGCCCAACACTGTATGCACAAAACAGTATGCCCAACACAGTATGCCCAACACAGTATGCCCAACACTGTATGCACAAAACAGTATGCACAACACAGTATGCACAACACAGTATGCACAACACTGTATGCATAACACAGTATGCACATCACAGTATGCACAACACAGTATGCCCAACACAGTATGCCCAACACAGTATGCCCAACACAGTATGCCCAACACTGTATGCACAAAACAGTATGCACAACACAGTATGCCCAACACAGTATGCCCAACACAGTATGCCCAACACTGTATGCACAAAACAGTATGCACAACACAGTATGCCCAACACAGTATGCCCAACACAGTATGCCCAACACAGTATGCACAACACAGTATGCCCAACACAGTATGCCCAACACTGTATGCACAAAACAGTATGCACAACACAGTATGCCCAACACAGTATGCCCAACACAGTATGCCCAACACTGTATGCACAAAACAGTATGCACAACACAGTATGCACAACACAGTATGCCCAACACAGTATGCCCAACACAGTATGCCCAACACAGTATGCCCAACACAGTATGCACAACACAGTATGCCCAACACAGTATGCCCAACACTGTATGCACAAAACAGTATGCACAACACAGTATGCCCAACACAGTATTCACAAAACAGTATGCACAACACAGTATGCACAACACTGTATGCATAACACAGTATGCACATCACAGTATGCCCAACACAGTATGCACAACACAGTATGCACAACACAGTATGCCCAACACTGTATGCACAAAACAGTATGCCCAACACAGTATGCCCAACACTGTATGCACAAAACAGTATGCACAACACAGTATGCACAACACTGTATGCATAACACAGTATGCACATCACAGTATGCACAACACAGTATGCACAACACAGTATTCATAACACAACACAGTATGCACAACACAGTATGCACATCACAGTATTCATAACACAACACAGTATGCACAACACAGTATGCACAACACTGTATGCACAACACAGACTGTTGAGACCCAATTAGCTCCTAGCAGGCTATAACTACCCCTCCCCCTTACTACAATAATTAATTAAATAATAACTGACACAACAACAATTCAACTTTTCCGTGGGTGGGAATCGGCCACAGCTTTATTTATAAAATTACTTATATAAATAACAATTTAACTGTAACAAAGACACCGATTGGCTTCTTGCCAACCCGAGAGGTGCTGCCGCACCGTCCTGTGTGGAGGTCTACCCCGGGTTGACCCCGTTTTCACCGTCTTCTTACCGCCAAGCTGTGACTTACAATAAACAGAGATACAAAAAGGGAGGGAAGGAGGGCAAAACTCCGGGTCCTGGGCAGATTGAGGGGGGAAGGGAGGCACCACAGATATAAATACCCAGGGGAGGGCCCCTGAAAGCCCGGGAAACTATTACACCCCTGATTGGTGCACTCCTTCCCCCCCACCCATGGGACATACCACTGTAGTTACCAACAAGTTTTTACAGGCGGGGGAGAGGGCTAAAAAACATTGCCTGTATATTTCTTAACCCCTTAACTGCTCACCAGTCAGGGGGCAAGCTAGTTATATACAGCTTGCCCCTCCAGTATGCACAAAAACACAGTATGCACAAAAACACAGTATGCACCACAACACAGTATGCACCACAACACAGTATGCACCACAACACAGTATGCACCACAACACAGTATGCACCACAACACAGTATGCACATCACAGTATGCACCACAACACAGTATGCACAACACAGTATGCACCACAACACAGTATGCACATCACAGTATGCACCACAACACAGTATGCACAACACAGTATGCACAACACAGTATGCACAACACAGTATGCACAACAACACAGTATGCACAACACAGTATGCACAACACAGTATGCACAACACAGTATGCACAACAACACAGTATGCACAACACAGTATGCACCACAACACTGTATGCACAACACAGTATGCACAACACAGTATGCACAACAACACAGTATGCACAACACAGTATGCACCACAACACAGTATGCACCACACTGTATGCACAACAACACAGTATGCACAACACAGTATGCACAACACAGTATGCACAACAACACAGTATGCACAACACAGTATGCACCACAACACTGTATGCACAACACAGTATGCACAACACAGTATGCACCACAACACAGTATGCACATCACAGTATGCACAACACAGTATGCACAACACTGTATGCACAACACTGTATGCACAACACTGTATGCACAACACTGTATTCACAACACTGTATGCACAACACAGTATGCACAACACAGTATGCACAACACTGTATTCACAACACAGTATGCACACCACAGTATGCACAACAACACAGTATGCACAACAACACAGTATGCACAACACAGTATGCACATCACAGTATGCCCAACACAGTATGCACATCACAGTATGCACAACACAGTATGCACAACACAGTATGCACATCACAGTATGCACAACACAGTATGCACAACACAGTATGCACAACACAGTATGCACAACAACACAGTATGCACAACACTGTATGCACAACACAGTATGCACAACACAGTATGCACAACACTGTATTCACAACACTGTATGCACAACACAGTATGCACAACAACACAGTATGCACATCACAGTATGCACAACACAGTATGCCCAACACAGTATGCACAACACAGTATGCACAACACAGTATGCACAACGCTGTATGCACAACACAGTATGCACAACACAGTATGCACAACACTGTATTCACAACACTGTATGCACAACACTGTATGCACAACACTGTATGCACAACACTGTATTCACAACACTGTATGCACAACACAGTATGCACAACACAGTATGCACAACACAGTATGCACAACACTGTATTCACAACACAGTATGCACACCACAGTATGCACAACAACACAGTATGCACAACAACACAGTATGCACAACACAGTATGCACAACACAGTATGCACATCACAGTATGCCCAACACAGTATGCACATCACAGTATGCACAACACAGTATGCACATCACAGTATGCACAACACAGTATGCACAACACAGTATGCACAACACAGTATGCACAACAACACAGTATGCACAACACTGTATGCACAACACAGTATGCACAACACAGTATGCACAACACTGTATTCACAACACTGTATGCACAACACAGTATGCACAACAACACAGTATGCACATCACAGTATGCACAACACAGTATGCCCAACACAGTATGCCCAACACAGTATGCCCATCACAGTATGCACAACACAGTATGCACAACACAGTATGCACAACACAGTATGCACAACGCTGTATGCACAACACAGTATGCACAACACAGTATGCACAACACTGTATTCACAACACTGTATGCACAACACAGTATGCACAACACAGTATGCACAACAACACAGTATGCACATCACAGTATGCACATCACAGTATGCACAACACAGTATGCACAACACAGTATGCACAACAACACAGTATGCACAACAACACAGTATGCACAACACAGTATGCACAACACAGTATGCACAACAACACAGTATGCACAACAACACAGTATGCACAACAACACAGTATGCACATCACAGTATGCACAACACAGTATGCACAACACAGTATGCACAACAACACAGTATGCACAACACTGTATGCACAACACAGTATGCACAACACAGTATGCACAACACTGTATTCACAACACTGTATTCACAACACTGTATTCACAACACTGTATGCACAACACTGTATGCACAACAACACAGTATGCACAACAACACAGTATGCACAACACAGTATGCGCATCACAGTATGCACAACACAGTATGCACAACACAGTATGCACAACACAGTATGCACAACAACACAGTATGCACAACACTGTATGCACAACACAGTATGCACAACACAGTATTCACAACACTGTATGCACAACACAGTATGCACCACAACACAGTATGCACAACAACACAGTATGCACAACACAGTATGCACAACAACACAGTATGCACATCACAGTATGCACAACACAGTATGCACAACACAGTATGCACAACACAGTATGCACATCACAGTATGCCCAACACAGTATGCACATCACAGTATGCAACACAGTATGCAACACAGTATGCACATCACAGTATGCAACACAGTATGCCCAACACAGTATGCCCAACACAGTATGCACAACACAGTATGCACATCACAGTATGCCCAACACAGTATGCACAACAACACAGTATGCACAACACTGTATGCACAACACAGTATGCAACACAGTATGCACAACTCAGTATGCACAACACAGTATGCACAACAACACAGTATGCACAACAACACAGTATGCACAACAACACAGTATGCACAACACAGTATGCACAACAACACAGTATGCACAACAACACAGTATGCACATCACAACACAGTATCCACAACACAGTATCCACAACGCAGTATGCCCAACACAGTATGCCCAACACAGTATGCCCAACACAGTATGCACAACACAGTATGCACATCACAGTATACACAACACAGTATGCCCAACACAGTATGCACAACACAGTATGCACAACACAGTATGCACATCACAGTATGCACAACACAGTATGCACAACACAGTATGCACAACACAGTATGCACAACAACACAGTATGCACAACAACACAGTGCCACACGTTACCAGGGTCTCACAGAATCTGACACACAGTCTTTTGAATTAATTAATTTCACCATTTCTCAGTAAAATCCAGCCAGTAATAAGTCAAGTTAAGTGATGACTGGAGCTACTGGGGCTCTGCCAGGTCAGGTGTCAGAGCTTCTATTCAAAACAGACAGAGACAACCTGTGGCTTTACAGATGTTACAAGGATACAAGTCCCAGCATGGGTGGTACACGGCATAACATCTGGACCGCCACCTGTTCCCTATGTTGTCTCTATTGTATCCATCAATGTCTCATCACTATATTATTACACATATTTAAAGGGGTTATTCAGGAAAAAAAACTTTTTTTATACAGCACAGACCAAAAGTTTGAACACACCTTCTCATTCAGAGTTTTCTTTATTTTCAGGACTATGAAAATTGTAGATTCACATTGAAGGCATCAAAACTATGAATTAACACATGTGGAATTATAGACATAACAAAAAAATGTGAAACAACTGAAAATATGTCATATTCTAGGTTCTTCAAAGTAGCCACCTTTTGCTTTGATTACTGCTTTGCACACTCTTGGCATTCTCTTGATGAGCTTCAAGAGGTAGTCACCTGAAATGGTTTTCACTTCACAGGTGTGCTGGTGTGGAGGAGGAGGTGTGATGGTGTGGAGGAGGAGGTGTGATGGTGTGGAGGAGGAGGTGTGATGGTGTGGAGGAGGAGGTGTGATGGTGTGGGGGAGGAGGTGTGATGGTGTGGAGGAGGAGGTGTGATGGTGTGGAGGAGGAGGTGTGATGGTGTGGAGGAGGAGGTGTGATGGTGTGGAGGAGGAGGTGTGCTGGTGTGGAGGAGGAGGTGTGATGGTGTGGAGGAGGAGGTGTGATGGTGTGGGGGAGGAGGTGTGATGGTGTGGAGGAGGAGGTGTGATGGTGTGGGGGGGCTTTGCTGGTGACACTGTTGGGGATTTATTCAAAATTGAAGGCATACTGAACCAGCATGGCTACCACAGCATCTTGCAGCGGCTGCTATTCCATCCGGTTTGCGTTTAGTTGGACCATCATTTATTTTTCAACAGGACAATGACCCCAAACCCCTCCAGGCTGTGTAAGGGCTATTTGACCAAGAAGGAGAGTGATAGGGTGCTGCACCCGATGACCTGGCCTCCACAGTCACCGGACCTGAACCCAATGAAGGCAAAAGGGCCAACAAGTGCTAAGCATCTCTGGGAACTCCTTCATGACTGTTGGAAGACCATTTCAGGTGACTACCTCTTGAAGCTCATCAAGAGAAAGAGTGTGCAAAGCAATAATCAAAGCAGAAGGTGGCTAGAACCTAGAATATGACAGATTTTCACACTTTTTTGTTATGTCTATAATTCCACATGTGTTAATTCATAGTTTTGATGCCTTCAGTGTGAATCTACAATATTCATAGTCATAAAAATAAAGAAAACTCTGAATGAGAAGGTGTGTCCAAACTTTTGGTCTGTACTGTATATCAACTGGCTCCAGAAAGTTAAACAGATTGTAAATTACTTCTATAAAAAAATATTAATCCTTTCAGTACTTATGAGCTGCTGAAGTAGAGTTGTTCTTTTCTGACTAAGTGCTCTCTGATGACACCTGTCTCGGGAACTGTCCAGAGTAGAACCAAATCCCCATAGTAAACCTCCTCTACTCTGTGCAGTTCCTGAGACAAGCAGAGATGTCAGCAGAGAGCACTGTTGCCAGACTGAAAAGAATAACTCAACTTCAGCACCTCATAATTACTGTAAGGATTAAGATTTTTTAATAGAAGTAATTTACAAATCTGTTTAACTTTCTGGAGCCAGTTGATATAAAAAAAGAAAGTAAAATAAAGTTGTTTCCTGGAATGCCCATTTAATAGCAAAACCTGATGAATCAGTCTTAATAACTGAAAGAGATCTGTTCTCTATTCTCTTTTATGCTTTTATGCTCATGGATACAACAAAGAAATATTTCTGTACTGTTCCATTGGGAAAGTCTCCCTTAGATTCCTCTTTTGGCATCCAATCCCATTCATCGTGACAAAAAGCAGAAAGGAGAATGGATCTTCCTAAATAACCAAATATCAGTGGCGTTTTTGTTCACATGACTGAAATTGTGCTCCGTATTCCCGTCCATATGTTTTTTTTTTTGTTAAAACCAGGATTAGATTTTGTTTGAGGGAAGAAGGAAATGTTTCACATGACAGATAAATGCGGCTTTTTGTCATGCTGCCCCAGTCAGTGCACGGTCTAGTGTAGATGCTGCCCCCAGCCAGTCCTTAAACTAGTGTTAAAGGGGTATTCCCGGCAAAAACTTTTTTTTATACATCAACTGGCTCCGGAAAGTTAAACAGATTTGTAAATTACTTCTATAAAAAAATTTTAATCCTTCCAATAGTTATTAGCTTCTGAAGTTTTCTGTCTAACTGCTCAATGATGATGTCATGTCCCGGGAAAATATCCCCATAGGAACTGCACAGCTCCCGGGACGTGAGTCATCAGAGAGCAGTTAGACAGAAAACAACAACTCAACTTCAGAAGCTAATAACTATTGGAAGGATTAAGATTTTTTAATAGAAGTAATTTACAAATCTGTTTGATAGTTGATATATAAAAAAAAGTTTTGGCCTGGAATACCCCTTTAAGTATGTCCTAATCAATGCACGGTCTAGTTAGTATAAGCTTTTACTTTTTGCCTTCTACATTTTTTTATGTATTCATGTTATTTTTTTGTGATTTGCTTCTGATTATTTAAAGGATAAGGATGGGTGAGATTGAGTTGTTTGGGTGGGGACTGGGTGTGGTTAGAGGCATGGCCTAGACATGGTCAGATGATGCACTACTACCAGCAGCATCACCACTCTACAGCGTACAGACCTATTGATCCAGCAAAGCGGTGCTGCTGAAATTAGACGTAATACTGGTTGGCTGAGCCTCTCAGCCAATCAGTGTTGGAATTATACTTGCTCTATCCACTGAGTCTGCCTGTGCTTTTACTTAAAGGGGTACTCCACTGCACAGCGTTTGGAACAAACCGGAAGCTCGTGACATCATAGCCCCGCCTCCTCATGACGTCACACCCCGCCCCCTCAATGCAAGTCTATGGGAGGGGTCTGAGAGATTGGGTGGGGCATTTGATCGCTGCACCTGGTCATCTCATTAAAGGGGTACTCCGCTGCTCAGCTTTTGGAACAAACTGTTCCGAATGCTGGAGCCGGGAGCTCGTGACATCATAGCCCTGCCTCCTCATGACATCACGCCCCGCCCCCTCAATGCAAGTCTATGGGAGGGGGCGTGACGGCTGTCACGCCCCCTCCCATAGACTTGCATTGAGGGGGCGCGGCTATGACGTCACGAGCTCCCTGCGCCGGCTCCAGTGTTTGGAACAGTTTGTTCCAAACGCTGAGTAGCGAAGTACCCCTTTAAGTTTTGAGCTGTGCTGCTGAGTGTTCTGAAGGGGACTCCCAAGACTGAAACTGGAACAAAGAGTAGGTAGAGGTTAGAGTCCTGTGCTGCCTGTCTGTGGAAAATGAGTGGAATGGAACTCAGTGGTAATTAATGCCCATACTCACCTTTCTTCTTGCTTCCATTCCTGGGCCTCCCGGTATCTCCGCTCTATTTGTATACAGACCGCAATAGTAACATCACGTCAACAGGACCACTGCAACTAATTACTGGTCTTATCTGAAAACCCCTGTGACGAGTAATTGACAGCAGCGGACTCATCGATATAATGTTACTCCTGCAGCCATTCTGTATACAAATAGAGCAAAGGTTCTGGGAGGCCACAGTATAGAGACGATTGAGAAGTTTAATATCCGCCCGGGTGGGGTAGGAGGGTATCTGTGTGGTTAGGTTATGGGGTCCCCAAGCACATTCTTTGCAGAGGGATGCCCCCCCTAGCTCAAACCAAAGGAAAGGCTTTTCTCCTATGACAATACACACACACACATAGTAACATAGTTCATAAGGTTGAAAAAAGGTCAGAGTCCATCAAGTTCAACCTATAACCCTAATGAGTCCCTACTGAATTGATCCAAGGAAGACAAAAAAAAACTCATACTAGAGGTAAAAATTCCTTCCTAACTCCAAATATGGCATCAGAATAAATCCCTGGATCAATGTTCTGTCCCTATAAATCTACTATACATAACCTGTAATGTTATTATTCTCCAGAAATGCATCCAGACCCCTTTTGATCTCTTTTACAGAGTTCCCCATGACCACCTCCTCCGGGAGAGAATTCCACAGTCTCACTGCTCTTACAGTAAAGAACCCCCGTCTGTGCTGGTGTAGAAACCTTCTTTCCTCTAGACGTAGAGGATGCCCCCTTGTTATAGATACAGTCCTGGGTATAAAAAGATCATGGGAGAGATCTATGCATCTTTTTTGTACTGGATGGGTAAATTTGTGTTTTCGCTATTTTTGCCTTGGAGCGCCATCTTCCATTTTTTGTCTAAAATGCATTATGATCGTGGTCTGGCTTTGAGGACTGAGCACCCGTGGGCTTTTGAAAGCGGACTCTGTGCACCATTCATTTTTCTACATAAGATATATATATATATATATATATTCAAAAACAATGCAGCACTACTTCACCATTTGATGCCCGGTGCCAGCGCCCCGACTCGATCAAAGTCCATGTAATAGAAAACAATGGCGCAGCACTGCAAAATTGCAAAAAAAAGTGTAAAAATGTATTCCTTCATGTCAAAATGTAAAGCATGCTTGAAAAAAGCTCCATTGGGAAGCTGAAACGTCGTTTTAAATTTTGACATGAAGGAATACATTTTTACACTTTTTTTGCAATTTTGCAGTGCTGCACCATTGTTTTATATATATATATATATATATATATATATATATATATATATATTTATTTATATATACACACACATTTTAGATTATATACTTTAGATGTGCATTGATCTAGCGAGAAAAACAAAGTTAAGAACACCACTTACTCCTCATCTCTGAGCCTTTCCTCCTCCTCCTGAATCTGCAGATGATTCTTTACAGGGGCCAAGTTCTCCGTTTTGGTATTGTAATTTCGAAAACAAACATTGAGCTTTTCATCAAACTCATTGACCAAGTCTTCCATTGACTTGAAACTGATAATCTCAGAGCTGAAGTTTTCTAGCTCAGAAAGGGAAGCGTCCTCCAGATGTCTTGAAGGTGACATATAGATGCTCCTCGACTTGTCTTCTCGATCCTCGGAGTAAGACCTGACATCTTCAAACTCCTCATCCAGGGACACCAACGGGGCCTCCATCTCTGAGCACCTCAGGAGTGGAGGCTGAGAAGACACCGTCAATTTCAGTTTGGCTGCTGGGACACAAAACAGACATCATTACATAATGGACATTTACACAGTTAATCCGTCATTCTAGACCAGTGGTCTCCAACCTGCGGACCTCCAGATGTTGCAAAACTACAACTCCCAGCATGCCCGGACAGCCAACGGCTGTCCGGGCATGCTGGGAGTTGTAGTTTTGCAACATCTGGAGGTCCGCAGGTTGAAGACCACTGTTCTAGACCATGAACACTGACTATAGCGGATAATTCTGTTCATGTCTAATCTTTTCAAGCTTTGGCAATTTTCACATTGGATTTCATCCTGGTTATGTAGCTGTCTGGACCTTTATCACTGAAGCTAGTAAATGACAACTAGTGAATCATTAAGAAAGGAAAACAAAACTTAAAGGGGTATTCCAGGCAAAACTTTTTTTTATATATCAACTGGCTCTGGAAAGTTAAACAGATTTGTAAATGACTTCTATAAAAAAATCTTAATCCTTCCAATAGTTATTAGCTTCTGAAGTTTTCTGTCTAACTGCTCAATGATGATGTCACGTCCCGGGAGCTGTGCATGATGGGAGAATATCCCCATAGGAACTGCACAGCTCCCGGGACGTGAGTCATCAGAGAGCAGTTAGACAGAGAACAACAACTCAACTTCAGAAGCTAATAACTATTGGAAGGATTAAAGGGGTATTCCAGGAAAAAACTTTTTTTATATATCAACTGGCTCCAGAAAGTTAAACAGATTTGTAAATTACTTCTATTAAAAAATCTTAATCCTTTCAGTACTGAAGTTAAGGTTGTTCTTTTCTGCCTAAATTCTCTCTGATGACACGTGTCTCGGGAAACGCCCAGTTTAGAAGCAAATCCCCATAGCAAACCTCTTCTAAACTGGGCGTTTCCCGAGACAGGTGTCATCAGAGAGGATTTAGACAGAAAAGAACAACCTTAACTTCAGAAGCTCATAAGTACTGAAAGGATTAAGATTTTTTAATAAAAGTAATTTTCAATTCTGTTTAACTTTCCGGAGCCAGTTGATATATATAAAAAAGTTTTGGCCTGGAATACCCCTTTAAATGAGCAGTTCAGAAAATGATATTACTCCTTAATAAAGTCCCTGAATACTAAGACTGTATAAGGACCACAAAGCCTTTAGGATTTTAATGTCATCTATAAAACAGGTACGCATTAACTATACTGTAACCTGAATCGACCTCTATAGAGAACAGTCGTCACCGTTTAGTCTTTAACTATAGTTTTCATCCTTACAAAATGTATCATCATGTCCACTGTTACCCTAGATCTAAAGGGGTACTCTAGTGGAAAACATTTTTTTTTTTTTAATCAACTGGTGCTAGAAAGTTAAACAGATTTGGAAATTACTTCTATATCAAAATCTTAACCCTTCCAGTACTTATCAGCTGCTGTATGCTCCAGAGGAAGTTCTTTTCTTTTTTAATTTCATTTTTCAGTCTGACCACAGTGCTCTCTGCTGACAACTCTGTCCGTGTCAGGAACTTTCAGGAGCAGGATAGGTTTGCTATGGGGATCGGCTCCTTCTCTGTACAGTTCCTGACACTGTGGTCAGACTGGCAAGAAATTCAAAAAGAAAATAACTTCCTGTGGAGTATACAGTAGCTGATAAGTACTGGAAGGATTAAGATTTTTTTTATTAGAAGTAATCTACAAATGGCTGCTTTTCATTACAGATCTAGTGATCTGTGGGCGTCTGAGCACCTAGACCCCAACAGTTCAAAACGTTGATTTTAGTAATAAACGTTTTGGTCTGTTGGGGTCTAGGTGCTCAGACCCCCACAGATCACTAGAGCAAGACGTTAGGCTCCATAGACTTACTATAAAGAAAGGGAGAGAAGTGCTTAGCTGCTTCACCTTGTTTTATCGAATATCCTGGCCGATAAACTTTGACATGTCTCTTTGACATATATATATATTTTTTTTTTTGTGAGAGTTACACTTTAAAAACTATGTGCAATATGTGTCCCATTGTTTGCAAGGGAATACGTGTCCTGGTCAGCAACAAAAAATGTAACAGATGCCTAGCTGAAGATTTGTTTCATTTAATAGGGCTACTCTGTGTCCAAAAGGACTGTAAAATCTGCTCCAGGAATCTGAGGGAATTTTGCAGAAGAATCTGCTGCGTTCATCTTCCTTCACGTTCTACCAATATTCCCATCTTGCTCCACACAACTCTTTGCAGTTTAATGTGCAGCACCTTGTTTTGGTTGGAAATACAGTAAACTAGATAATATGAGAAAGTGCGTGTTCTACCTCGATCTGCCCTTGATATTATCTTAGAATCTTAAGACTTCACATCAAAATGATTTATTTACCACCAGAGGCCTCAGGTTCCCAATATTTTGCATTGAAGAGTAAAAACAGTAATTCCCTAGCGTCTATCTGCCCAGACATTGTGCACACAGGGTGTAAAGTATATTGACATTAAGGTGTATTCACACGTTGAGGAGGAATTGCAGTTTCATGATGCTGCAGAGTTTTTACAATGTGTGAACACATGCTGACGCTTTAATAATCACTACTAAATGCAATTAATAAAGCACCATATTCTCTCGTCGCCCCGGGATGGGCCCATGTCAGAACATGTCTAGTGCTCAAACCTTCTGATATACACTTTGTTAAGTTTGGTCCCTGAGGGCTGCAGGGAGGGGAAGTGCTCATCCAGACAAATTGCTCAGTACAGTAGAAATACAGTCTGGTAGTTTAGCTCTTCGTAAAAACAAATGTCTGAATGTATAGAAGTTCTTGACACTGCTCAGCAGCTTCACATTTACACCGTAGAATAGTGTACATTGAATAATGGAAAGTATATAGTCACATGGTCTGCTTATATACTGTATTCATACCAAAACCAGACATAGTTTGCTATCCCTGTAGCCTATTTTATTTAATGTTTTAACTATTTATTTAAAAAACAAAAAAATAATTAGTTTTACAGAAAAAGGGCAAGGACATAATTAAAGAAAATCAGAGAAAGAGAGGGGGGGGGGCCTCAACCTATCATGAATTATATATTAGGGGTGCTACTAATAGCAAAATCATATTGATACAGCACAAAGAAGAGGAAAATAAATCACTGCATAAAGTGCACACCCAAAGAGAAATGATAAATAAGCAATAGTCTTTATTGTATAAAGCAAACCACAACATGGGGAGGGGCCATGAACCCCCTAACCCCACAACCTGTCCTGCAATTGGTGACACTAATAAAGCTGCTACTCCAAGTTGCACAATGTAAACAATAAACAATTGACCAATAATGTGTATCCAAAGTTCATCAGAATAATAATAATAAACAAAGAATTATATCATAATGGCAAACCACAGTCGGAGGAGGAGCTGGGTACAGGTGCAGGGCAGGACAGGCAGGACCCCATGCGTTCCGTCACTCGATGGTGACTTCCTCAGGAGTGACGGAACGCGTGGGGTCCTGGCTGTCCTGTCCTGCACCTGTACCCAGCTGCTCCTCTGACTGTGGTTTGCCATTATGATATACAGTGACCCCTCCGACCTACGATGGCCCAGACATACGATCATTTCAACATACGATGGTCTCTCAGAGGCAGCATCAACATACGATGCTTTTGTATGTCGGGGCCATCGCATAAACGGCTATCCGGCAGCGCAGACTGCTTCAGCTGCCACCGGATAGCCGTTTACGGTGCCCCGTGTGGTCTGCTGATGATCACTTACCTGTCCTCGGGGCTCCGGGGCGTCCTCTTCGGGATCCCCTGCATCGTCGGCGCTCCCCATCATCGTCATCACGTCACTGCGCACGCCGTCCCGTCATCCAATAGGAGCGGCGTGCGTAGCGACGTGATGGCGGCGACGGAGAGCGAGGATGCCAGGGAAGCAGAGGCCTTGCCGGAGCGTCGGGGACACCTCGGGGACGCGGCGACAGCGATGGGCGGTGACATCCAGGGCAGCGGTGACGAGCGGTGACGGTCCGGAGTGGCGGGGACAGGTGAGTACAACTTCCTCTAACAGTGGTCTTCAACCAGCGGACCTCCAGATGTTGCAAAACTACAACTCCCAGCATGCCCGGACAGCCATTGGCTGTCCGGGCATGCTGGGTGTTGTAGTTTTGCAACATCTGGAGGTCCGCAGGTTGTAGACCACTGTCCTATACTTTACATTGCACGGATTCCCTCAACATACGATGGTCCGTTTGGAACGAATTACCATCGTATGTTGAGGGACCACTGTAATTCTAAATTTGTGCCTGTTTATACAGACTATTGCTTATTTATCATTTCTCTTTGGGTGTGCACCTTATGCAGTGATTTCTTTTCCTCTTCTTTGTGCAATAAAAGAAAATCAACACAATAAAGATCAGTAGAAATATAACATACATAATATGTGACCACATGTAGTATGTTGCTACTGAACAATGAGAATATAGGTTTTCATTGAAGTGCAAAGTATTAGGAGTATGTTCTGATTAGATATCATCTCAGTATTCAAGATCAGCAGCTAATAGCGAATATATCAACAGATATAAAATTATATAAAAAGAATAGGAGAATATAAAGAAAAGAGGAAGAAACTAGGTCCCCTTACAGTCCTATTAGGAAGTCAGGAGATTTATGCAGCATCAAAAGTTTCCCACATCTGCCATATTTTTTTAAATTGAGGAAGAGTCTTCTCTATAGGGGCTGCATTTAGCATTTAGCAGCCGTCGGTATATGTATAAGGAGTCTAATTTGAGTCTTGGTCAGTATTCTAGGTAAAACAAGATACTGACGATCTGGTATCACACCCTAGAGATGCTCCATCGAATGTTTCCCCAAACATCCCCGCTACCCCCGAGATGTCAAACTGCGCTAGGCACGCTCCCACATATTTTTCGGGACTGTCCAGCGCTAGGATGTTTCCGGAGTGATGTCCAGGGACTTATCAGTAGTATTATGGAGATTACAGTTCAATTGGATCCTGTTATATATCTTCTTAAAGGGGTACTCCGCTGCTCAGGGTTTGGAACAAACTTCATAGCTCCGCCTCCTCAAGCTGTCACGCTCCGCCTACTCAATGCAAGTCTATGGGAGGGGGCGTCACGCCCCCTCCCATAGACTTGCATTGAGTAGGCGGAGCGTGACGTCATGAGGGGGTTGGTGCTATGACGTCACGTGCTCCCGGTGCCGGCACCAGCGTTCAGAACAGTTTGTTCCAAACGCTGAGCAGCAGAGTACCCCTTTAACCTTTAGCCTATTAGTCTTGACTCCTCTAGGATGTGTAATTTGTAATTCTGTATTCTTAGTTTTATTCCATTCCTTACTTTTCTTATATCCTTAGCAATTTCTTTAGTCACGCCAACATCTCCTTCCAGTCCTTGATTTTTCTGAGATTTTTTTCATCATCTTTTCTTAACTCACAAACACTCCAAGCAAATTCACCACTCATTGCCCTCATACCATATACTAATAGTCTTCCTAATAACTGATGTGACCTCAGGGTACACAAGCCCTCTTATTCTACAAGGAATTATCCAGTGACATCCTCATCCATTTCTTTGTTGCCCCAACCACTTATCGCCCTCCAGTCCAGATCCGGTCTAATATTGTTCATCTTCAAGTCCATTCTATCATTCCTCTACCTTTTTCCTGCAATCCCTGTAGGATCTCTCTTTGCCGTATATTATTGTAACATGTATCTTTGGCCCTCATGTACTGTGTACAAGGCCTGGGTGTGACTGCTACCTCTGCACCAACTAGAGTTACGTCCAAGGCCTCTAACTTCTGTTGGTAATCCCTTTTAGTCTAATGTCTCCTATACTCATGCCTTCTATCTTCTAGACGCATGGCATCCTGGGCCGTAATTATGCACTAATCACGCCTTTTGGGGCATAATAAGGTGTGACTGACAGCGCAGGCACGGTCTGATGTCAGCGCTTGCAGATCATTTAGATCAATATCTATCTAAGCTGATGTGTGCGAATAGTCAATTTATATGACAGAATTTCTTCCCGTCATCTTGTATTCAAACAAATGTCAGTACAACTGTACCACGTAGACAGCGAGGCAAATAACTGGGTTTTGTTTTTTGCTATAATTTTTTTCCTCTTTAAAAGCTGGTGCAATCTAAACAAATTGTAAATATGTAAATCACTAAGATGCTAATATTGGTCAGAAGTCAATGTATAAGACACCGTTCCATTTGCATAATACAGCAAGTAAAAAAAGTAGCAAAAATGAGTGTGTGTGTGTGTGTGTATATATATATATATATTAGAGGTGCACCGAAATGGAAATTTCAGAACCAAAACGAAACCGAAATTAAAAAAAATGTCCGGCCGAAACCGATACCGAAACCGAAAATGACTTCTCCCCGTCTTCTGGTAAAATGCAGCGCTCCGCTCATTAGATTAGATTAGATTCCCCCACATTAGATTGCCAGCTCCCCCACAATAGTAGGCAGCTCCCCCACATTAATAGGCAGCTGCCCCACAATAGTAGCAGTTCCCCCACAATAGTAGGCAGCTCCCCCACAATAGTAGGCAGCTCCCCCACAATAGTAGCAGTTCCCCCACAATAGTAGGCAGCTCCCCCACATTAGGTCAGCATTTCACCCACAATAGTAGGCAGGTTCCCCACAATAGTAGGCAGTTCCCCCACAATATTAGGCAGCTCCCCACAACAATATTAGGCAGCTCCCCCCACATTTGTAGGCAGCTCCCCCCCACATTAGGTCAGCAGTTACCCCACAATAGTAGGCAGCTTCCCCCCACCCCACAGACATACAGCTTCCAGCCATATACAGTGTATGTCTGTACTGCTGCCCCCACAGTGATCCGGTCACCGCTCCTCCGGCCCGGGGTCACATCAACTGCTATGGCCTATGGACCATAGCAGTAGGTGCCGGGACCGGAGGAGCGGTGACCGGAACACTGAAGAAGATGACGAGCCGCCGGTCACTTACCAGGCCTCGGCATTTCCCCAAAATAGCTATTTTCGGCGGATATGTATCGGCCGCCGATATACCGGTGCATCGCTAATATATGTATATTTAAAAAATACATAAGTGAGTCCACCCCTCACACTTTTGTAAATATTTTATTCTATCCTTTCATATGACAATACTGAAAAAATGACCCTCTGCTACAATGTGAAGTACTGAGTGCACAGACTGTATAACAGTGTTTAAAGGGGTATTCCAGGGAAAAACTTTTTTTTTGATATATATCAAGTTAAACAGTTAATATATCAAGTTAAAAGTTAAACAAGTTGTAAAGTTAAACAGATTTGTAAATTACTTCCATTAATAAATCTTAATCCTTCCAATAATTATCAGCTACTGAAGTTGAGTTGTTCTTTTCTGTCTGTCTACAGTGCTCTCTGCTGACATCTCTGCTTGTCTCGGGAACTGCACAGAGTAGAAGAGGTTTGCTATGGAGATTTGCTTCTACTCTGGACAGTTCCCGAGACACGTGTCATCAGAGAGCACTTAGACAGAAAAGAACAACTCAACTTCAGCAGCTCATAAGTACTGAAAGGATTAAGATTTTTTAAATAGAAGTAATTTACAAATCTGTTTGACTTTCTGGAGCCAGTTGACATATAAAAAAAAAAGTATTTTCCTGGATAGCCTCTTTAATGTTGTGTCTCCTCAAAATAAATCAACACACAGCCATTAATGTCTAAACCATGGCAACAAAGTGAGTACACCCCTAAGTGGAAATGTCCTCATTGGGAACATATAGCCATTTTCTTCCCCCAGTGTCATGTGACTGCAGGTGAGAATGGGGAGCAGGTGTCTTAAATTTGGTGTTATCGATCTCACACTGTTTAATACTGGTAACTGGAAGTTCAACAAGGCACCTCATGGCAAAGAACTCTTATAGGATCTGAAAAAAAAGAATTGTGGTTCTACATAAAGATGGCCAAGGCTTTAAGAAGATTGCCAAGACCCTAAAACGGAGCTGCAGCACGGTGGGTAAGACCATACAGTGGTTTCACAGGACAGATCCCACTCAGAACAGGCCCTGCTATGGTCGACCAAATAAGTTGAGTGCATGTACTCAGAGCCATATCCAGAGGTTGTCTTTGGGAAATAGTGTTCCCAGCATTGCTGCAGAGGTTGAAGGTGTTGGGAGGTCAGCCTGTCAGTGCTGAGCCCATACAACGAACACTGCATCACATTGGTCTACATAGCTGTTGTCCCAGAAGGAAGTCTCTTCTAAAGATGAAGCATAACAAAGACCATAAACAGTTTGCTGAAGACAAGAAGACTAAGGACATAGATTACTGGGACCATGTCCTGTGGTCCGAAGAGACCAAGATAAACTTACTTGGTTCAGATGGTGTCAAGCGTGTGTGGCAGCAGCTAGGTGCGGAGTACAAAGACAAGTGTCTCTTGACTATAGTCAAGCATGGTGGTGGAGTGTCATGAGAGCTGCAGGCACTGGGGGCGCTACAGTTCACTGAGGGAACCATGAATGCCAACATGTCCTGTGACATAGTGAAGCAGAGCATGATCCTCCTCCCTTCAGAGACTGGGCCGCAGGGCAGTATTCACACATGTTAACGACCCCAAACACCTCCAAGACCACCACTGCCTTGCTAAAGAAGCTGAAAGTAAAGGTGGTGGACTGGCCAAGCATGTCTCCAGACCGAAACCCCATTGAGCATCCTCAAATGGAAAGTGTGGGAGTGCAAGGTCTCTAACATCCACCAACTCTGGGATATTGTAATGGAGGAATGAAAGAGGAATCCAGGGACAACCTGTGAAGCTGTGGTGAATTCCATGCCCAAGAGCCTTAAAGGGGTTCTCCGGTGCTTCCACATCTTATCCCCTGTCCAAAGGATAGGGGATAAGATGCCTGACCACGGGAGTCCCGCCGCTGGGGACACCCGTGATCTTGCACGCGGCATCCCGTTTGTAATCAGTCCCCGGAGCGTGTTCGCTCCGGGTCTGATTACTGGCGACCAAAGGGCCGGCGGCGTGTGACGTCATGTCTCCGCCCCCATGTGATGTCACGCTCCGCCCCTCAATGCAAGCCTATGGGAGGGGGCATGATAGCTGTGATAAGATGTCTAAGCACCGGAGAACCCCTTTAAGGCAGTGCTGGAAAATAATGGTGGCCCCACAAAATATTGACACTTTGGGCCCAATTTAGACTTTTCAACTAGGGGTGTACTCACTTTTGTGTTGAGTTATTTTGAGGGGACACAACATTAACCCTTGTTATACAGGCTGTGCACTCACTACATTACATTGTAGCAGAGGGTCATTTCTTCAGTGTTTTCACATGAAAAGATATATTAAATATTTACAAACCATTTGTGATGGTTGAGGAAGATAAGGCCCTAAACTAGTATCAGCAGAAAAGCAGAAATCTGCATAGTATCTTTGTGTATTACAAGATTTATTTACACTATCAAACCATATTATAACAAATATATACATACAGTGGTCCCTCAACATACGATGGTAATCTGTTCCAAATGAACCATTGTTTGTTGAAACCATCATATGTTGAGGGATCCGTGCAAAGTAAAGTATAGGACAGTGGTCTACAACCTGCGGACCTCCAGATGTTGCAAAACTACAATACCCAGCATGCCCGGACAGCCAACGGCTGTCCGGGCATGCTGGGAGTTGTAGTTTTGCAACATCTTGAGGTCCGCAGGTTGAAGACCACTGATATTGGAGGTTATACTCACCTGTCCCCGCCGCTCCGGACCGTCACCGCTGCCCGGGATGTCGCCTTCCATCGCTGTCATGCGTCCCCGGGGTGTCCCCGATGCTCCGGCAAGGCCTCTGCTTCCCTGGCATCCTCGCTCTCCGTCGCCGCCATCACGTCGCTACGCACGCCGCTCCTATTGGATGACGGGACGGCGTGCGCAGCGACGTGATGACGACGATGGAGAGCGCCGACGATGCAGGGGATCCCGAATAGGACGCGTCGGAACCCCGAGGACAGGTAAGTGATCGTCAGCGGAGCACACGGGGCACCGTAAACGGCTATCCGGTGGCAGCTGAAGCAGTCTGTGCTGCCGGATAGCCGTTTATGCAATGGCCCCGACATACAAAAGCATCGTATGTTGATGCTGCCTTCAACATGCGATGGCCTCTGAGAGGCCATTGTATGTTGAAATGATCGTAGGTCAGGGCCATCGTAGGTCACTATTATATATATATATATATAGGTTTTTGCTGATGTAGACCTGTTATCTCAATGAAGTGTATTGTGATTTTTTAGAAATGATTGCTATATATATATTAAATTTGAATATATATATATATATATATATATATATATATATATATATATAGCAATAATTTCTAAAAAATCACATTACGCTTCATTGAGATAACAGGTCTACATCAGCAAAAACCTGGCCAATAGACATTGCCCTGCACCATACAAGGCCAGGTCCCTTTCTTGGTATTATGTATAAGGAACAAACAAAATACAAATACATTTAAATATCCCCAATACTTTACACTTATCTACATTTATATATAATTTCGGTGCTCATAAACATCTACAATTGTCTATTTCCCATGGACTCACTTCCTTTATATTCACATTTTCTTCTCATTACTGTAACTCAGTGTTTCCCAACCAGGGTGCCTCCAGATGCTGCAAAACTACAACTCCCAGCATGCCCGGACAGCCTTTGGCTGTCCGGGCATGCTGGGAGTTGGAGTTTTGCAGCATCTGGAGGCACCCTGGTTGGGGAACACTGCCATAACTCACTGTTATTTCCCAATGGGACAGCCTTTGGCTGTCCGGGCATGCTGGGAGTTGTAGTTTTGCAGCATCTGGAGGCACCCTGGTTGGGAAACACTGCCATAACTCACTGTTATTTCCCAATGGGACAGCCAAAGGCTGTCCGGGCATGCTGGGAGTTGGAGTTTTGCAGCATCTGGAGGCACCCTGGTTGGGGAACACTGCCATAACTCACTGTTATTTCCCAATGGGACAGCCTTTGGCTGTCCGGGCATGCTGGGAGTTGTAGTTTTGCAGCATCTGGAGGCACCCTGGTTGGGAAACACTGCCATAACTCACTGTTATTTCCCAATGGGACAGCCAAAGGCTGTCCGGGCATGCTGGGAGTTGTAGTTTTGCAGCATCTGGAGGCACACTGGTTGGGAAATCCTGCCATAACTCACTGTTATTTCCCAATGGGACAGCCTTTGGCTGTCCGGGCATGCTGGGAGTTGTAGTTTTGCAGCATCTGGAGGCACCCTGGTTGGGAAACACTGCCATAACTCACTGTTATTTCCCAATGGGACAGCCAAAGGCTGTCCGGGCATGCTGTGAGTTGTAGTTTTGCAGCATCTGGAGGCACCCTGGTTGGGAAATCCTGCCATAACTCACTGTTATTTCCCAATGGGACAGCCTTTGGCTGTCCGGGCATGCTGGGAGTTGTAGTTTTGCAGCATCTGGAGGCACCCTGGTTGGGAAATCCTGCCATAACTCACTGTTATTTCCCAATGGGACAGCCAAAGGCTGTCCGGGCATGCTGGGAGTTGTAGTTTTGCAGCATCTGGAGGCACCCTGGTTGGGAAACACTGCCATAACTCACTGTTATTTCCCAATGCGACAGCCAAAGGCTGTCCGGGCATGCTGGGAGTTGTAGTTTTGCAGCATCTGGAGGCACCCTGGTTGGGAAATCCTGCCATAACTCACTGTTATTTCCCAATGGGACAGCCAAAGGCTGTCCGGGCATGCTGGGAGTTGTAGTTTTGCAACATCTGGAGGCACCCTGGTTGGGAAACACTGCCATAACTCACTGTTATTTCCCAATGGGACAGCCAAAGGCTGTCCGGGCATGCTGGGAGTTGTAGTTTTGCAGCATCTAAAGGCACCCTGGTTGGGAAACCCTGCCATAACTCACTGTTATTTCCCAATGGGTTAATGATAATTGTCTGGAGCAGAAGAAACATGTAGTGTATGCGGAGTAAATAATGGCTGGATTGTATACCTGTCTGGTCCTGCCTGTACGCTGCTACCACAGGGCTCATCATGCATTATACAACACTCATGTATTCCACGTATATATATATATATATATATATATATATATATATATATATATATCTCGCATTACAGCACATAGGTCAAATGACATCACATATATTCTCTGCTAAGATCCATTGGATCACGGCCGTGACGCAATCATCATTAATGCCATGTTTACCCGATGGATAAACAATACATCATTTATTCAGCAGCAGTGGTACAGTGTGACACAAGACACCGCCATGAGGACTGGCCCCCCCATATCATGAATAGGTGCCCCTGTTGTGCAGCCGGAGACCCTACGGTATAAGAGGTTTTCTAGGGAATTCAGGCTAAACCCCCCTGGAAATGAAGCCCAAGAGCCGCACAGATGTTGTGACCGCATCTGCACATAAAGGATCATTGGATAGGGGAGGGCAGAGGAAGAAGAAGGGCAGAGGAATCAGAAGGACAGAATCATCACCTGCAGAGATCACAGGTCCAGTCACCAGATTCTCAGCATCAGGACAAAGACTGCAGGGGGAGAATGGTCCTTCCTAGCTCAGCATCCTAGTCCCTGTATCCTCTCCAGCCTGGTCAGATCCTGCCGGCTTCTAGTGTTCTTCCTGGAAAAGCAGATAAACTGTACAATGGTGATGATGATGGCTCAGAAGAAGCAATCCAGAGGCACAGCCCTGCCTCAGCTGCTCATGAATATTCATTGCCTCCACAACACTGTTGACAAGACTATAGTCACTCCCAGGGCAGGCAGAGATAGGCAGGAGCATGAATAGCTGCGGATAGAGCCAGTGAGATGTGTCTAATTCACTGCAATCACAGCCTCAATTGTCCTCAATGCGAAAGGGGGTGCAGTCAGTCCTGTGAGGACGATTAATCTTACCCTGACACATTAAGGGGGGGGGGATGCTATATTTAGAATATGTGTCCTTAGACTTAACATTTATTGCTGTTATGATGGAATATTTGACCTGTTGTGTATGATTCTGCTATATTTCTACCTTAGCTATGGCAAAGCGCTGCATGAGGGTATGTCGGGAATATTTGCATAATATTTGCAATATATTTTATACTGGCAGGTAATGGGGTTTATCCTCAGACTACTCATCACCACCCGTATACTGTGCTGCCTCTAGGCCTGCTCAGTGCTATCACTGCAGTGCTGCTGGAAAATCGGAGAAAATCAGAGAAAATAGTGTGTGTATGCATGTGTGTGTGTGTGTGTGTGTATAGATATATATATGTATATACACACACACACACATATATATATATATATATATATATATATATATATATATATATATATTCTATTTGTAAAGAATTTTGGAGGGCACTACTCTTTTTTGTTTATATATTCAGACCTGGGTATGGGAGTGTTAATTGCGGTGTCAGCGGCCATAACTGCTAAATAACGTTTCATTTCCGGGGTGCTAAGTGAAGTCAAGTGCTAGTGTACATATGCATTATAGAGAAACAATGTTCTCTTGCACTCACCGGTCCTGTGACTTGCTGTATTTCGTACAATTCCGTTGCGCTGGGAGACGACGGGATGAAGGTGCTCAGAGGCTAACAGCCATTTTCACACACAGCCGTGCGCTTCTACCGGCCCGTCGTCTCCCGGCACAACGGAACCTTCCGAAATGCAGCAAGTCACAGGACTGGTGATTGCAAGTGAACATTCTTTCTCTATAATGCATATATAGATATATGTATACAGTATATACACACACATATCTATCGATACACACAGTGGTCCCTCAACTTATAATGGACTCAACTTACAGTGTTTTATCTTTTCTGGACCATTGTAACTTGAACCCAGACTCAACATATAAAGCTATGGACAGTCCAGATCTGTAAAACATGTCAATTGGCGAAAGAACTGACCAATCAGGATGGGCATTCACTGGTAAGACACTTGTATTATTGAAAGTGCATGCACTGTCTGCTTGCTAGCGCCCCCTACAGTACAGGGAGGTACCACATGTTCTATACTACTCTTTACCTGTATTACTGAAGTGCATGCACTGACTGGTGTCTGGTAGCGCCCCCTACAGTACAGAGAGGTATTACATGTTCTGTACTCTTTACCTGTATTACTGAAGTGCATGCACTGACTGGTGTCTGGTAGCGCCCCCTACAGTACAGGGAGGTACTACATGTTCTGTACTCTTTACCTGTATTACTGAAGTACATACACTGACTGGTGTCTGGTAGCGCCCCCTACAGTACAGGGAGGTATTACATGTTCTGTATTACTCTTTACCTGTATTACTGAAGTGCATGCACTGTTTGGCTGTTTGCTAGTGCCCCCTACAGGACAGGGAGGTACTACATGTTCTATACTACTCTTTACCTGTATTACTGAAGTGCATGCACTGACTGGTGTCTGGTAGTGCCCCCTACAGTACAGGGAGGTATTACATGTTCTCCACTACTCTTTACCTGTATTACTGAAGTGCATGCACTGACTGGTGTCTGGTAGCACCCCCTACAGTACAGGGAGGTACTACATGTTCTGTACTCTTTACCTGTATTACTGAAGTACATACACTGACTGGTGTCTGGTAGCGCCCCCTACAGTACAGGGAGGTATTACATGTTCTGTACTACTCTTTACCTGTATTACTGAAGTGCATGCACTGACTGGTGTCTGGTAGCACCCCCTACAGTACAGGGAGGTATTACATGTTCTGTACTCTTTACCTGTATTACTGAAGTGTATGCACTGACTGGTGTCTGGTAGCGCCTCCTACAGTACAGGGAGGTATTACATGTTCTGTACTCTTTACCTGTATTACTGAAGTACATACACTGACTGGTGTCTGGTAGCGCCCCCTACATTACAGGGAGGTATTACATGTTCTGTACTACTCTTTACCTGTACTACTGAAGTGCATGCACTGACTGGTGTCTGGTAGCGCCCCCTACAGTACAGGGAGGTATTACATGTTCTGTACTACTCTTAACCTGTATTACTGAAGTGCATGCACTGACTGGTGTCTGGTAGCACCCCCTACAGTACAGGGAGGTACTACATGTTCTATACTACTCTTTACCTGTATTACTGAAGTGTATGCACTGACTGGTGTCTGGTAGTGCCCCCTACAGTACAGGGAGGTACTACATGTTCTATACTCTTTACCTGTATTACTGAAGTGCATGTACTGACTGGTGTCTGGTAGCACCCCCTACAGCACAGGGAGGTATTACATGTTCTATACTACTCTTTACCTGTATTACTGAAGTGTATGCACTGACTGGTGTCTGGTAGTGCCCCCTACAGTACAGGGAGGTACTACATGTTCTATACTCTTTACCTGTATTACTGAAGTGCATGTACTGACTGGTGTCTGGTAGCACCCACTACAGTACAGGGAGGTACTACATGTTCTATACTCTTTACCTGTATTACTGAAGTGCATGCACTGACTGGTGTCTGGTAGCGCCCCCTACAGTACAGGGAGGTATTACATGTTCTGTACTACTCTTTACCTGTATTACTGAAGTGCATGCACTGACTGGTGTCTGGTAGCGCCCCCTACAGTACAGGGAGGTATTACATGTTCTGTACTACTCTTTACCTGTATTACTGAAGTGCATGCACTGACTGGTGTCTGGTAGCGCCCCCTACAGTACAGGGAGGTACTACATGTTCTATACTACTCTTTACCTGTATTACGCTGGAGCCAGTTGCAGGAGCTCGTGCATCATAGCCCCGCTCTCTCATGGTGTCACGCCCTGCCCCCTCAATGCAAGTCTATGGGAGGGGGCGTGACAGCTGTCACGCCCCCTCCCATAGACTTGCATTGAGGGGGCGGGGTGTGATTCCATGAGGGGCGGGGCTATGACGTCACGAGTTCCCGGCGCCGGCTCCTGCGTTCGGAACAGTTTGTTCCAAACGCTGAGCAGAGGAGGACCCCTTTAAGACTGTTGGAAAACCATTTCAGGTAACTACCTCATGAAACTGATTGAGAGAATGCCAAGAGTGTGGAAAGCAGTCTGCAAACTTCTACTTTTGTGATCGATTTCCCCACTTTCTGTGCATAGGGGCAATATTCACAATGAATCTGCAACAATCTGCATCTAATGCATTTTGTTTCTACTGCACATCTGTGAGAGATCTGAATAAAAAATTCCAACCCTTGTGGAATCCCCCAAATGGGGTGTATTTATTCTTAGTGCCTAGGACAGCACAAGTTGTAAATACGACCCCATACGCGAGCCGAGTGTACACTGCATCCTGATAAAGGATCTCTACACAGCAAATGCTTGAATGATGATTCTCTAATAGTGAGGCTTACTGAAACAGGAGATAGGAATCATAGTTAATGGCGTTGTCTATTATAAGGAGGCACCCTATGACTGCCCTCATGCATTAGCCAAAGCATTAACAATCAGTTTAACACATATCATTCACAATAAAAATATTAAAGGGGTACTCCGGTGGAAATCCACCAACTGGCACGACATGAAGGAGCTGGGCACAATGGGGTTTAAAGGGGTACTCCGGTGGAAAACTTTTTATTTTTTTTTAATCAACTGCTGCCAGAAAGTTAAACAGATTTGTAAATTACTTCTATTAAAAAAAATCTTAATCCTTCCAGTACTTATTGACTGCTGAATACTACAGAGGACATTATTTTCTTTTTGGAACACAGAGCTCTCTGCTGACATCACGAGCACAGTGCTCTCTGCTGACATCTCTGTCCATTTTAAGAACTGTCCAGAGCAGCATATGTTTTCTCTAGGGATTTTCTCCTACTCTGGACAGTTCTTAAAATGGACAGAGAGGTCAGCAGAGAGCGCTGTGCTCGTGCTTCAGCTCGTGAGCTCTGTGTTTCAAAAAGAAAATAATTTCCTCTGTAGTATTCAGCAGCTAATAAGTACTGGAAGGATTAGGATTTTTTTTTTATAGAAGTAATTTACAAATCTGTTTAACTTTCTGCTATCAATTGATTTAAAAAAAATAAAAAGTTTTCCACCGAAGTACCTTTTTAAGGCCCAACTCAAAACAGATAGATGTAATGTGAGAGAAAGCGATCGGCACTATCTTTTCATGTACGGCCCATTAATAGGTACGGCATAGACATAGAGTGAATCACACTGAGGTGCAACAGAGAGCCTTTCCTTCCGAGCGGTGCACTAACACCCTATCTTCGGTGCCTCAAGACCCCTTAAAAGTATATCCATATATAAAGCAAAAAGTTCAGATTGAAAGAAACGGGGAGCACTCACGATACCGGGTTAGATGATAGTGCAGGAAAGCCTTTATTCAGGTGCAGTAGACAACGAATGGCTGCACGCCAGGACACCCCGCAACACGTGTTGCGGGGTGTCCTGACGTCCAGCCATTCGTTGTCTGCTGCACCTGAATAAAGGCTTTCCTGCACTATCATCTAACCCGGTATCGTGAGTGCTCCCCGTTTCTTTCAATCTGAACTTTTTGCTTTATATCAAAACAGATAGATATTTAAGCACTTAATAATGTATCACAACTTTAAAACTAGTATAAGGGAAGCCTAATACTGTAGTAGGTGCTAGCAGTTGTCAATGTCTGCACTTTGTCAATCTGGCCTTAGACATGTATTAAATTTTGGCTTTTTAGAACAGGCATTGCAGAAGACCAAGGCTATGTTCATACGGCAGGATTTCCGCAAGGATTTCCGCACTGAAATCCACATGGAAATCCTGCATGTGTTTATAGCTTATTAAGTTCAATTAAGTTCAATCCCATTCACATTGCAGTATTTTCGCTGCAGACGTTCCGCAGCTAAAATTTCAGATTCCACAAAAATATAAGTCATGTGTTATATTTTTGCAGGATTCAGCTGCGGAACCCCATTGAAGTGAACAGGGTTTTTTTTTTTTCCTCCGCAAAATGCGGATTTAGTGCAAATTTTTTAATGTAAAATAGCACTTTTTTTTTCTGTGCGATGTGTATTCATGCGTGAATTCATGTGGAAATTTTGAATGAATTCTGCAAAAATTCTGCATAGATGCGGAAAGATGCGGCATTCCGGACAAATATTTTGCTGCGGAATTTCGCATCTATGCAGAATTACTGCCATCTGAACATAGCCTAATAAGGCGATGATCAAGTCAGTATTCACAGATGTGCTAAGTCAAAGAAAAGATAAAAAAAGAAAACACCATCACAAAAATTAGTGAAAAAACACCGTTTGTGAATACAAGATAAAGATACGGGGGAATTTATCAACTGGCATGCACCTGCAAAATTGCAATCTTCAACAAATAGAAAATAACCAGGGCGATTTCTTCACCACTTCTTTATTCAAACATGAAGGGTATACACAGTGCAGGACACGGGTGGACGATAGACAGGGGGATGTTCGTTCGGGGCTACGGTGCAGTTTCGCAGGATATGTTTCAACTGGCCCACACTGCATGCACATTGTGATTTTATTTTGCGCATTAACTTGCGCTGAAATGGTTATCTAACTTTGCACTATTTTAATGTTGTCCGTGCTGGCTTCCTAATTTTTCCTGTTTTGGGAGGTTGGCGTGGGGGGGGGAAGGGTGGCTGAATTTATCGAATTTCTCACTTGCACAAATTTTTGCTCACACGTACTCCACTAACCAGCCATGACAGAAATGTGTGCAAGCTTTTCACTCATTTTACACTATCTAGGGGCTTCTTGTAATTTGCACAAATTTATTAAGTGACTTGCACCACCTAATACAATTTGTGCAGCAACTGAGAAAATCACACACTTGTGCAGAAAGTTTAGCATTGAGCAAAAATCTGCACTAATGATAGATTCCCCCGCACTATTGGGTGCAGCTAAGACAGCAGAAAAATTTAAGTTTAAAAAAAAAAAAATATATATATATTATATATATATATTTAGAGACCAACAGGTCGGCCAGAGGATTGCTGCCTCGTTAAATAAAAACAAGAAAATATAAAAGTTCTACAATGCTGGTGAGTGCATTGTTTCTTTTTTACTTTATGTAAAGTTATTTCAAGTTGGGAACTGACCTACACACGATTGCCACAGTCTTAAAGGGGTATTCGAGGAATTATTTTTATGTGACTATGCGACAGGGGCTGTAAAGTTAGTGTAGTTCATAATATAGTGTCTATAGTGTCTGTACCTGTGTGTGACGGTTTTCTTATGTGATTTTCTCTCCAATATTTATTTTTAACAGCATACAAAATGACTGTTGTCTCAGATTTTTCCCAGGTTGCAATGAGGCCGAGACCTGACCTCACTAGTCAGCTGATGACAGGGAGCCTGTCTGCTTCAATGGGTGGAGCGATCACTTGGAGGGAGAGAGATCAATCCGCAACTAATGCAACAGCTGTAGGCACCCTGATTGAAAACCACAGGTCTTTTGAATGGATGCAGCTCATTTATGTTTCAATGGGTGGGGTGGCTGATGTGTGGGAGGGAGGAAGATGGAATTATGGGATTTGTAGTCAAAAAAAGAAAAGTCAAACAGGAAATACCAGTTCACAAACATCTAGCCACAGTGTTATGGTAACCTCACAACATAGCCATTTAGCCCCAAGACAAGCGCAGATCCTTCCTAAGCATGTCCATTACTGTCTGCCAGGTATGTACTAAAATCACCTTATGGTGGAGAACCCCTTTAACTCACTGCCTAACGGGATTGGACTGCATACACATTGGCCCAGGTTTATCAAACTGTGAGAGAAAAAAATAGAGGGATTTTCCCACAGCGACCAATCACAGCTCAGCTTTCCCTTTACCAGAGATCGTTAGCTGAGCTGTGATTGGTCGCTGTGGGAAAATCTCTCCATTTTGTTCTCTCCCAAAGTTTGATAAATCTGGGCCGTTGACTGCAATTTTCGCTTGGGAGTGCGGAGTGTTCCTTTAGTGTGAAAAATATAAATGAATAAGGGTACGTTCACACGAGCGGACCCACAGCGTATTTTTACGCTGTGGACCCGCTGCTGAAGGACCCCTGCGTGGTGGCTTTACATGTGCCTGCTCGGAGCGGCAATACGCCGCTACGAGCAGACACACTGCTATGTGCGAGTCACAGTGCGCATGCGCAGTATACTCGCACATCGCAGCTGCTCTCTGCCTTGCTCATTGAGCAGGGGGAGCGACCACGACCATCGCTTCAGTGTGTCTGCTCATAGCGGCGTATTGCCACTCCGAGCAGGCACATGTAAAGCCACCATGCAGCGGTCGTTCAGCGGAGGATCTGCAGTGTAAAATACGTTGTGGATCCGCTCGTGTGAACGTATCCTAAGTCAGTGTTTCCCAACCAGGGTGCCTCCAGGTGTTGCAAAACTACAACTCTCAGCATGCCTGGACAGCCTTTGGCTGTCCAGGCATGCTGGGAATTGTAGTTTTGCAACACCTGGAGGCACCCTGGTTGGGAAACACTGGAATAAGATGTGTTTACCTAGTTGCAGTGTTAATGGACAAGACTGTCCATTGCAGACATGCCTGCAGATAGTCCCATGATTGATGTAATGTGTAGCACAGTGTCGATCCTTCAGAAGAGAAGGCTAATTGTTAGGTAAAAAGCATGGATTCATGTAAGCTGTGTACAGCAGGAAAAGGTTGAAGTGCATGTATATATAATCAGTGTGATGTTTATAATCAATTCTATAAAGGACAAACCTATGTGAGGTAAGAGCTATATTTTGTCTTTATGAAAAAAAAACTCCTTTAGGGTATGTTGAGACATGCGGAATTTCGCAGCGTATTTCGCTGCGGATCCGCCGCTGAAGGACCTCCTATATGCTGGCTTTATATGTGCCTGCTCGGAGCGGCAATACCCCGCTACGAGCAGACACTGCGATGTGCGAGTCGCCGTGCGCATGCGCAGTATACCCGCACATCACGGCAGCTCTCGGCCTAGCTCATTGAGCAGGGGGAAGCGGCCGCGATGTGTACGAGTACACCGCGCATGCGCGGCGACTCGCACATCGCAGTGTGTCTGCTCGGCAGGCACATTTAAGGGCACCATACAGAGGTCCTTCAGCGGCGGATCTGCAGTGTAAAATACGCTGTAAATCCGCACGTGTGAACGTACCCTTAGGAGTATGTTCACACGTACGCAGATTTGGTGCGCAGGATTTTCTGCTGCAGATTTCAATGTTAACTAAATGACTGAGCACAGCTTCTAATCGGCAGTTACAAATCCTGCGCATCAAATCTGCGCAGGATCCTGTATGTGTGAACGTGCGCTTAATCTTCCCAACAACAGGATCCCCCCTCATTGCCTGGGAAACTACAACCAACAGGAGTGTTTCATCAAGTATCAATAATCAGTGTTTATGCTTGATAAAAGACACTAAATAAAAAATCTAATAAAAAAGTAATAAAAATGCTGCTGGTGATGGGTTATACTTGTTATGCTATGGCTCCTATTCTGCCCTGTGCCAATACATAGGTACAACCCCACCAGTTCTGCTTCTTTTACAATAAATGCTCATGATGCATTGTACCAGAGTTAAGACAAATGTGCAGCTTCAAGTTGAAATTGAGTTCATGGTTAAATATGTATAAGATGTACACATAAAATATTAATATTCACCAGTCCTAGACCCGGACATAAGAAATATAATGACATATGCAGCGATAATACAGTATACAGAGCTTTCTGCTCCCATATTACTGATGGTCATTTACCTGATAATCTTTTATCACGGATGGTTTCGTTTCTTGTAGTCTGCCCTTACTGTAATGCAAGCACTGACTTCCAGGTGGTCCTGTGCACATCAACAGCAGCCAATCTGAACAAGAAGAGCTGCACAGCTAATATGCAGAAAAACAACCAATAGCAAATAGAATAAAGAGCAGTTAAGGCTCTGTTCACTTTTGTGTTGTTATAAATGGAAACAATAATGCAGTCGGATCCATCGCCACCAATGCGTTGACTTACAAAGGGGGATCCTTCAAGTACCACCAAGATGTTTAATTATTTTGACAGAATCTGCAATGAAGGATCGAACCAGATATAAACATAACCTAAACAATCATCTGTGAATTTGTGGCTGGAATAAAAATTGTTTAGCCGTATGATGGAATTCCACTTTAAGCAGTGGGATAGTGTTGTAACTTCCCCTGTTGAAGCCATTGTTGCTATTAGGCCCAGTGTCTCAGGGGAGCCTGGACTGTACAGGAATCTGGGATACATGCCTCAGATGAGCCCTACTTTTAACTGTATCTGTATCCTCAGGGCGCAGACCCAGTTGAAAACTATGGTGGAGCAGAGAACAACTGGTTCTCTATCCTGCAGATCCAGATGAAAACTATGGTAAGGATAGGATTCCAATGAGGTTTTTTCCCACCAGCAAAAATGGCAGTAAAAACTGCCAGTAAAACGACCACAGCTTTTTCCTGTGTTTCAGCAGTTTTTCTGGCTTTTTTTGTGGTGTGTGGAAACAGCCAAATTTGTACCCTGTGGCAGTTTTCTCACTGCCTTCAGGGTACCACTTTGTGGGTCGGATGCTGAGCGCCCGGTCCACAGAGGAGGGACGAGGAGGGATGTATAGCATCACTACTCACCTCTGCCGGACATATAGTATACAGTGTGCCCGTGTATACTATACAGGAGCCGGGAATTCAGTCACCAGACTGACAGGGCTCCCTGCTCCTATAGCCCCTTTGGGTGGTATACAGGATATACAGCTATCTATAGATAGCTGTATAAACTGTATACAGAACACTAGGTCCACTCACTTCCCTCGCTACCTGTCCCTGCCAGGTCCATGTAGCCCCGCCCCTAGTGATGACATCATTAGGGGCAGAGCTACAGACAGGAGCCAGGCTGGTAAGGGTGTGAGGCTCTGTTCACATTGTATAAAGTGAAAAAAACCATTCTGCCAGTGTCTTCCAAGACAGGGAGACTCCAGCCGTTGCTAAACTACAACTCCCAGCATGCCCAGACAGCCAAAGGCTACTGGGCATGCTGGGAGTTGAAGTTTTGCAACAATTGGAGGCTCTCTGTATGGTAAGACATTGCATTTTTGGCACTCTCCGCAGCAGAAAGTGCCAAAAATGTCCTAATCCATTTTTTGTGTTTCTTTTTTCTTCTCGTTTCAGATCCGTATATCCGTGTATTGCGACGGAGGAACTCGAGGGCTGTGGGGGAGTGTTTTTTTTAAATAAAATAAATAAATGTTGTTTTTTTTATGTTTTTTAGGTACAAAGCAGGCACTATTAAAAGAAAATTGGCACCAAATCTGCAGCATTTCCACAGCAACTCAGTAACAAAATACACAGTTTTTGTGCAGATTTGCTGCATAGTCTAGTGTGCATGTATCCTAACTCTTTGTGGGCTTCCAGTTTTAGTTTCCAGAGTTAGTGCCAAGTGGCTTACATGTCACAATCATCTGTATCTAATCCAACACTAAAGTGAGTTCTGCACATTCAGAAACATTCTTTGCCAGGGAACTGTGACCAATTTCCACTCGTCCATCTTTAAGTGCTGTAACTTTGCAACCCTGTGATGAGTGGAGAATATATCGTTCGGATTGTGCATAGTGGACTTCACTAAAGTGTATTCCTGCCTGCAAGTTACCTGTGTGTTTGGAGTAGTTCACATCTTTATCAAGACACCTCCTAGACACCTCACCAACTATAAACTGGGGTCAAGGACTACCACCTACTGTGTAGACCCCCATTTACAAAGGTTGCAAGGGCTTACATGGGGGACCAACAGGGATAGTCAGCTAAAAAGCCATTTGGGGCTCTGCCTGAGGGAACACTACCTGCTGCCTGGACTTCTCCACCCATCCTCCTTGTCGGATTGTCATTTCCTTATACCTGAACAAAGGGGGAAGCTGCCCCAATGAATGTCATTGATTCTCAGCAAGGGTAGCATAATTTAGCAAAAAGGTTACCTTTAAGCATTATTATATATAAGACTAAATGAGTCCCTTAAAACCTTAATGATAGGACATGTTTTTAAAGGAGAACTCAAGCCATATTACCTTTATATAACGCCACGTTAAAGTTATATAACTTTGCAAGTGCAATCTTTGCTGAGCACATACCCTGTTTCTCTCAACTTTTCCTCCAGGCAGGATGTAAGATAAGAAAAATGGAGAGTAGTGATCTATTTTGTACTGCGAGTAATAAAGGGTGACATCCCATAAAAAGCCTAGGGCGTTGAACAGTGTCTACACAAGCCAACAGAAGGCGCTTTTATGCCTGTTTACTCGTCAGACATCCAGCTACAGCTAGTCTCAAACACTATCATGGTGCAGAGCAATACCACAAAGGAGGTCTATCCTCTTAAGCGATGCATCCTGCTTTTTTTCGGGCACAATAGTAGCCAAAGACTGGTCTGGAGACCATGTGGCAAATGACATGAAGACGCCTTCACAAGGAAATGTCAAATTGTTCCTACTCCCAGGATTATGGTGTGAGGTAATTTAACCTAGGATACCTGGACCCCCTGAGCCTTCATGCCAGGTACACAGCTCGGTGTTACATTGATTCGGTCATAGAACCAGAGCCATGGCCACATGTTGCTTGTGCTACCGTGAGCAGCCTGCATGGACTAAATGCCCTACCATGGCAAACTGAATAAATCCAGATGTTTGGAATATTTTGTGTATTTGTAAGTCACTTAATTTCCAAAAATTAAGCTCATGTCCTCCCCCCTCTGTTGTTAGAACACAAGAAGGGGGTTGTGGCCAAGGCCCACGCTGTGCCTAAAAGGAAAATCAAGGCTTCCAACTTAACTCTGACCACACAAGTTTTTGACAGATCTCTTTTAGGTAAATACCAATGTTACTACTCCTATCTCTGCAGATTTGTCATCATTATCATCATCAGCTCAGTTCAGTGCTTAGTAGAACCCCTTCTTTACAGTGCTGCTGTTGCTTGTTTACTTTTGTTTACATAAGACTGCATAGAACACCCCCTTTACCAACAATATCCATATGCCCTGTATCTCAATAATGACAGGACACATAACTCCATTTTAACCGGTCACAGCTCATTATTTTATTCTAAATAACAGCATAATATTCTATAAATAAACGCATAACAACTGCATTGCAGTTAACATGAACATCTTGTAATGTAATTCAAATGACTGCTTCAGTCGAAGCGTCATGCCAGCCGCCGGGTCCCCGACGGGCATATGTGCCATCGGCCCTTTCACCTCCAGATCATCACTCTCCAGGCCACTGAATAGCCAGTGTACCTCTACACGGTGCTCCAACCTCCAGCGTCCCCAGCAACAACAATGGGAAATAGTTCATGAAGAGTGAGGTTACGGCACAAACCACGATCTTGCTGTATCCGTAAACAATTGGAGTTCAACATTAGACAACTCGGACAATGTCCACAGAGTCAATATCTATGCCCAAAAAAGGAAATAACCATGGACGTGCCCTCCGTCTTATCAACAGACAAAGGAACACCAAACCGCTGCATCAGAAAACGAAAAGAATCCAACAAAAACTGGCACCTAGAGGACCCTGCTGGAGCAACAAACAGTAAATAGTCTAAATAGTACACCACCCACTCCAAAACTGTACTGAACCTTTTGAAGTAGTGACACGAAATCGAACAACCCATGGGAAAACACACATCATAATAAAACTGTCCATCCACATGACATCCCAGCAGATGATAACATTCCGGATGAACTGGCAACAAACAAAACGCCGACTCAATATCGGACTTAGCCATCAAGGCCGATTCCCCAGCCCCCCATCCCAGCGCCACCGCCCGGTCAAAGGAGACATAAGAAACTGAAGCATCCTCCTTCGGAATACCATCATTCACCGAGGAACCCTTCGAATACGAAAGGTGGTGAATAAGGCGAAAACTTCCCCACCTCCTTTTTTGGAACCACACCAAGCGGAGACACCCACAAGTTGGAAAAAGGAGAGTTAACAAAAAGCACCAATAAACCGTCCCAAGGCAACCTCCCTACCAATCTTATCCAGCAACACCTGAGGATGCTCCCTGGCAGATTTTAATTATCCGGATAGGTCGACACCAAATTTCCTAATACAAATGGAATAAAAATAAAAAAACCATCAGACAAAACCACAGCATCTTCCTTATTGGGGTACTGGTCTAACCACGGGCCCATCACGGTCACGTTCATCGGGGTCCTTCCCCTCAGCAGTGGACGGCATCTGGACTGCTTTGGAGCCCACGGGCAATGCACTGCTGCGTGTCCTCCACCACAGGAGGAGCACTCGTGCTTGTATTTACACAAGCTGAGAAATCTGCAATGCCCTTCATTGTACAACCGCAAGCACCGGGTCTTCGCACGGCCACTGGCCCGGCAACCCCCGGATTGACCAGCGCCCCTGACTGAAAGGATGGCACCCTCTGTGCCATCAATCGCAACCACCCTAACCCACCTCGGGCTGCAATGCCAGACGGCGACGAAATTCTTTGTCACAATGCCACCAGGCAGTACCCCCATGTGCCTTATAGGCATTGTACACAGAGTCCATGTACACAAAAAGCTCTGAACAGCGTTCTAGATGCTTCTCACCCAAAATGCACCCCAAAACTGCAAACGCCTGCAACCAATTACCCATAGTCTTGGAACCCGGTGTGTCGGATTTTTCAGTATGGGGCCTACGCTCCTTGCCTATAGTATGCTGGTCAACTGAAAGCAGTGACCACAAATCCACGTATTGATTCCCCCAAATCTTCTCCTTAATCGCTTCCTCGACATGTACACCCAAAGGGCTAATATCACAAAAGAAGGCCTCCTTGTGGACGCCTACCATAACCGGAGACACCCACCTCCCCGGGGACGACACAACCGCTTTTTTGACCTTCCAACCTAGCTAAACAGCCTTTAGAGTAGGTAATAAATCAGCCGGTCCACCCCCACTACCCCAGGCCCCTGCAAAGTCAAACTTACCAGTCTGTGCAGGAGCACCAGCAGAAGAAGAGGGTCCACTCGAAGATGCAGCAGGAACAGGCTCCGCCACCAGATCCAAAACCGTGAAGGGTCAACTGCCCCCACTGGAAGATCTCCTGGACGATCTGGAATGACGTTGCCTCCTTTCACATCTGCGAGATCACCTCTCCCGGCTTACAGAGCTCACAGAATCCCGGCGGTTATATCTGCGATGCCTCCGATAGGACCCAGTGGTCCTGCTCCGCCTAGAGCGGCCAGAACCCCGGGAAGATTACTGCGAACGGCGCCCAAGGGCACGTCCCTCAGGCATATGGGAAACATGGTCACGTGGTGGCTGACTGACCGGCCGTGCACTGTCTAGAAAAGGGGATTGAGACACATACTGAGGGGGCAGTGGGGGAGGAAGCTGTCTATCTCCTATATAATCAGGAGCATCCTCAAAATGAGGCTCATCAGTGCATGCCTCCACATGGACAAGTGGGGCTGCTGGGGCAGGGGAGGACCCCCTTGGGGCACACTTGGGGCAGACACAGTGACAGGAGGGGTGTCAGGTATCTCATCTGCTGAGGAGGAGGCCTTGGAAGGCGCAGGAGCACCGGCACCCATAGTAACTGCAGTACAGGGGAGCACAGCCGAGCGGGGAACAGCCACATGTGGCAGGGATAAGCGTGTGGAGACCGGGATCACGTGACCTGGAAGAGGAGGAGCCAAGTCCCGGGCCGTGGCTGCAGCCACACCAGGCCCGGAACTAAGAGTGGGAGGCAGAGCGCACAACTGTGCATCCCCTACGCCCACCGTAAGAAGCCCTCAGGGGGCTAGGACTTAGGCGGGCAGGAGGACAGGACTGCCGGGTGGTCCGGCGACCACCCATAGACACAGAGGAGCCTGCCGGCTCCATACCTGAAGGGAGAGTCCGCAGCTGCAGCAGGGCCACCCAGCTCGGCCAGCAGCCGAGATAGGCTGCCCCGCTCACTGGGGCGCAGACCACAACACCTCGTCAGCCATCTCAAGGAGACAGATTCACTCAGGCGCTGGCGAGTTCCAAAAGGAAGCAGCATGGGCAAGGATGGTCTTAATATACCCTATGGGCTGCTAACCCTATCCTCTCCCTTAACCCCATAGGTCCCTAGGCGGCCAGGTAACCTACAAACCTGGCAAAACCAGTGCATCAATATCAGCCTTTTCCTATGCCTTATGTATTGCGTACATCAGCAGCCCAGCATATTGCTAGCCTACTCAGTCCAGTGCACTTTCATTAACACTAAGTCATGACATAGCACAGAGGAGAAGATTCTGACCTGTAACTGGTCAAACAAGTAAGATAAAACTAGTTCCTGTGTAAGTGCTGCTTGCATACAGCCCAGTTCTGGTCTGACCCCTGAAATGGAGAGGATGAGAAATAGCTGTGCACCAAGGAGGGGGATTTCGAGGCACAACAGCAGTAAGATCACTAAAATCACCTTGTCACCACTCCATGACCCCTTTATACCTACCACCTCACCCTCTTCTAACATGATACCTTAACACAAAGACAATCAGTCGGACATATCTAGTGCTACTAATCTCGCTTGGCATATGGCTTAGATAAGTTATATCTGGCACTTATTTTTCTTTGTAATGCCGAGCTCAGATTTGTAAAATCAGGGACATTAACCAGCAAAAAATCTGAAGTGTAGAGCCGGCATTACTTGTAGTTAGGATTTCTCAGAACGTCAGCTGTAAATAAACATCCCATAGCAGCAGATGCACAGAACGTCAGCTGTTCGTGATTCGTCTTGCTTCTTACTATGTCATTTTCTGTGGAGCAATGCACACATTTGCATTCATCTCTGCAGTCTCAGCAGCTAGGCCCCTGGCCCTGTTACCATGGAAACAGAAATCCCTGAAGGTGCTGAAGCCAAACAAGGCCCATCGCAGTCTCCCTGCCAAAGGCCCAAATAGCTCCTGACTTGTTTCAGTCTCCCATTACATCACCAGCATTCACCTCAGAAGACCAGCAACAGCAAAGAGCGCATAATATTCCCGGGTAATTCCACATCACGGAACAGACAACGTGCAAGTGCTGTAGGATTTTTGATATAAAATTATTATTCAACATTGCAGCTTTGCTTGTTCTATAGCTTTACTTTATATCTATCAATACATATGGATGTGACCCTTGGCTGCAAGACACATGCTACGGATGTCAAAGGCCTTATAATAAAAGAATAAAACAGAAAATAATTCTTAATTTTTAGACAATCATTGTAAGGTTAAACATGTATTATGGCTTCAAACAATCCGCTCTAAACAATAGTGTTGTTGTTACGCCGAGCGCTCGTGGCGTTCACCTCCGTGCAGCGCCCCGGTCAGACCGGCTGACCAGGAGCGCTGCACTACTGTCTCCGGCGGGGATGCGACCCGGGTAGCGGGACGCGCCCGCCCGCGGCTCGCATCCCAGTCTCCTCACCTGCCCCGTCCTCCATCCGCTCAGTCCCGGCGCGCGCGGCCCGCTCCCTAGGGCGCCCGTGCGCCGACTCTCTGAGATTTAAAGGGCCAGTGCGCCATTGATTGGCGCCTGGTCCAATCAGTACATCCACCTGTGTCCTCATTATATAAACCCACTTCCCCTTCCTGTCCTTGCCGGATCTTGTTGCCTCAGTGCCAGTGAAAGCGTTTTGTGTATGCCCTAGCCTGTGTTCCAGACCTTCTGCTGTTGCCCCTGACTACGACCCTTGCTGCCTGCCCTGACCTTCTGCTACGTCTGACCTTGCCTCTGCCTAGTCCTTCTGTCCCACGCCTTCTCAGCAGTCAGTGAGGTTGAGCCGCTACCGGTGGACACGACCTGGTTGCTACCGCCGCAGCAAGACCATCCCGCTTTGCGGCGGGCTCTGGTGAATACCAGTAGCAACTTAGAACCGGTCCACCGGTACGGTCCACGCCAATCCCTCACTGACACAGAGGATCCACCACCAGCCTGCCGAATCCTGACAGTTGTGCAGATCCATATGACAGCATCCATAGACTTCTACCGTCCCTTCTTGTAGGATTTGGACTTCATTCAAAGGAAAATGGAGATTTTCTAACAGATTCTGCAGCAATTTGACAGTACTTCTAGGGCAAAATAAGGCTAAGTTCACACTGAGTTCTTGAGTTTACATTCCATTATTAGTTGCATGTTTAGTTTTGCTGTAGTCCAGTATACTACTATGTACTGCAAAAAAAAAACATAAAATGTTGCAATCCTTTTTATTTTTTATTTTATGTAATTCAATGGGAAATGGATTCTGCTGTATAGCATTGGACAATCTGTTGTATGCATCCATTAACATAAACGTTTTGATCCTTTTAATATAAAAGTATAAAATATGTAAGCAAAAAAGCAATGTGTACCTGGCCTTAAACTGTTATCTAGTACAGTGACCCCTCAACTTACAATGGCCTCAACATACAATAGTTTCAACATACAATGTTTTTTTCTGGACCATTGTAACTTGAAACCAGACTCAACATACAATGTACGGACAGTCCAGATCTGTGAGAACTGTCATAACTGGAGGAACTGACCAATCAGAATGGGCATTTTACTGGTAAATCAAATCTATTACTGAAGCGCCTGCACTGACTGACTGTCTGGTAGCGCCCCCTACAGTACAGGGAGGAACTACAAAGTTCTGTTCTACTCCTTACCTGTACCAGGGTTAGCTGCTCCTTTGGACACCAAGTAAGGGCGGCTCCATTTGGGAAACTGTGTGTACTGTATAGGACCCTGAAGAAGCTCCTGTCCTCTATATAAACCATTGTTTCCCAACCAGGGTGCCTCCAGTTGTTGCAAAACTACAACTCCCAGCATGCCCGGACAGCCAACGGCTGTCCGGGCATGCTGGAAGTTGTAGTTTTGCAACAGCTGGAGGCACTCTGGTTGGGAAACACTGACATAGACAGTGATTTACAGCTCCCAGCAGATCATTTTTTACTTTTATATGTAAGGATTTGCTTTATCTGCTTTATCTATATTAGTTATCTACTTATTTTTCTTTAATCCTCACTTTTTCCTATTTTTGGATGTCATTTTGGTGGCTTCAGAACCAATTACCAGGTTTCCATAGAGTTCTGGTCTCAACATACAATGGTTTCAACATACAATGGTCATCCTGGAACCGATTAATATTGTAACTTGAGGGACCACTGTACTGTATGGAGCCCCACATGCAGAGTTTGGGATGCTATGTTTGTATGTTTAACCTCCTATCATACTGCTTAGCCCTGTGTATAAGGTTGTAGTGTTGTGCAGTATAAGTTATAATATATATATATATATATTGCATTTTAAATCAACACATTTGTAGCCCCAAGAGCTGTGACGAATAGCAGGAATCATCTTGAGTTTGTTAGTTGCATAGGAACTGCCTCAGGCAAACTATCTCACAGCTGATCTATTACTCTGGATCAGTCATGACTCCTCAGGCGCAGAGCTAGATTAGTTCCTGAGCTGAGTTCCAGATTGGTTAGCATCCCTGACTTTTGCTGTATGCATTTGTCATCTGCGCTCCTTGTGTGTTTTCATGTGCATTGTTATAGTCTAGTTACTAGTTGGTATTAGTGCTTGGTTCATCCTTGTTTAGTCCTTTTATCTGTATTTTGATGCTGCCCCGTTTGATTTTTTTTTTTTTTACGTATCAGAGGTTCTATTTGGAGCCTGTGTCAGTAGTTCTGTCAGTTCTGATGAAACTAAAATCTGTAGCATTCTATGCTATTCTTCATGTCAAAAGGATGGACAACACGATGGAACCCATAACAAGTCCACAAGGTCCATTGGGCACAGGTAACTTCTGTTGTTTGATGGTTTAGTCTTGGTCCTAGTGCTTGCTTGTTAATCAGGGTTTTCATAGGAAATGTTGTATGGACAATGAGGCTTAGTAGTTTCTGGTACAGCCCTGCGCAGGACTGTTTTTTTTTATCTAGCTCCTGCAAGGTGTTTGTTCTACTCCCAGCTGCAACATGTGTTTCCAATCTCGCCCGCTAACGTGTGTCCAATCTCGCCCGCTAACGTGTGTCCAATCTCACCTGCTCCCGCTAACGTGTGTCCAATCTCACCTGCTCCCGCTAACGTGTGTCCAATCTCACCTGCTCCCGCTAACGTGTGTCCAATCTCGCCTGCTCCCGCTAACGTGTGTCCAATCTCGCCTGCTCCCGCTAACGTGTGTCCAATCTCACCTGCTCCCGCTAACGTGTGTCCAATCTCGCCTGCTCCCGCTAACGTGTGTCCAATCTCGCCTGCTCCCACTAACGTGTGTCCAATCTCACCTGCTCCCGCTAACGTGTGTCCAATCTTGCCTGCTCCCGCTAACGTGTGTCCAATTTCGCCTGCTCCCGCTAACGTGTGTCCAATCTCACCTGCTCCCGCTAACGTGTGTCCAATCTCGCCTGCTCCCGCTAACGTGTGTCCAATCTCACCTGCTCCCACTAACGTGTGTCCAATCTCGCCTGCTCCCGCTAACGTGTGTCCAATCTCACCTGCTCCCGCTAACGTGTGTCCAATCTCGCCTGCTCCCGCTAACGTGTGTCCAATCTCACCTGCTCCCGCTAACGTGTGTCCAATCTCACCTGCTCCCGCTAACGTGTGTCCAATCTCACCTGCTCCCGCTAACGTGTGTCCAATCTTGCCTGCTCCCGCTAACGTGTGTCCAATTTCGCCTGCTCCCGCTAACGTGTGTCCAATCTCGCCTGCTCCCGCTAACGTGTGTCCAATCTCACCTGCTCCCACTAACGTGTGTCCAATCTCACCTGCTCCCGCTAACGTGTGTCCAATCTCGCCTGCTCCCGCTAACGTGTGTCCAATCTCACCTGCTCCCGCTAACGTGTGTCCAATCTCACCTGCTCCCGCTAACGTGTGTCCAATCTCGCCTGCTCCCGCTAACGTGTGTCCAATCTCACCTGCTCCCGCTAACGTGTGTCCAATCTCACCTGCTCCCGCTAACGTGTGTCCAATCTCGCCTGCTCCCGCTAACGTGTGTCCAATCTCACCTGCTCCCACTAACGTGTATCCAATCTCACCTGCTCCCGCTAACGTGTGTCCAATCTTGCCTGCTCCCGCTAACGTGTGTCCAATTTCGCCTGCTCCCGCTAACGTGTGTCCAATCTCGCCTGCTCCCGCTAACATGTGTCCAATCTCACCTGCTCCCGCTAACGTGTGTCCAATCTCGCCTGCTCCCGCTAACGTGTGTCCAATCTCACCTGCTCCCACTAACGTGTGTCCAATCTCACCTGCTCCCGCTAACGTGTGTCCAATCTTGCCTGCTCCCGCTAACGTGTGTCCAATTTCGCCTGCTCCCGCTAACGTGTGTCCAATCTCGCCTGCTCCCGCTAACGTGTGTCCAATCTCACCTGCTCCCACTAACGTGTGTCCAATTTCGCCTGCTCCCGCTAACGTGTGTCCAATCTCACCTGCTCCCGCTAACATGTGTCCAATCTCGCCTGCTCCCGCTAACGTGTGTCCAATCTCGCCTGCTCCCTCCAACGTGTGTCCAATATCTCCTGCTCCCGCTAACGTGACTATGGTGTAATGCTGTACACATACCTCTATGTGTACAGGAATGCAGCTGGGCATTTACATGCTATGATGATCATGGGAAGGGACTGTAAATGATCTTATGGAATGAATAAAAGTATGTGTAAAGCCATTCATTTACGTCAGCAGGGCGGGTTATACAACAGGCAACGTGCGGTCACCTGCACCTAATGTATTTGTATACCTGCTGTGAGATGACGACTGGTCCGGGGTGGGCTCCAGAACAACCGTTGTACGTACTATGTTGAATAGCATACCACCTCAAAACGGCGGGTGATGAGACAGCAGGACAAGAGGCTGCGCATGTACACTGCATCAAGCATGACACCGGGCAAGCTCAGCAAGGACTCGGAGCAGAAGGGTGGGACCTAATTTATAAAGGCTGAGTCTGCGGTGCGAGAGTGCATAGGATTTGTGGGACCCACAGACATAGCGCCTGATCGCCATTTCCAACTGCAAAAACCTAATTACTGCTCAGCCCCGCTAGTTTTGCAATGAGTCCAGCGGAACTTGTGGGATCCCAATCCCGATTCAGGGCTCCAATGTCTGGTGTTAGTGTCAGTGTTCATGGATAGATGTTTAGTAAGATTGTGAACAGCTAGATAGGGCCAATGGATAACATGCCTAGGGGCGGAGTACCCCTTTAACTGCTTGGTTTTGCCCACAACGACCAAGCACAGTTCAGCTTTCATATGTTAATGTGGTACGCCTCTGGGGTAGTGGTAGTGTAGTCAGGGTTTTGCTTTAGTATATCAGGGGTTAAGGTTAACCCTATAGTTCGTGACGCCAGGCTGAGGGCTAGTATGCTGAGGTAATTCTCCGGCCTATCGCCGCCCTTCCCAGTAACGATAGGTGCATGCAAATAATGACTGAAGGTCCACGAGGTAGCTGAACTTGAACTTGGATAAACTTTACTTAAAGGCTTGCGGTACATCCAATGAACAGTAACAGTCTCATCAATACAGTCTCTATACACTTCAGTGACTGGCCTGTTGTTGCGGACCTTGACTTTTTTTTTATAAGTCTCTAAATTCAGGGTAATTTGCGAAGATCCGTCTGGATTTAGGGGATAGATAAGGTCCGGTGATCTTGCAGAGTGCTTAGGGATTGATACACTCACGGTTTGGTAATGATCAGCCGTTGCCGCAAGGCTCAGGCCTAAACTCAATGATGACAGTGTTACGCCGAGCGCTCCGGGTCCCCGCTCCTCCCCGGAGCGCTCGCAACATCCTCGCAACTGCAGCGCCCCGGTCAGATCTGCTGACCGGGTGCGCTGCGATTCCTCTCCCAGCCGGGATGCGATTCGCGATGCGGGTGGCGCCCGCTCGCGATGCGCACCCCGGCTCCCGTTAGAGGTTGAGCCGTTGCTAGTGGATACGACCTGGTTACTACCGCCGCTGCAAGACCATCCCGCTTTGCGGCGGGCTCTGGTGAATACCAGTAGTAACTTAGAACCGGTCCACTAGCACGGTCCACGCCAATCCCTCTCTGGCACAGAGGATCCACCTCTTGCCAGCCGAATCGTGACAGTAGATCCGGCCATGGATCCCGCTGAAGTTCCACTGCCAGTAGTCGCCGACCTCACCACGGTGGTCGCCCAGCAGTCGCAACAGATAGCGCAACAAGGCCACCAGCTGTCTCAACTGACCGTGATGCTACAGCAGCTACTACCACAGCTTCAACAATCATCTCCTCCGCCAGCTCCTGCACCTCCTCCGCAGCGAGTGGCCGCGTCCGGCCTACGACTATCCTTGCCGGATAAATTTGATGGGGACTCTAAGTTTTGCCGTGGCTTTCTTTCACAATGTTCCCTGCACTTGGAGATGATGTCGGACCAGTTTCCTACTGAAAGGTCTAAGGTGGCTTTCGTAGTCAGCCTTCTGTCTGGGAAAGCTCTGTCATGGGCCACACCGCTCTGGGACCGCAATGACCCTGTCACTGCCTCTGTACACTCCTTCTTCTCGGAAATTCGAAGTGTCTTTGAGGAACCTGCCCGAGCCTCTTCTGCTGAGACTGCCCTGCTGAACCTGGTCCAGGGTAATTCTTCCGTTGGCGAGTACGCCATCCAATTCCGTACTCTTGCTTCCGAATTATCCTGGAATAATGAGGCCCTCTGCGCGACCTTTAAAAAAGGCCTATCCAGCAACATTAAAGATGTTCTGGCCGCACGAGAAATTCCTGCTAACCTGAATGAACTTATTCATCTAGCCACTCGCATTGACATGCGTTTTTCCGAAAGGCGTCAGGAGCTCCGCCAGGATATGGACTTTGTTTGCACGAGGCGTTTTTTCTCCCCGGCTCCTCTCTCCTCTGGTCCTCTGGAATCCGTTCCTCTGCCTCCCGCCGTGGAGGCTATGCAAGTTGACCGGTCTCGCTTGACACCTCAAGAGAGGACACGACGCCGCATGGAGAATCTTTGCCTGTACCGTGCCGGTACCGAACACTTCCTGAAGGATTGTCCTATCCGTCCTCCCCGCCTGGAAAGACGTACGCTGACTCCGCACAAAGGTGAGACAGTTCTTGATGTCAACTCGGCTTCTCCACGCCTTACTGTGCCTGTGCGGATATCTGCCTCTACCTTCTCCTTCTCTACTATGGCCTTCTTGGATTCCGGATCTGCAGGAAACTTTATTTTGGCCTCTCTCATCAACAGGTTCAACATCCCGGTGACCAGTCTCGCCAGACCCCTCTACATCAATTGTGTTAACAATGAAAGATTGGACTGTACCGTGCGTTACCGCACGGAACCCCTCCTAATGTGCATCGGACCTCATCACGAAAAAATTGAGTTTTTGGTCCTCTCCAATTGCACTTCCGAAATTCTCCTTGGATTACCGTGGCTTCAACGCCATTCCCCAACCCTTGATTGGTCCACAGGAGAGATCAAGAGCTGGGGTACCTCTTGTTTCAAGGACTGTCTTAAACCGGTTCCCAGTACTCCCTGCCGTGACCCTGTGGTTCCCCCTGTAACCGGTCTCCCTAAGGCCTATATGGACTATGCTGACGTGTTTTGCAAAAAGCAAGCTGAGACTTTACCTCCTCACAGGCCTTATGACTGTCCTATTGACCTCCTCCCGGGCACTACTCCACCCCGGGGCAGAATTTATCCTCTGTCCGCCCCAGAGACTCTTGCTATGTCTGAATACATCCAGGAAAATTTAAAAAAAGGGGTTTATCCGCAAATCCTCCTCTCCTGCCGGAGCTGGATTTTTTTTTGTGTCCAAAAAAGATGGCTCCCTATGTCCTTGCATTGATTACCGCGGACTTAATAAAATCACGGTAAAGAACCGCTACCCCCTACCTCTTATCTCAGAACTCTTCGATCGCCTTCAAGGTGCTCACATCTTTACCAAACTGGACTTAAGAGGTGCTTATAATCTCATCCGCATCAGGGAGGGGGACGAATGGAAAACAGCATTTAACACCAGAGATGGACACTTTGAGTATCTGGTCATGTCCTTTGGCCTGTGCAACGCCCCTGCCGTCTTCCAAGACTTTGTTAATGAAATTTTTCGTGATCTCTTATATTCCTGTGTTGTTGTGTATCTAGACGATATTCTGATTTTTTCTGCCAACTTAGAAGAACACCGCCAGCATGTCCGCATGGTTCTTCAGAGACTTCGAGACAATCAACTTTATGCCAAAATGGAGAAATGTCTGTTTGAATGTCAATCTCTTCCTTTCCTAGGATACTTGGTCTCTGGCCAGGGATTACAAATGGACCCGGATAAACTCTCTGCCGTCTTAGATTGGCCACGCCCCTCCGGACTCCGTGCTATCCAACGTTTTTTGGGGTTCGCCAATTATTACAGACAATTTATTCCACACTTTTCCACTATTGTGGCTCCTATCGTGGCTTTAACCAAGAAGAATGCCAATCCCAAGTCCTGGTCTCCCCAAGCGGAAGACGCATTTAAACGGCTCAAGTCTGCCTTTTCTTCTGCTCCCGTGCTCTCCAGACCTGACCCATCTAAACCCTTCCTATTGGAGGTTGATGCCTCCTCAGTGGGAGCTGGAGCGGTCCTTCTACAAAAAAATTCTTCCGGGCATGCTGTTACTTGTGGTTTTTTTTCTAGGACCTTCTCTCCGGCGGAGAGAAACTACTCCATCGGGGATCGAGAACTACTGGCCATTAAATTGGCACTTGAGGAATGGAGGCATCTGCTGGAGGGATCAAAATTTCCAGTTATCATTTACACCGATCACAAGAATCTCTCCTATCTCCAGTCTGCCCAACGGCTGAACCCTCGCCAGGCCAGGTGGTCGTTGTTTTTTGCCCGTTTCAACTTTGAAATTCATTTTCGCCCTGCCGACAAGAACATTAGGGCCGATGCTCTCTCTCGTTCCTCGGATGCCTCGGAAGTAGAGGTCTCTCCGCAACACATCATTCCTCCTGACTGTCTGATCTCCACTTCTCCAGCCTCCATCAGGCAAACCCCTCCAGGGAAGACCTTCGTTTCTCCACGCCAACGTCTCGGGATTCTCAAATGGGGTCACTCCTCCCACCTCGCAGGCCATGCGGGCATCAAAAAGTCCTTGCAACTCATCTCTCGCTTCTATTGGTGGCCGACCCTGGAGACGGATGTTGTTGATTTTGTGCGGGCCTGCACTGTCTGTGCCCGGGATAAGACTCCTCGCCAGAAGCCTGCTGGTCTCCTTCATCCTCTGCCTGTCCCCGAACAACCTTGGTCTCTGATTGGTATGGACTTTATTACAGACCTACCCCCATCCCGTGGCAACACTGTTGTTTGGGTGGTCGTTGATCGATTTTCCAAGATGGCACATTTTATTCCTCTTCCTGGTCTTCCTTCAGCGCCTCAGTTGGCAAAACAATTTTTTGTACACATTTTTCGTCTTCACGGTTTGCCCACGCAGATCGTCTCGGATAGAGGCGTCCAATTCGTGTCAAAATTCTGGAGGGCTCTCTGTAAACAACTCAAGATTAAATTAAACTTCTCTTCTGCTTATCATCCTCAATCCAATGGGCAAGTAGAAAGAATTAACCAGGTCCTGGGTGACTATTTACGGCATTTTGTTTCCTCCCGCCAGGATGACTGGGCAGATCTTCTACCGTGGGCCGAATTCTCATACAACTTCAGAGTCTCTGAATCTTCTGCTAAATCCCCATTTTTCGTGGTGTACGGCCGTCACCCTATTCCCCCCCTCCCTACTCCCTTGCCCTCTGGTTTGCCCGCTGTGGATGAAGTGACTCGTGATCTTGCCACCATATGGAAAGAGACCCAAAATTCTCTTCTACAGGCTTCATCTCGCATGAAAAGGTTTGCCGATAAGAAAAGAAAAACTCCCCCCATTTTTTCTCCCGGAGACAAGGTATGGCTCTCCGCTAATTATGTCCGCTTTCGTGTCCCCAGTTACAAACTGGGACCACGCTATCTTGGTCCTTTCAAAGTCTTGTGCCAGATTAATCCTGTCTCTTACAAACTCCTTCTTCCTCCTTCTCTTCGTATTCCCAATGCCTTCCATGTCTCTCTCCTTAAACCTCTCATCATCAACCGTTTCTCTCCCAAACTTGTTTCTCCCACTCCTGTTTCCGGCTCTTCTGACATCTTCTCCGTGAAGGAGATACTGGCCTCCAAGACGGTCAGAGGGAAAAAATTTTTTTTGGTTGATTGGGAGGGCTGTGGTCCAGAAGAGAGATCCTGGGAACCTGAGGACAACATCCTAGACAAAAGTCTGGTCCTCAGGTTCTCAGGCTCCAAGAAGAAGGGGAGACCCAAGGGGATGGGTACTGTTACGCCGAGCGCTCCGGGTCCCCGCTCCTCCCCGGAGCGCTCGCAACATCCTCGCAACTGCAGCGCCCCGGTCAGATCTGCTGACCGGGTGCGCTGCGATTCCTCTCCCAGCCGGGATGCGATTCGCGATGCGGGTGGCGCCCGCTCGCGATGCGCACCCCGGCTCCCGTACCTGACTCGCTCTCCGTCGGTCCTGTCCCGGCGCGCGTGGCCCCGCTCCCTAGGGCGCGCGCGCGCCGGGTCTCTGCGATTTAAAGGGCCACTGCGCCGCTGATTGGCGCAGTTGGTTCAATCAGTGTGTTCACCTGTGCACTCCCTATTTATACCTCACTTCCCCTGCACTCCCTCGCCGGATCTTGTTGCCATTGTGCCAGTGAAAGCGTTTCCTTGTGTGTTCCTAGCCTGTGTTCCAGACCTCCTGCCGTTGCCCCTGACTACGATCCTTGCTGCCTGCCCCGACCTTCTGCTACGTCCGACCTTGCTCTTGTCTACTCCCTTGTACCGCGCCTATCTTCAGCAGTCAGAGAGGTTGAGCCGTTGCTAGTGGATAAGACCTGGTTACTACCGCCGCTGCAAGACCATTCTGCTTTGCGGCGGGCTCTGGTGAATACCAGTAGTAACTTAGAACCGGTCCACTAGCACGGTCCACGCCAATCCCTCTCTGGCACAGAGGATCCACCTCTTGCCAGCCGAATCGTGACAGACAGCAGTGCAGATCCTTCTCTCATCAAAGCCCGGGAACAAGAGAGATGCTTACTCCTTGGCAGCACAGGAACAAGAGAGAGAGCAATGGCCGCCGCTCCCTTATATGGGCAGGGGCAGGGCCGTTTTAATTGGTCCGAATATCTGTCACTTACTGTTACAAGGAATTGTGGGCGCAATACGTCATAGGGACCTCCAAAGGTCCTTAAGCAAAAAACCATAGAGTTTACCTGATCACGTGACCCGCAGGTCCTGCTACGCTCTGTACAGGTAATTAACCACTTATATACATTTGTACAATTACATTTATAGAAATCCTGAGTAAACTGTAAGATAACTAATCTAGATGAGAGGTGACAAGGGGTGGACTAAATAAGAAGGACCCCGACGTCCTAGGGACTCTGGCTATGGGGACCTATATACAGGTATAGGTATAGGATGCGGTACCGGGACACCACATTAAACTCTGGTAAAATGTAAGCTGAACTGTGATTGGATGCTTAGGGTATAACCACATGGTTTTCAGGCAGATTGATAAATCTGGACCAAAACTAAACTTCCCCCAAGGCAGATTGATCCTACAGGGTTGATTTATGTAGACTGAACTACAGATGAACTACAGTGATATATTGACCGTCGTTCTGATTTAACCAAAATAATCGTATATTGGCACCGCAGTCCTGTCACCGGCGGCGGAGCATAGAAGAGGGGGAGTCGCTGACTAATTTCCTCTATTCAGTCACAACAATGCTGCAGTGTTCCAAGCACAGAGAAGAGAGGAACTGCTGAAAATAATCAGATATGAACTATTATCTCTGTGGTTTAGAGGAAAGACAGATCCCCCCCATATAATTACAGACATATTGTAATCTGTGACTCTTTCTTCACTGCTGCAGAAGCCCACCACATGAACTCAAATGTTCTGTCGACAATCTAAGACAAACATCTGAACCTCTTAGGCTGGGTTCACACCACGTTTTTCAAATACGGTTACCGTATACGGTTTTCCGCTAAAAAACGTATGGCAAAAACCGTATGCAACCTTATACAACCGTATGACTCCAAATTAAAACGTATACGGTTTTTCCCCGTACAGTTCTATCCGTTTGCATCAATTTTTGCTATTTTGTTGGAATTAGTTTTCCAGCAATTTAATAAAGTTACTATTGTTCTATTGAAATTCCAATCTGCGCATGTGTCAACTCCAAAAACGGATTAGAAAAACCGTGTGCAACCGTATTCTGAAATTCTGTGTACGGTTCTCATAGACAACAATGTTAAAAGAACCGCATACGGTTTTCCAACCGGAGGCAAAAACGTGGTCGACGGTGTTTTTGCCTACGGTTGAAAAATCGGCAAAACCGTATCCGAGGCAAAACGGATGCAACCGTACACAACATTTGGAATACGGTTTACAATGCATTCTCTATGCATACGGTTTCGGATACGGTCGTATACGTTTTTTTTTGCGGAAAACCGTATACGGTTACCGTATTTGAAAAACGTGGTGTGAACCCAGCCTTACTCTTGACTTAAAGACTTTTCTTGTGCTGCACCAGTTCTCTGGAATGTGATACTCAAAACACTCAGTGCCCTACAAACAGTGTGCCTCCAGCTGTAGCAAAACTACAACTCCCAGCATGCCCGGACAGCCAAATGCTGTCCACGCATGCTGTGAGTTGTAGTTTTGCAACAACTGGAGACACACTGTTTGGAAAACGCTGCTATAAACACATCTTTTAAGGCAGACCTCTATTCCTAATCTATCTTTTCTCCCTTATTACCCTCACTATACAGTATATACAATTCACACGTGTACATACAGAATGGGTGATTGGCCCCTGCAGATTTATGTGTACATTGAATACAAATAGTAAGTTCTTGTGAGCAAGACCCTCATTCCTTTTGTTCCCCTCTATTTGCTCATAGATTGTAAGCTCTTGTGAACAGGGCCCTCATTAAAGGGGTATTCCATGAAAAAACTTTTTTTTTATATATCAACTGGCTCCAGAAAGTTAAACAGATTTGTAAATTAGAAGGAAGGATTGTCCGGCACCAGGTATGCTCTAAAAGATTGCTTTTATTCATGCCATAGCAAGGAAACAGACATCACAGGACTGTGGTAATCTGACGCGTTTCGCTCTCTCTTGAGCTTAAACGTAGACTAAATTCAACAGACCAACATGCAAATTTAAAACAGGGACTCGATGGTCACATGATAAAATACCTGACATAGGTAGTAATAATAAAAACCCGGCATGGATATCATCTGTTAGTATTACAGAATGGGTTGGATCCTACCTTTAGTGCGTTATTCACTGTGTGTTTATCCTATGAGTGTGAATATACTCCAAACATTAAGTGCAAAAATCGACAGGTATGCACACAATAGATTGCGGTATGTTGATATTGTGCATGTATAGGTCAATAGTAGAATGGGATAATCTACCTCATTGACTAAAAAACTCAAAGATCTGAATACATAGATATATATGTTAAAATTACATGCATTAAATGGATTACGGCATGTCAATATCACACATGCACGGGTAAATAATGGAAAAGGATAAGCAACCTCTTTCTATGTGTAGTTCTGAGACCTACGTGCATGTATACATATACTAAAAGATGATATATATGCCATGAATTAATAGATGTACATAAATAAATTGAAACACTGTACAATTTGCTCTGTTTTGGTTTACATATATATCCATTACGTATTAATACTATAATTTTCAGTAAACGCACTCTAATAGGTATCAAAACACACTAGGCGGAATCACCCTCCCAACACTCGCACTCTTGGTGCCGCCTAGTGTGTTTTGATACCTATTAGAGTGCGTTTACTGAAAATTATAGTATTAATACGTAATGGATATATATGTAAACCAAAACAGAGCAAATTGTACAGTGTTTCAATTTATTTATGTACATCTATTAATTCATGGCATATATATCATCTTTTAGTATATGTATACATGCACGTAGGTCTCAGAACTACACATAGAAAGAGGTTGCTTATCCTTTTCCATTATTTACCCGTGCATGTGTGATATTGACATGCCGTAATCCATTTAATGCATGTAATTTTAACATATATATCTATGTATTCAGATCTTTGAGTTTTTTAGTCAATGAGGTAGATTATCCCATTCTACTATTGACCTATACATGCACAATATCAACATACCGCAATCTATTGTGTGCATACCTGTCGATTTTTGCACTTAATGTTTGGAGTATATTCACACTCATAGGATAAACACACAGTGAATAACGCACTAAAGGTAGGATCCAACCCATTCTGTAATACTAACAGATGATATCCATGCCGGGTTTTTATTATTACTACCCATGTCAGGTATTTTATCATGTGACCATCGAGTCCCTGTTTTAAATTTGCATGTTGGTCTGTTGAATTTAGTCTACGTTTAAGCTCAAGAGAGAGCGAAACGCGTCAGATTACCACAGTCCTGTGATGTCTGTTTCCTTGCTATGGCATGAATAAAAGCAATCTTTTAGAGCATACCTGGTGCCGGACAATCCTTCCTTCTATACGCTGTTGAAGCCGGGGCGGGACCGGCGGGTCCGTGACAGCACAGGTGTGTCGGAGATTCGGCTCCGGAGGTGAGCGGACACCACTGCATTTGGAGATTTGTAAATTACTTCTATTAAAAAATCTTAATCCTTTCAATAATTATCAACTGCTGAAGTTTTCTGTCTGGCAACAGTGTGCAGTTCCCGAGACAAGCAGAGATGTCAGCAGAGAGCAGAGTAGAAGAGGTTTGCTATGGGGATTTGCTTCTAAACTGGGCGGTTCCCGAGACACTTGTCATCAGAGAGCACTTAGACAGAAAAAAAACAGGCCAACTTCAGCAGCTCATAAGTACTGAAAGGATTAAGATTTTTTAATAGAAGTAATTTACAAATCTGTTTAACTTTCTGGAGCCAGTTGATATATAAAAAAAAGTTTTTTTTCCTGGATAACCCCTTTAAGCTTGTGTAGATTGTAAACTCCTTTCAGCAAGACCATTGCTTCTCGTGTCCCCCTATTTCCACATGGATCGTAAGCTCTTCTGAACAGGGCCCTCACTCCCACTGTTTGAATTGTTGACTGATTTGTTACTCTGTAATGTCTGAATAAAGTGCTACATGTTTGCTGCAAAATGATGTATTGGCCTAATTGATAATTTTAATTTTTTTTAGGATTTCTATAATATGGATCTTACTGAGTTTTGCTATTATATTTACTGTAAATGATTTCTGAATCGAAGTGTAAAATACTGTAAAAGGAGTAGTGCAGTGAAATATAACTTATCCCCTATCCAAAAGGATAGGGGATAAGTTATAGATCGTGGGGGGTCCGACTGCTGGGACCCCCCATGATCTCCTGAACGGCAGTCTGCCAGAAGCTATGGGATACATGGAGGGGGCGTGTCAGCTGCCGCTCCATGCGGGGGTCGGCACATCCCTTTCCAGCAGACTGCAGGAGATCGTGGGGGGTCGCAGCAATCCGCCCCCACCCAATCTATAACTTATCCTCTATCCATTGGCTTTTTTGTTCTCTATAGAAAAATACAGTGGGCTTCATTTATTAAGGCTTTTTCAAGTAGATTTTGTAGGGTTTTTTTTTTGTATCACAACGAATTTCTGAGAAAAATCCCACTAACTTTCTTACTCAGAAACACTGAAACTGGGGTGTGTCCAATGAGGAAAGGGGGCGTGGCCATTGAAAAAGGGGCGTGCCCCCAACAGTTTTCAAAAATTCCTTCAACTTTACTAATGTTCCGAATTAAAACATGGTGGATTTGAGCTCTGGAAAACCCGACAGCTGAGAGCAGTTGTAAAAAATGCTAAATGTAGGAAAAGTGCAAAACGTAGAGAAAATTACTATATTCCATGGAAAAAGACCTGTCGGGTGAAAAACAAAGAACAAAGAAAACTACACTCCACTAAGTAAATCTGGGTCATTGTCTGCACACACTCTTAGTCCAGAGGACGCCCAACTTCTACCTCTTATTAGTCATGTTACTACAATCACATGATTTTTTTTTTACTTTAGAGCAAAGATACAAATCAAAATATGACACAATGTTTAATAGCTGAACATTCTTCATGGTGAACCATACGGCAAACAAAGTTATTTTTCACTCGCTGGTTTACAGCCTGCTCAGACTCAATGTATTCACTGTATTCACTGAGGAAAATGAAATGCCAGGTGAAATACAGCGAGATATGATAAACTCCCCAGTACAGATCACCTGTCTAACCCAGGAAGAAGTACAGTGTCGCCTACAAAAAATCAAAATAGACAAATCACCAGGTCCAGATGGCATTCACCCCAGTGTTCTAAAGGAATTGAATAATGTAATAGACAGACGCATATTTTTAATATTCAGGGACTCTATAGTGACAGGGACTGTTCCCCAGGACTGGCGCATGGCAAATGTGGTGCCGATATTTAAAAAGGGGTCAAAAGGTGACCCCGGGAATTATAGACCTGTATGTAAATTGTTTGAGGGTTTTCTAAAAGATGCTATTTTGGAATATCTTGATAAAAATAAATGTATGACTCCATATCAGCATGGATTTATGAGGGATCTGTCCTGTCAAACTAACCTGATCAGCTTTAATGAGGAGGTGAGCTCCAGACTGGACAAAGGGGGAATCGCTGGATGTCGTATATCTGGATTTTTCCAAAGCATTTGATACAGTTCCACATAAAAGGTTGGTGCATAAAATGAGAAGGATGGGGCTGGGGGAGAATGTGTGTACGTGAGTAAGTAACTGGCTCAATGATAGGAAACAGAGGGTGGTTATTAATGGTACTTATTCTGATTGGGTGACTATTACTAGTGGGGACCACAGGGGTCTTGGGTCCCGTCCTATTTAATATATTCATTAATGACCTTGTAGAGGGGTTGAATAGTAAAGTAGCAATCTTTGCAGATACTAAACTCTGTAAAGCGGTAAACACAATAGAGGACAGTGCACTGTTATAAATGGATATGGATAGGTTAGAAGTTTAGGCTGGGAAGTGGCAGATAGGGTTCAACATTGATGTAATGCACATGGGGGGAAAAAATCCAGGCTGGGATTGGGTGTTAAATGGGAGAACACTTGGGACGACTGACGTGGAAAAGGACTTGGGAGTCTTAGGCTGGGTCCACACTACGTTTTGTCCCATACGGGAGCGCATACGGCAGGGGGGAGCTAAAACCTCGCGCTCCCGTATGTGACCGTATGCGCTCCCATATGTCATTCATTTCAATGAGCCGACCGGAGTGAAACGTTCGGTCCGGTCGGCTCATTTTTGCGCCATATGCGCTTTTACAACCGGACCTAAAACCGTGGTTGACCACAGTTTTAGGTCCGGTTGTAAAAGCGCATACGGCGCAAAAATGAGCCGACCGGACCGAACGTTTCACTCCGGTCGGCTCATTGAAATGAATGACATACGGGAGCGCATACGGTCACATACGGGAGCGCGAGGTTTTAGCTCCCCCCTGCCGTATGCGCTCCCGTATGGGACAAAACGTAGTGTGGACCCACCCTTAGTTAATAGTAAATTTATCTGTAGTGATCAGTGTCGGGCAGCTGCTGCCAAGGCTAATAAAATCATGGGGGTGCATCAATAGGGGCATAGATGCCCAGGACAAGGAAATAATTCTACCGCTGTACAAATCACTAGTCAGACCACACATAGAATACTGTGTACAGTACTGGGCACCAGTGTACAAGAAAGATATAGTGGAGCTGGAGAGGGTTCAAAGATGGGCAACCAGGGTAATACAGGGAATGGGAGGACTACAGTACCCAGAAAGATTATCAGAATTAGGGTTATTTAGTTTGGAAAAAAGAAGGCTTAGGGGAGACCTAATAACTATGTATAAATATATCAGAGGACCATACAGAGATCTCTCCCATGATCTATTTATACCCAGGACTGTATCTATAACAAGGGGGCATCCTCTACCTCTAGAGGAAAGAAGGTTTCTACACCAGCACAGACGGGGTTCTTTTAGCAGTGAGACTGTGGAATTCTATGCCTGAGAAGGTGGCCATGGTGAACTCTGTAAAAGAGTTCAAAAAGGGTCTGGATGCATTTTTGTAGAATAATAACATTACAGGTTATGGATACTAGATTTATAGGGACAGAACGTTGATCCAGGGATTTATTCTGATGCCATATTTGGAGTCCGGAAGAAATTTTTACCTCTTGTATGATGTTTTTTTGCCTTCCTCTGGATCAACTCAACTCAGTAGGGACTCATTAGGGTTATAGGTTGAACTTGATGGACTCTTTTTTCAACCTTATGAACCTTTCAACCTTATGAACTATGTTACTATGTAATGCAGGAGGAAGGCTCTATAGACTTAAAATAGAGCTACTGCAAAGAATCAGATCGACTAGGGAGCCAGGAAGTGTGAAGTGCACAGTCACACACATCTCCTGAGATTGTTAAAGGTCTCAGCATTGAGACCTTACTGATCAAAACATTTGACATGTCTATGTGACAGTAACACTTTAAAGTGTACCTGCCTTTTCAAAACAGTTTATTTAGAATAACCACTGTTGTTATGAGCCCTTTAACCCCTTAACAAATAAGGACATAAATGTACTTCGTGCACCAGGATGTACATTTACGTACTGTACATGACAGCGATGCTCGGGTCATGTGCAGCAGGTCCCGACTGCTGATAGCAGCCAGGGACCCGCCGGTAATGGCCGACATCCGCGATCGCGTGGATGTCTGCCATTAACCCCTCATATGCTGTGATCAATACAGATCACTGCATCTGCGGCAGCGTGGCTAAATTTTATGCTGACCTGATTGCCCTCGGCATGGCCGCGGGGATCAGATCAGCTAACATGGCAGACGGAGGTCCTCTCACCTGCCTTTGCCGCCGTTCCCGGCTTCTTCTGCTTTGATCTGAGATTGCGCAGACGAGAGCAGAAGATAGCCGATAACACTGATCAGTGCTATTCCCTATGCATTACACTGAACAGTATTAGCAATCAACTGATTGCTATAAATAGTCCCCTATGGGGACTATTAAAGTGTAAAAAAAGAAGTAAAAAAAAAAAAAAGGGAAAAATCCCCTCCCCCAATAAAAATGTCAAATGTCCCTTTTTCCCATTTTACCCCCAAAAAGTGTAAAAAAAAAAATGTATAAACATATTTGGTATCGCTGCGCGCTTAAATGTCCAAACTATTGAAATATAATGTTAAGGATCCCGTACGGTGAACGGCGTGAATGTAAAAAAAAAAATAAAATAAAGTCCAAAATTTATACATTTTATAAAAGTTTTATATACACAATTGTGGTATCAATAAAAAATACAGATCATGGCGCAAAAAAGAGCCCCATACCGCTGCTTATACGGAAAAATTAAAAGGTTATATGTCGTCAAAATAGAGGGATTTTAAATGTACTAATTTGGTTAAAAAGTTTGCAATTTTTTTTTTAAGCGCAACAATAATAGAAAAGTATGTAATCATGGGTATCATTCTAATCGCACTGACCCACAGAATAAAAAACACATGCCATTGCCATTTTTACCGTAAATTGTACGCCATGAAAACAAAACCTTCCAAAATTTAAAAAATTGCTGTTTTCTTTTTAATTTCCCCACACAAATAGTATTTTTTTTAGTTGTGCGATACAGTTTATGGTAAAATGACTGATGTCATTACAAAGGACAACTGGTTGCGCAAAAAACAAGCCATGATATTAGTCTGTGGATGAAAATATAAAAGAGTTATGATTTTAGAAGGTGAGGAGGAAAAAACTAAAATGCAAAAATAGAATTGGCCTGGTCCTTAAGGTCAAAATGGGCTTGGTCCTTAAAGGGGTACTCCGGTGGTCAACGTGTTTTTCCGTTTTTGACTTACCCTATTTGTTTTGTTTCATTTCTATTCTTGATGTTTAGCCTGCTCTATTTCCGTTCTTTGTTGTCTTTCTATCCCCCACTTTGTTTTCCTATCTTTGCTTCTATTTCCTGTTTCTTGCTGGGCTGATAACTACAAATCCCAGCATGCCATATGCCTTGCTGGTTTGGGGCGGCTCCTTTTTTGTTTGTTTGTTTGTTCCACTCTTTACCCATCCTACTATTTTTCCAGGTCAGCCCCCTTATACACAGCACACTAATATAATCAGCCTTGGTTGGGATACACTGTCATACACACACAAAAGGGACTACAACTCCCAGCATGTGTCATTCAGGAGTCTTCAGTCTGTGATATAACACCAGCATGCTGCCTCTGTAGTCTCCTGGGGGGTTGTAGTTCACCACACCTCTGCAGGGCATACACCAGTGTTTCCCAACCAGGGTGCCTCCAGGTGTTGCAAAACTACAACTCCCAGCATGCCCTGACAGCCTTTGGGCATGCTAGGAGTTGTAGTTTTGCAACAGCTGGAGGCACACTGGTTGGGAAACACTGGTGTAACATGATGTGTATGCTGAATAGGCTAGAACAGTGTTTCCCAACTAGTATGCCTCCAGCTGTTGCAAATCTACAACTCCCAGCATGCCCAAAGTCTGTCAGGGCATGCTGGGAGTTGTAGTTTTGCAACAGCTGGAGGCACACTGGTTTGTAAACACTAGCATACACACACACACACACACACAACAGGGACTACAACTCCCAGCATGTGTCATTCAGGAGTCCCCCCCCCTCCCCCTTCACATATAAAGATCATTCCCCGTATGAGATTTCTTCCCCTGCAGTCCATACATCCCCAGCCCGTGCACCTTCTCATCCTCCCCTTCAGATAACACTTCTCTTCTCTGTGAGGTCCTTCTCCTGTGCAGACCTGCGTCCTTAGAATACAGAGCAGGGGGGAGGGGAGGAGCTGTGTACTCAGCTGGATGAGATGAGGGGGGTGTGGCTTATTTCTCATGCAGACAGAGGGAGAAAAAAAAAAGCTGTGACATCTTGTCCACCACAGACTCAGAACTGTGGACAACAGTAAAAGAAAACCCTCTGAACTACAGAACTTCCTGCCCAACAAACAGGTAAGAAAAACCCACACATGCTGCCAAAACATATAACACATTTAACACATATAACACATTTATTGCAAAAAATAAATAAACTTACACAGATGCCATATAGTCAAAAAAAATTAACCACCGGAGTACCCCTTTAAGGGTTTAAAGCTATTTCTCATTTTCTTCATATTAGGGTGCAAGAGTAGAATTGGGCTGTCTGCCAATAGGGCATCTTTTTCCTTGCTTCTGTGGCCAATCACAGTACAGCACTTACTTCTCTCTGTCATGTAGACACTGAAAGTAGTTTGCCGTCACAGAAACGCTGCATGAGTCAGTTCATGTATATTTCTAAAGGTGTTTTAAAATGCAAGACAACACATTTTGGGAAAACACTGTTCTCTTCATCAGATCTATGTAGTGAACTAACCTGGTAGATATGCAATAAAGTGACCCGGAAGTAATTACAGCAGACAAGTTCAAATGAGTACAGTGGTCCCTCAAGTTACAATATTAATTGGTTCCAGGACGGCCATTGTATGTTGAAACCATTGTATGTTGAGATCATAACACAATGGAAAACTGGTAACTGGTTCTGAAGCCACCAAAATGTCATCCAAAAATAGGAAAAAGTGAGGATTAAAGAAAAATAAGTAGATAACTAATATAGATAAAGCAAATCATTACATATAAAAGTAATAAAGATCTGCAGGGAGCTGTAATCACTGTCTATGTCAGTGTTTCTCAAGCAGGGAGCCTCCAGCTGTTGCAAAACTACAACTCCCAGCATGCCCGGACAGCCAAAGGCTGTCCGGGCATGCTGGGAGTTGTAGTTTTGCAACAGCTGGGGCACCCTGCTTGGGAAAACACTGGTCTATGTAGAGGACAGGAGCTTCTTCAGGGTCCTGTACAGTACACAAAGTGTCCCAAAAAATAACATGAGTCGCCCTCACCTGGTGTCCAAAGGAGCAGCTAACCCTGGCACAGGTAAAGAGTACAGAACATGTAATACCTCTCTGTACTGTAGGGGGCGCTACCAGACATCAGTCAGTGCATGCACTTCAGTAATACAGTTAAAGAGTACAGAACATGTAATACCTCTCTGTGCTGTAGGGGGCGCTACCAGACACCAGTCAGTGTATACACTTCAGTAATAGAGGTAAAGAGTACAGAACATGTAATACCTCCCTGTACTGTAGGGGGCGCTACCAGACACCAGTCAGTGCATGCACTTCAGTAATACAGGGGTTTTAGCAGTGAATGCCCATTCTGATTGGTCAGTTCTTCTGGCCATTGACACGTTTCACAGATCTGGACTGTCTGTACATTGTATGTTGAGTCTGGTTTCAACTTACAATGGTCCAGAAAAGACCATTGTATGTTGAAACTATTGTATGTTGAGGCCATTGTAAGTTGAGGGATCACTGTATAATAAAGAAAATAACAAAAGAAACACTAACGAAAAGCTACAAAACTATTCAAAAGCAGTTTAAAGTTTTCAAAACATTTTTTAAACACTAAGGGCATGTTCCCACTACGTAATTCACGCAGAATTCCATCAGTGGAATTCTGCGAACGGAATTACGTGCTGTGAACATAAACATCATTGGGAATGGGTTTCCGCGAGACCCGTTGACACTGCAGAATTTCAGCGGCGGACAATTGTTCCGCACAAAGAAAGAACATGTTCATTCTTTGTGCGGAAGTTCGCGAACACTGCATAGCCGTCAATGGTGATGGCGCAGTGCCCCGCGCGGTCCTGCCGCCAAAGTATTGCAGCAGCGGCCGCCAGAATGGAATGTTTTACCACCTCTGCTTATCGGCACCCTGTATACCAGTAAAGTAAGTGTATATATACACACATATACAAAGTTATTGTTGACATCACACATATTTGAAGTTTTTTTTAGCTTTGTATTTGTTATTAGTGTTGAGTGTTTTGCAGTTTTATTCATTGTATGCATTTGAACTTGTCTTTTGTTATTACTTCTGGATCACTTTTTGTGTATATACCCGGTCAGTAAATTTGTGTACATAGACCTCAATAAATGAACAGTGCATTATCGAAATGTGTTTTTCGTGCATTTCAATAAACCTCCTTTTGAAACATATATCAACTAGTGTTGCTCGCGAATATTCGCAATGCGAATTTTATTCACGAATATCGCATATTCACGAATTCGCGAATATTCGCGAATATAGCACTATATATTCGTAATTACGAATATTGTTTGTTTTTTTTTTCACAGTACACATCACAGTGATCATCCCTCTCTGCTTCCAGCTTGTGTGGTGTAAAGAAGGCTCTAATACTACTGTGTGAGACTGGTGTGCGCATTTTCGCATATACGAAAATTTGCATATGCTAATTTTCGCATATGCGAATTTTTGCTTATGCGAAAATAAAACGAGAATATTACGAATATGCGAATATTCGCGAATATATGACGACTATTCATCCAAATATTCGCGAATATTCGCGAATTCGAATATGGCCTATGCCGCTCAACACTAATATCAACTGACACTCCCTGTGTCCACATGTGTTGAAGCTAGAAAACTGGTGCAGGCAGATCGCTGAAGGAGCACCAGCCAGTTCACCATTTGGGATACTTAAAGGGGTACTTTGCTGTTCAGCATTTGGAACAAACTGTTCCGGATGCTGGAACCGGCGCCGGGACCTCAAGACATCGTAGCCCCGCCCCCTCAGGACATCACACCCTGCGCTCTCCATGCAAATCTGACATCACGCCCCCTCTCATAGACTTGCATTGAGGGGGGCGAGATGTGATGTCATGAGGGGGGCGGGGCTTTGACATCACCAGCTCCCATCGCCGGCTCCAGCGCTTGGAACAGTTTGTTCTAAACGCTGAGCAGCGGAGTACCCCTTTAACAAGCCTAAGTTAACCTAAGAACACCTGCCTGGTGAGCACCTTTCTTGATGTGACTGATCAAATCTGTTCCTTGTCATTCAGGTTTCGGTGGTCTTTCCCCCTTTGTCATGACATAGTGCTGGTGAAAGTGCACTGAACAGACTGGCACTGTGCTGGGATGGTGATATACTGGGCACACTACTATAGATGGCATGTGGAGGAAAAAGGGGTTACTGATGTTCTGGCTTTGCAAGGTGATGAGGGATGAAGAGTCATCTTTGATAAATGAAGTGATTACAAATATATATAAATATATGAATCACATTGGAGAGAAAACTGTTTGAAATGTCATTGACCATTTAACCTGTTCCTGTCTTCCAAATTGTAATTTTTGGCTTACATTTTCTTACTCCTCACCTTTTAAGACCCATACCCTTTTTATTTTCTTCCCATCGTATGAGGGTTTATTTTTTGCAGCACAAGTTGTACTATATACAGTGATCCCTCAACATACGATAGTAATCCGTTCCAAACGGACCATTGTTTGTTGAAACCATCGCATGTTGAGGGATCCGTGCAATGTAAAGTATAGGACAGTGGTCTACAACCTGCGGACCTCCAGATGTTGCAAAACTACAACACCCAGCATGCCCGGACAGCCAACGGCTGTCCGGGCATGCTGGGTGTTGTAGTTTTGCAACATCTGGAGGTCCGCAGGTTGAAGACAACTGGTATAGGAAGTTGTACTCACCTGTCCCCGCCGCTCCAGACCGTCACCGCTGCCCGGGATGTCGCCGTCCATCGCTGTCGCCGCATCCCCGAGGTGTCCCCGACGCTCCGGCAAGGTCTCAGCTTCCCCGGCATCAGCGCTCTCCGTCGCCGCCATCACGTCGCTACGCACGCCGCTCCTATTGGATGACGGGACGGCGTGAGCAGTGACGTCGATGGAGAGCGCCGACGATGCAGGGGATCCCAAAGAGGACGCGCCGGAGCCCCGAGGACAGGTAAGTGATAGTCAGCGGACCACACGGGGCACCGTAAACGGCTATCCGGCGGCAGCTGAAGCAGTCAGCGCTGCCAGATAGCCGCTTACACGATGGCCCCGACATACAAAAGCATCGTATGTTGATGCTGCCAGAGGCCATCGCATGTTGAAATTATCATATGTCGGGGCCATCGTAGGTCGGGGGGTCACTGTACTATCACCCATCAGAGAAGAAAAAAACATATTTCCAAATGAACTGGTGCCAGAAATATTTGACAATTAGATCTATTTAAAAATCTCAAGCCTTCCAGTAGTTAACAGCTGCTGTATTGCACTGGAGGAAGTTGTGTAGACTTTCCAGTCAAACACTGTGCTATCTGCTGCAGACAGAGGTGGCAGCAAAGAGCAATGTGTCTGACTGAAAAGACTACAGAACTTTTCCCAGGGCATACAGCAGCTGTAAAGTATTGGCAGACTTTAGATTTTTTTTAATTTTATTTTATTTTTTTTTTTAAATAAAAGTAATTTGCAAATCTTTATAACTTTCTGCACCAGTTGATTTGAAAACATTTTTTTTTCTCCTGAGTAACCCTTAAAGGGGTACTCCGCCCCTAGACATCTTATCCCCTATCCAAAGGATAGGGGATAAGATGTCAGATCGCCACTGTCCCGCTGCTGGAGAGCCCCGGGATCCCCGCTGCGGGACTGCGCTATCATTACAGCACAGAGCGAGTTCGCTCTGTGCGTAATGACGGGCGATACAGGGGATGGAGCAGCGTGGCGTCATGGCCCCGCCCCTCGTAACATCATGGCCCGCCCCTTTAATGCAAGTCTATGGCAGGGGGCGTGACGACCGCCACGCCCCCTCCCATAGACTTGTATTGAAAGGGACGGGCCGTGACGTCATGAGGGGCGGGGCTGTGACGTAACGATGCTGCGGCCCGTCATTACGTGCAGAGCGAACTCGCTCTGTGCTGTAATGATAGCGCAGTCCCGCAGCGGGGATCCCGGGGCTCTCCAGCAGCGGGATGGCGGCGATCTGACATCTTATCCCCTATCCTTTGGATAGGGGATAAGATGTCTAGGGGCGGAGTACCCCTTAAGGTGTCCAAATAAGACAAATATGTTTGTATAATACCTCACTTCTTAGTGCAGTAGTTTGTGATGCAAAGCTGCTCTTTCATTTACCATAACAATCCCCTCTGTGTGAGCTTTTTTTTCGTTAATAACCCATATATACACAGGTATAGGGTGAACACCGTCACATGGCAGCTATGGTTCTAAAGGTAAGTTAACGTTAAATAATGGACCAATTTGATAATACAGGATTTAAAACAGGGTCATCAATATTATGTAAAATAATGGAATGACATAATGGCATTTTTATTTAAATAAAATTAATAATACCATCCTGCTTTATTACTTAAATCCTTTAAAGCCATACCTTTTCCTTACACATGCCCTCTGATGCCTGTGAAAAACTGGTCTCTGGATTTTGCAGGCTTTTTTTTTAATTTATTTTAATTTTTTATTTTTTTTATAAGAAATACTTTAAAATGCATTTATGCAGTGGCATTGGACATTTATACGTTAACATTTTGTTTCTGCTGCGGACGCTCTCTCTTTCTGCTCATTAGGACGACACACAATGTTCTAGCTTCCAGGTTTGATCATCATAGCACAACACGGTCTCATTTTTTCTCTCAGTAATAAGTTAATTAGTAGGCAATGTGGCGCCCCCTGTTGTCTATTGTCATTAAATTCATTGTTTTTCATTGAAGGAGCATTATTACCATGTCAGTGTATTCAGATAGCAGCGCATGCTTATTATACATGGTTACATTGCTATACATTTATATGCTAGTTTTCTACAGTGAGTTAGAAATTGGCTACTGGCAAATCCTTTTACATCGGTCTCGTCTAAGATCTAATTATTCAGCTTTTAGAACAACAAGATGAAATCATAGAATTGTACACTCACCTCCTTTCTTGAACGTTATGAGCTTTCCCACAATGCAACCGGCTCCCATTCACAGACCTTCACTGGGTTGCCATGTTAATGTAGTTTCCATAGTAACGCAAAATCAGCGTTCCCCTGGGTGAGAAATGATCCTGGATTGGAGGTAAAATACATATGTCCTAAAGTGCTTTTATAAATAGAAATGCTGTACATATAGCTTAATTTAAATAACATTATCCTGGATCTGACATGACGGGTGCTGAGGACAGCTCCCAGCGAACATAAACTGGGCTCATCGAAAATAAAGACATTGCAGAAATGTACTTCATTTTACATGACGCCTCATTCACAATTGTGATTTTTGTCATCTCTCCTTATATGTAAAAAAAAAATTAAATAAAAAAATCCAGATGTTGCATTGAATCTATTGATTCATCAGCTATTGAGGGTAGTAGATATTTCATTATTATTATTCTTTATAGTGATTCTAAAGGTTATGTAGATCCGTACGCTCTAAATCTAATTTAAAAATAATGTCAACAGATTTAAAGGGGTACTCCGCTGCTCGGCGTTCGGAACAAACTGTTCGGAATGCTGGAGCCGACGCCGGTAGCTCTTGATGTCATAGCCCCGACCCCTCCTGCCGTCACGCCCAGCCCCCTCAATGCAAGTCTATGGGAGGGGGCATGACAGCCGTCATGCCCCCTCCCATAGACTTGCATTGAGGGGGCGGGGCGTGATGTGATGAGGGGCTGGGGCTATGACAACACGAGTTCCCGGCGCCAGCTCCAGCATTCAAAAACTGATACCCTTATTAATTCCCACCCCTAAAACTTTACTTTTATTTGTATTTTTAATAAAAGAGTTAATGATGAGTATATTTACTTAAAACCACGGGCTTGTGTGTGTTTATATTAATGGTATACGTATGCCATCCAGTTAATACACTGTTGTATCAATTCTGTCACAAGTGGACTGCAGTTCCCCTATAGATTACACACACACAAGGCGCCGCTGTTAAAACGCTAACAATGCCCCCTGTGCATGTTTCGTTACAGCCGTAACGTCCTCAGAAGGGAAAACGGGCACGTGGTTTGTTCCAATCGCTGAGCAGCGGAGTACCCCTTTAAATCTGTTGACATTATTTTTAAATTAGATTTAGAGCGTACGGATCAACATAACCTTTAGAATCACTATAATGAATAATAATAATGAAATATCTACTACCCTCAATAGCTGATGCAACATTCAATGCAACATCTGGAATAGTTTCATTTACATTTTTCTGTTTTTGCATGGTTCACCGGTCCATATTTGTGCCGTTTTTAGTTTTTTTACATCAAAAACAGCCATTAAAAAAAAAAAAAAAAAAAATGATAATAATCCTTTAACAAAACACAGGCAAATGAACAAATACAGATGAAAAATTAACATTTATCAAAATACAGAACAAAAAAAGATCTCATGCAAAATATAACGAAAATAAAAATATCCTTATATTTTCATACACAAGGGTAAACTTTACTGCACTTACCATTTCATTCCGCTCTTTACTCCACTGTAACTTGCACCGGGCTTACCTACAAATCTAAAAGCCAAAGTAAAAATAAGACACATGGAAAAGTGTTTATTTCACAACTTCACAGGGTTGCGGTTTCTGGCACTATGGCTAGCCCTTACTATTTCAGTGCATGTTCATACAATGGATTATCACATGGATTTTGGTACAAATTATCCAGCAAAAGTTAGGTGTTACTGGTTTCAATAGCAAAGGTTTATAAAATAATAAGGTGTAGTTAACCCCTTAAGGACCACGGGTTTTTCCGTTTTTGCACTTTCCTCCTCACCTTTTAAAAATCATAACCCTTTCAATTTTGCACCTAAAAATCCATATGATGGCTTATTTTTTGCACCACCAATTTTACTTTGTAATGACATCAGTCATCTCTCCCAAAAATCGATGGCGAAACGGAAAAAAAAAATCAAGGTGCGACAAAATTGAAGAAAAAACGCCATTATGTAACATTTGGGGGCTTCTACGCAGTAATTTGTTTTTGTAAAAATGACACCTTATCCTTATTCTGTAGGTCCATATGGTTAAAATGATCCCCTACTTATATAGGTTTGATTTTGTCGCACTTCTGGAAAAAATCATAACTACCGTACATGCAGGAAAATGTATACGTTTAAAATTGTCATTTTCTGACCCCTATAACTTTTAGATTTTTCTGCCTATGGGGCGGTATGAGGGCTCATTTTTTGTGCCGTGATCTGAAGTTTTTATCGGTACCATTGTTGTATTGATCGGACTTTTTGATCGCTTTTTATTCATTTCTTCATTATATAAAAAGTGACCAAAACTACGCTATTTTGGACTTGGAATTTTTTGCGCGTACGCCATTAACCCTGTGGTTTAATTAATGATTTTTTTTTATAGTTCGGACATTTACACACGCGGCGATATCACATATGTTTATTTTTTTTTTTTATGGGAAAAGGGGGGTGATTTGGACTTTTATTAGGGAAAGGATTAAATCACATTTATTAACTTTTTTTTTACAGTGTTATAGCTCCCATAGGGGGCTATAACATTACATACACTGATTGCCAGCACTGTTCACTGCAAAGCCATAGCTTTGCATTGATCAGTGTTATCGGCGGTCGATTGCTCAAGCCTGGATCTCAGGCTTGGAGCAATCAATCGCCCATCAGACGCGCCGGAGGAAGGTGAGTGACCCTCCGCTCGCATCCTAGCTAATCGGAACTCCGCATTTTCACTGCGGTGGTCCCGATCAGCCCCACTGAGCAGCCAGGAAGCTTTTACTTTCATTTTAGACGTGGCGTTCAACTTTGAACGCCACGTCTAAAGGGTTAATAGCGTGCGGCACCGCAATCGCTGCCACGCGCTATTAGCCCCGGCTTTACTTACATGCCGGGACCGACCCAATATGACACGGGGTCATCGTGTGACCCCGTGTTATATCGCGGGAGCCGGCCACGGACGTAAATATACGTCCATGGTCGTTAAGGGGTTAAAAAAGCCAATAAAATAACAAGAAAAAAATCTACAAAATGCTATGTGAATCCAGCCTTAGAATGGCCACTTTTCTTACTTTCATGTCATATTTAAGGAGCCTTAAGAGGACCTGTGGCCAACCGCAGAAAAAGAGATATTACATTATCAATAAATATCTTATCCAGTGGCGTTGCTCGGGTTGGTGTCACCCGTTGCAGTAAAAAATTGTGTCACTCATACACCCGCCCAAAGAATTTTTTTTAGCCTGTTGTGACAGACACCAGTGGTATAGCTCGTTGCGGAACATTACTTCCAGTATAATAATCAAATATACCACTTGTCACAGAATGGGACAGTGCTAGAGACCTTTTTAACCATTTAAAACTAAAACTCCCAGTATGACCTAAGCAGTGGCAAGGTTATGCTGGGAGTTGCTGTTTCAGCCATCATAACTGCAGAACTTAAAAGTGACTACAGCTCTGATGGGACAGTCAGGCAGCATCAGTGATTACAGGTGACGTCTTCTCTATAGTGAGGAGAATACACAATGATATCAGTGACTACAGGTGATGTCTTCTCTATAGAGAGAATACACAATGATATCAGTGACTACAGGTGACGTCTTTATAGTGAGGAGAATACACAATGATATCAGTGACTACAGGTGATGTCTTCTCTATAGTGAGGAGAATACACAATATCAGTGATTACAGGTGACGTCTTCTCTATAGTGAGGAGAATACACAATGATATCAGTGACTACAGGTGACGTCTTCTCTATAGTGAGGAAAATACACGATATCAGTGACTACAGGTGACGTCTTCTCTATAGTGAGGAAAATACACAATAATATCAGTGACTACAGGTGACGTCTTCTCTATAGTGAGGAGAATACACAATGATATCAGTGACAACAGGTGATGTCTTCTCTATAGTGAGGAGAATACACAATGATATCAGTGATTACAGGTGACGTACCTGTCACCTCACTAGACGGTACATACAGACATGGCCGTAAATGTTGGCACCCATGAAATATTTCAAGAAAATTAAGTATTTCTCACAGAAAAGGATTGCAGTAACACATTTTTTGCTATACACATGTTTATTCCCTTTGTGTGTATTGGAACTAAACCAAAAAGGAGGGGAAAAAAGCAAATTGGACATAATGTCACCAAACTCCAAAAATGGGCTGGACAAAATTATTGGCACCCTTTCAAAATTGTAGAAAAATAAGATTGTTTCAAGCATGTGATGCCCCTTTAAACTCATCTGGGGCAAGTAACAGGTGTGGGCAATATAAAAATCACACCTGAAAGCAGATAAAAAGGAGAGAAGTTCACTTAGTCTTTACATTGTGTGTCTGTGTGTGCCACACTAAGCATGGACAACAGAAAGAGGAGAAGAGAACTGTCTGAGGACTTGAGAACCAAAATTGTGGAAAAATATCAACAATCTCAAGGTTATAAGTCCATCTCCAGAGATCTAGATTTGCCTTTGTCCTCAGAGCGTAACATTATGAAGAAGTTTGCAACCCATGGCACTGTAGCTAATCTCCCTGGGTGTGGACGGAAGAGAATAATTGAATGTGTGCTAGGCATCATGAAATGTGAGGATTACCAATGGATTTTGGGTCACCCTGTTCAGCCCAGTGTCACAAAGCTGGGTTAGTGTCCGCGATCTTGGGTCTTCCAGAGGACAAAACATACATCAAAAAGCCCCCAGAAATGGATGGCAACAAAGCGCTGGAGAGTTCTGAAGTGACAGCAATGAGTCCAGATCTAAATCCCATTGAACACCTGTGGAGAGATCTTAAAATTGCTGTTGGGAAAAGGCGCCTTCCAATAAGAGAGACCTGGAGCAGTTTGTAAAGTAAGAGTGGTCCAACATTCCGGCTGAGAGGTGTAAGAAGCTTATTGATGGTTATAGGAAGCAACTGATTTCAATTATTTTTTCCAAAGGGTGTGCGACCAAATATTAAGTTAAGGGTGGCAATAATTTTGTCCAGCAAATTTTTGGAGTTTGGTGACATTATGTCCAATTTGCTTTTTTTCCTCCCTTTTTTGGTTTAGTTCCAATACACACAAAGGGAATAAACATGTATATAGCAAAACGTGTTACTGCAATCCTTTTCTGTGAGGAATACTTCATTTTCTTATAAAAATATCAGGGGTGCCAACATTTACAGCCATGACTGTATACACACATATTGTAATGCAATATAAAGTACACTACCTGCTTTATACATAGAATGTGCTGGCAGATAAGAACCATTTGGCACATCTTGTCTGCCCAATAAAAGTATTGTGCGACAATCAAACTCCGTAATGGCTCATAACCCTGCAATGATTACAGCACCTGACAGTAACACACAGCTTTCCCTGGCTCCTTAATGGCACAAAATCTTCTTAGTTCTGACATATTTTGGGCCATTCTGGGGCATGGGAAAGTTATGGGCTGGGGAGTCCTAGCTCTGTGTAAACCAGGGGTCTCAAACTCCCGGCCCATGGAACAATATTTTGCGGCTCGGGCGTCGGACAGGTGATTTCTTCAGGTATTTAGCCCTGCTTCAGGCAAGCAGCGCTAAATGCCTGGAGACTTCACACACTGCTACTGTAGCTATATCTCCCTGTTGCAGCCTGCAATGATATAGAGGATGGTATTAGCAGCTCTGTTTCTATCTTTGCAGATGACACCAAGCTTTGTAGCACGGTACAGTCTATAGAGGATGTGTATAGGTTACAAGATGACTTGGATAGACTAAGTGTCTGGGCATCCACTTGGCAAATGAGGTTCAATGTGGATAAATGTAAAGTTATGCATCTGGGTACTAATAACCTGCAGCATCGTATGTCTTAGGGGGATTAAACTGGCAGAGTCACTGGTAGAGAAGGATCTGGGTGTACTTGTAGATCACAGACTACAGAATAGCATGCAATGTCAGGCTGCTGCTTCCAAAGCCGGCAGGATATTGTCATGTATAAAAAGAGGCATGGACTTAAGGGACAGGGACATAATACTCCCCCTTTATAAAGCATTGGTACGGCCTCACCTGGAATATGCTGTTCAGTTTTGGTCGCCTGTTCATAAAAGGGACACTGTGGAGTTGGAAAGGGTGCAGAGACGTGCGACTAAACTAATATGGGGCATGGGACATCTTAGCTATGAGGAGCGATTAAAGGAGTTACAATTGTTTAGTCTTGAGAAGAGACGTTTAAGGGGGGGATATGATAAACGTATATAAGTATATTAATGGCCCATACAAAAAATATGGAGAAAAACTGTTCCAGGTTAAACCCCCCCAAAGGACGAGGGGGCACTCCCTCCGTCTGGAGAAGAAAAGGTTTAGTCTAAAGGGGCGACACGCCTTCTTTACCGTGAGGACTGTGAACTTATGGAACGGTCTACCTCAGGAACTGGTCACAGCAGGAACAATTAACAGCTTTAAAACAGGGTTAGATACATTCCTGGAACAAAATAACATTAATGCTTATGCAGAATTATAAAACTACATCCCTTCCCCTTATCCCCTTCACTTCAATTCCCTGGTTGGACTTGATGGACATATGTCTTTTTTCAAGCATACTAACTATGTAACTAGGCAACAGTTACAGGGAGGAAGTGATGCGTTTCGGACAGGTGCTGGCCTTAGGCGGGTCGGCGTCTTCAGGAGCGCTCAGAGGCTACAACCGGTTTGTTTCCCGTGCTGTTGTGCGCTTCGTCCGGCCTGTCGGGACAGGTCGAAGTGCGCAACAGCGCGTGAAACAAACCAGTTGTAGCCTCTGAGCGCTTCTGAAGTCCTGAAGACACCGACCCGCGATCCCCTCTAGCCGGGAACATTGATGCCGTTGTTGCGGAGAGTGAATGCTACATTCTTCTATTGTTACATTTTGATACTCTGTCTAGTTGCATGCACCCCGCAGGTATTACGGAGTAACTGCCACAGACCCCCTTATACTGGTACCACCCATATACAGAGTTGCTCTCCTTCCGTTCCTTTCTCTCCATTGGGTGAAAGATTTGTAAATTACTTCTATAAAAAATGACATCACGAGCACAGTGCTCTCTGCTGACACCACTGTCCATTTTTAAGAACTGTTCAGAGTAGGACAGGAAAACAAATGCTGCTCTGGACAGTTCCTAAAATGTACAGAGCTGAGATCACGGTGTTCCAAAAAAAAAAAAAATATTTCCTCTGTAGTATTCAGCAGCTAAAAAGTACTGGAAGGATTAATATTTTTTAATAGAAGTAATTTACAAATCTGTTTAACTTTCTGGCTCCAGTTGATAAAAAAAAAAAAAAAAGAAGTTTTTCACTGGAGTACCCCTTTAACGACCACGGACGTAAATGTAAGTCCTGGTTTGGCGGTACTTCGCGCTCCAGGACGTACATTTACGTCCTGTGTATGCCGGCAAGCATCGGAGTGGTGCTCGCATCATACATGGCAGGTTTCGGCTGCTATCAGCGATTGCACAGATGTACGCCATTAACCCCTCAGATGCTGTGATCAGTACAGATCACGGCATCTGCAGCAATGCGCATGTTAAAATAGAATACAGAAATTGGGGTTCAGAGTTGTGAATATTAGGATAATGTATGTTTATTTCAGTATATAATGTATAAAGTTAGTATACTTGTGAACTGTGAATCACAGGGCCCTTGTGAATCAACAGAAACACAAAATGGTTGTTCAATGGTTAATACAATAAAATTTAAATCATGGCAAATAAAAAGGGTTATTACAATAAAATATGGCTTTTAAAACACAAAATAATCCTTTATATAAGTGTCCACACATCTATAGGAATGAAAGCAATGGTTTAGCGATTTGTAAAAATGCAGTGATTTCTCTGATAGTCTTGGTTCGCTATTTCCTCAATTATTTTGCATCCAGTTAGAATAAATAGTAAATGTCTTGAATAAAGAATGCAGCAATTTGTGCAAAGTTAGTTAGTGACAAATGTATCAATTGACCTTAGAATGTAACAAATCTGGATCCTCTATGCAGAGGGCTCGCTGTTGGAGGCACAGCCGTCTCCCAATTGTGTAGCGGCAGTGTTAAGTTCAATAAGAACAGCGCTTTAAAAGTGTAGTCAGAATGGGTACCTTTTGTAGATTGCACTGATCGCCGGACGAGTCCCAGTCCCTGGGCAGAGGGTGCGCTGCTAGAGACTCGGCCGTCTCAGATGTGCAGTGGCAGCAGTGGACTCAGTCCCTGGATACTGCAGCGGTTCCCCATTGTATTCTTGTGGAAAAGGTTGATGTGGCACTTGGATTGTTTGGGGTTGAAACTGGACGCATTTCAGGTCCTCCTTAGGACCTTTCCACAGCAGCTTAACATATGTAAGGTTTACTTATTGAACTTAACACTGCCACTACACAATTGGGAGACGGCTGTGTCTCCAACAGCGAGTCCTCTGCATAGAGGATCCAGATTTGTTACATTCTAAGGTCAATTGATACAATTGCCACTAACTAACTTTGCACAAATCGCTGCATTCTTTATTCAAGACATTTACTATTTATTCTAACTGGATGCAAAATAATTGTGGAAATAGCGAACCAAGACACTTATCTAAAGGATTATTTTATGTGTTTTAAAATCCATATTTTATTGTAATAACCCTTTTTATTTGTCATGATTTTAATTTTATTGTACTAACCATTGAACAACCATTTTGTGCTGCCGCGGCGATCCAGTCATCTGTAATGGCGGACGGAGGTCCCCTCACCTGCCTCCGTACATCTCCTGCTCTGGTCTGAGATCGAGCAGAAGATCACCGATAATACTGCACTGAACAGTATTAGCAATCAAATGATTGCTATAGGTAGTCCCCTATGGGGACATAAAAAGTGTAATAAAAAAAATTAAAAAAAAGTTGAAAAATGTAAAAAAAAAAAAAAAAGTAATAAGTGAAAAACTCCCTCCCCCCAATAAAAACAATTTTTTTTACCCCCAAAAAGCGTAATTTTTTATTTTTTTTTATAAAACATATTTGGTTTTGCCACGTGCATAAATGTCCGGACTATCAAAATATATTGTTAATGATCCCGTACGGCGATAGGCGTAAATGTAAAAAATAAAAGAAAAGTCCCAAAATGCTGCTTTTTTTGTTACATTTTATTTCAAACATTTTTTTTATAAAAAATTATCTAAAAGTTTTATATATAAAAATGTAGTATCGATAAAAAGTACAGATGATGGCGGAAAAAATGAGCCCTCATACCGCCCTATATACAGAAAAATGAAAAAGTTATAGGTGGTCAAAATAGCGCGATTTTAGATTACTGATATTGTACAAAAAGTTTTAGATTTTTTTTAAGCGGTACAAAAATATAAAAGTATCTAGCCATGGGTATCATTTTAATTTTATTGACCCACAGAATAAAGAACACGTCATTTTTACCGTAAAGTGTACAGTGTGAAAACGAAACCCTCCAGAGTGTGCAAAATTGTGCTTTTCATTTAAATTTCCTCCCTAAAAATTTTTTTGGGGGGGTTCGCCGTACATTCTATGGTAAAATGAGAGGTTTCATTACAAAGTACAATTGGTCACGCAAAAAACAAGCTCTTATACGGGTCTGTAGATGGAAATATAAAAGAGTTATGGATTTTGGAAGGCGAGGAGGAAAAAAAAATGAAAATTCAAAAATAAAATTGGCCTGGTCCTTAAAGGGGTACTACCGTGCTGACAACTCATCCCCTATCTAAAGGATAGGGGATAAGTTGCCTGATCGCGCAGGGTCCTGCCGCTGGGGACCCCCACGATCTTGCACGCAGCACCCCGCTCTCATCAGGCCACGGAGCGAACATCCACTCAGGGTCTGATGACGGGGTCGGTGATAGTGACGTCACAGCTCTGCCACCGCGTGACGTCACGCACCGCCCCCTCAATGCAAGTCAGCTGCCTCACCCCCTGCCATAGACTTACATTGAGGGGGTGGAGCGTGACGTCACATGGGGGCGGAGCCGTGACATCACGATACTCAGACACCGTGATCGGCAGTCATCAGACCCGGAGCGATGTTCGTGCCGGGGCCTGATGAGAGCGGGGTGCTGCGTGAGAGATCGCTGTGGTCCCCAGCGGCAGGACCCCACGCGATCAGGCAACTTAAGAGCTGAGGTGAGGTGCTGGCTTAGCACGATGAAATTATACTCCTGGAGTGACATCCGAAGATCCTGGGTCCTCTAAGTGAAAGGTGTCTCTTATGGCTGCCACCAATGAGTTCACCGTTTCAACTGAACCCAAGCGATCCTCTGAGTCAGATGCCAGCTCGGAAGCCTCGTCCGCCAGTTCACCAGGAGAACGTGAACGAATAGAGGCAGTCCTGGAGGGGGGGGGGGGGGGGCGATCCTGACCGGGTACGCAGCTCTGGCGTGGCAGAGCGGCGACTCCGAGAACGTCCTCTGGAGGAGTGACATTTGTGCCCAGATGACGGGGGGGGTCCCACGAGGGCAACACCCACGTCTATCTGAAGACTCAATGGAAGAGTCAGATGAGGCACCCCTAGTACGCTTGTGAGAGCGTGAAGTATGTGGAGACGAGGAGCGGGCCCTCTCAGAGGCCCTGCGCAGGGAAGACCCCTTCAAGGCGGACACCACTTCCCGGGAGGCCTCAGCCTCCGAACGGGAGACTTGGGTCAAGTCAGCCATATACTGGGTCAGGGAAGAAACCCAGGCTGGTGGAGCGGCTGAATCCACCGGAACCGAAAGGGCATCAGGGGGTCTGGGGGAGCAGTGGAGCAGGCATGGCAAGTGGGCTCAGTAGAGCCAGGCATCTTGCCGACAGAGAAAGTGAAAGTAAGACGGCGCTCAGAACGCCCGGCCCGTACAAGCACAGCGGCTGTTAGCCACATATAAGGCGCTGCGGTCAAAGCCACAAGTAACCCCCCACACACACACACTGTAAAACAGATTACATGCCCCCTAAGATGCCACTGCTCCCCCAGAATAAAAGTCCAGCCCCTGTATAAGCCAGACCCATAACATGAAAAGGTGGGCCAAAAACAGGGGGTCTCCAGAGGTTGCAAGTCTGCACCTAAGGAGAAAAGGGGAAAGTACTTACCTCAGTCAGAAGAACTTACCTAATGGAGTCTTCAGTCAGCTTTTGTCACCTGCATCATGCCTGGCTGCTATGCGCGAGGCAAGCAGGAAAATAAGGGGACCCGGACCCATGAGGTACCAACCCAGGCGCTGACCGTTGGCAAGGGGGGGGGGTGTGAACAGCGTATATACGCAATGTCTGTGCCCCCTTACCCACAATGGGGAAACCGGAGTCCCTGAGTCCCCACCTGAAAACAGGAAAGAGAAAGGAATAAAAAACTAACATGTCCCAATACTAGGAAAACAAAAAATCATAAGACCTGGTCTGGAGAATTCCAGACCATGTCCACCTCCTTCAGACACTAAGCTTAAACTGATTAGCTCAGAGCCTGGAGGCGGGTATATCCTGCTGGGAGGAGCAGACATTTTTTTTTTTTATTACCATAGTGTCACACCTCCTAGAGACAGCAGCATACACCCACGGTCTGTGTCCCCCAATGGAGCCGATAGAGAAATAATTTTTTTTATGGTCGCACCGAACATTTTATGGTAAAACGAAAGGTGTCATTACAAAGTACAATTGTTTGCGCAAAAAACAAGCCCTCATATGGGTCTATAGAAGGAAAAATAAAAAGCATTCGAGCATGTTCACACAATGGAAATTCTATTGATATCAATGGGATTCTGCTGCACTATACACACAACGGATTTTCAGAATCCGTTTCGGCTACGGAAATCCCGATTCCGGAGTCCACACAGAAATACACTGCCGGCGCTCCGCTGTTGAGGGAATGTCCACACAGATCTTGTGTGCGGACATTCTCCTGTGTGAACATAGCCTTATAGTGCTTACAAGGCAAAAAGGAAAGAACTAAAACTGTTGTGAAATTTGCCTAAAGTAGACTGTGTGCTTAAAGGGTAGCCCCCACCATCCTATATATTTTTTTCTGTCCCTGCCTATTGCCCATCTATCCCTAACCATCTCCCTGACTTAAATTTTTTTTTTTTTTTTTTTTACTATCTTAGAAAAAACTTTATGTCTGCCTGGTAGTGTGCTCACTACCAGGCAGACTTCCCCAGCAGGTGTGACGTCACTGATGCCTGCTGGGGGGGGGGGGGGCACACTTACGCCCTTAGTTCACCTATACAGGGTGCATCAAGCTGCTTCCCCACTACAACACCCAGCATGCCCTGACATCTATTGGCTGTCAGGGCATGCTGGGAGTTGTAGTGGTGAAACACCTAGAGGCACCCCGTGCTGAAAACAATCTTGTAAGGTAACTGTCACGGCGCCCCACTCTTCTCCTCCCCCCCTTATAAGACCACGACAGCAGCACAAATCACCCCCCATGGCCCACAACCCCCACTCCAAAAAACTCCCTATAAAGCGCTACCCGCTCCACCGATACCTAACAACTGTCCAAGACAGCAGCGCAGCACTGCCGCGCGTATGTCGGGAGGTGGGGCCAGCATGTGAGGCTAGGTAGCCAATGCGTGGAGCCCCGGCTTTCACAGCGCTCGCTCCCGCCTGTCTGATTGACAGGCAGGGAGCAAGGGCAGGCTGAATGAATTAGGACGTCATCGGTCCGAATTCAAGCGTGACGTCACGCCAGCCTGCAGCTGGCCACTAGGAGGGAGACTCCTAGTGGCCGGTTTTCAAATGTAAATTAAAGCAATTTAATAATAAAAAAAAAAAAAAAATGTAAACTATATTAGAGATATGTTGTAGTACATAAGTACTACAACATGTCAAAAAAAATGAAAAATAATATGTTGGTGGCCCATTTAAAGGACAAGTCTCCCCGAAGGATAGGGGATAAGTTTTAGATTGCGGGGAGTCCGAGTGCTGGGGTCCCCCACGATCTCCTGTTTGGAGCCCCGATGTGCTAGCACAGGAGCATGTCACGACCCCCGCCGGAAGTGGAGGCCGGCATGCCCCCTCCATATAGCTCTATGGGAGAGCCAAACATTGCTGAACAGCTCTCCCATAGAACTATATGGAGAGGCCGTCGCAGCCTCTGCTTCGGGCGGGGGTCGTGACGCTCTCCTGTTCTAGCACACCGGGGCTCCATGCAGGAGATCACAGGTGGCCCCTTTGAACATGAGACTTGACCTTTAACCCCTAAAGGACATAGGACGTCCTGGTGTGGTAGTACTTAAAGCACCACGGCATACATTTACATCCTATAGATGATGCGATCACCGGAGCGCTCCTGGCATCATGCACGGCAGGTCCCAACTGCTATCAAAAAAATGCATAAACATATTTGGTATTGCCCTGTGAGTAAATGTCCGATCAAAATATACAATAAAATGATTCCGTACAGTGAACAGCGTAAACCTAGAAAGAAAAAAAAAAAAAAGTCCAGAATTGCTGTGTTTAGTCACATTACAATCCAAAAAATAAACAAAAATTATAAAATGCAATCACATACCCAAATATGCGCAAAAGTGGTAAAAAAAAAATTACAGATCACAGCACAAAAAAAATGAGGTTTCATATACAAAAAATTTGAAAGTCATATGTGGTCAAACTAGGGCAATTTTAAACACTTATTTTGTGGAATTTTTATTTTATTATTTGAAAGCAGTATAATAATAGAAATGTATGTAATCACGGGTATCATTTTATTCGTATTGACCCAGACCACAGAATAAAGAAAACTTGATTTTTTTTTTTTTTTACCCTAACATGTACAGCACATAAACTGAACCCTCTTAAAATTTCAGCTTCTCAATTTCCTCACGCAAATAATTTTTTGGGGTTTGCTGTATGATGGTAAAATGACTGATGTCATTGCAAAGTACAAGGGGGTCACGCAAAAAACAAGCCCTCACATGGTTATCTGGATGGAAATATAAAATAGTTATGATTTTTCGGGGGAAAAAATGAAAACGCAAAAATTGGTCTGTGTCCTTAAAGGGTTAAAACATAATGAAAAGAAAAAAAAAACCTTAAAAAAAAAAATTTTATAAGCTGTTTCCTCAAGGGGGTTAACAGAAACGGTGATACAGCAACAAAAACGCGATGTGAACGCACCCTGACGATATTACTGACTAAAATAATGCCATAAATGACGAGAAGAATAATGAGAAAAACAAAAATCCTCTCAGAAACCGCAGAGCATTAATCGCTCACAGGCGGGACATGACAAAGGCGGGAAAAATATCAGCGCACAATCACCACACGGACCGACCGCCAGAGCGCTGAGATTCCATCTCCCAGCATCCCGCAACCTAGTAACGTGACTCTACGCAGAACTTCATTCCCCAGGAGGCAACGCGCGCCGAGACGTAATTTCCTGTCATGTGATCCCAATCTTCCGGCGTGTAGTTTGAAGAGGACTTCATCTCCCAACATGCAGCGGGCTATGAGACATGCGCAGTGCGGGCGGGGCCCGGGTGTTGTGATCCAGCTGGAGGGAGATTCCAGTAGGTGAGCAGCTCTAGGGGATCTGTTGTCTGTGTCTGACAGGTAGATCTCTATTGGTGATCGATAGGCGGTGGATCTTTAGTGATCTGGTGTGTGATGGAGTGCTGTCATGTACCTGTGTTGGTTGTTGTTTTCTTGATTTCATTTTCCTGTGTTATTGTAGTGCTGTTTATCTGTTTTTTTTTTTTATCAATCCATATTCATATGTACTATCAATTTAACCCCCTTTTCCAACCAGTGTGCCTCCAGCTGTTGCAAAACTACAACTCCCAGCATGCCCGGACAGCCAACGGCTGTCCGGGCTTGCTGGGAGTTGTAGTTTTGCAACAGCTGGAGGCACCCCTGGTTGGAAAACACTGACCTATACTATATACTACTATATAGTCGAACATGCTGGGAGTTGTAGTTTTCATTTGGGGCAGCTACTGAGCCACAGGCTGTATCAGGGCATGCTGGGAGTTGAAGTTTTGCAACAGCTGGAGGCACACTGGTTGGAAAATGCTTCCAATTTTCATTTATTTTTATTTTTTTTAACGTTTTTTCCTCTTCGCCTTTCTTAGAGCCAAAACCCTTTTATTTTTCCATCCACAGACCCATCTAAGGGCTCGTTTTTTGCGCGACCAATTGTACTTCTTTGTAATTGTACTTTGTACTGGCACTTTTTCTTTTTACCATAAAATGTACGGTGCTACCAAAAATAGATATTATTTGTGATGAAAAATTGAAAAAGAAACCACAATTTATTAACCTTTCGGGGGGGGGGGGGGGGGGGATTCGTTTGGACACCGTGCACTTTACGGGGAAACTGAAAACACGTTATCTTTATTCTGTGGGTCTATACGATTAAAATGATCCCCATGGTTACAGACATTTCTATTTTTATACTGCTTTTAAACATGTTAAACTTTTTTTTAACAAAATAAGTTTAAAGGGGTATTCAGGCCGAATACATCTTATCTAAAGGATAGGGGATTAGATGTCTGATCGCGGGGGGGTTGCGCCGTTGGGTCTCCCCGCGATCTCCTTGCTTCTCCAGTCTCGGAAACTTCTGTGTTTTCGGAACTGGACACGTGACGCCACTCCCCCTCCGTTCATGTCTATGGGAGGGGGCGTGATGGCCGTTATGCCCCCTCCCATAGACCAGTATGGAGGGGGCGTGGTGTGACGTCACAAGGCCGGATGTTTTTGGCCGGAATACCCCTTTATGGTCTATTCACACGTACAGTATCCTGCGCAGGATTTTCTGCTGCAAATTTAAAAATGGAAACTAAATGACCGAGTAAGGGGAAAAATTCATATCGTGCAGTAAAAAAATTTCGGTGTTCGTAATGAACCGCCCAGCACTAACCAAATATGTTTATTTAAGTGTGTGTGTGTGTATATATATATATATATATATATATATATATATATTAGGGGTGTGAATCGCCAAGAATTTGGCGATTCGATTCGAATCGCGATACCAGTGTGGCGATTCGATATATCCCGATATATCGCGATACCGTCTAGGTGACGATACATCGCGATATATCGCGATATATCGCCCACCTGGGAGCATTCATAGATCCCAATAGACGCCGCTGTCAGCTTTGACAGCGGCGATCTAGTACTCCGGTGCACACTTTTCTCATGTTATCCCGTCCGGGCTGCAAAATAAAATAAAACGCACTTTATCTTACCTGCCAACGAGCCCGCGGAGCTCCGGTACACTCCGGTACAGGTGTTCGGTCCCCGGGCTGTATTCTTCTTACTTCCTGTTAGTCCGGCACGTCACATGGAGCTTCAGCCTATCACCAGCGGAGGCGGGACATCACTGCGGCTGGTGATAGGCTGAAGCTCCATGTGACGTGCCGGACTAACAGGAAGTAAGAAGAATACAGCCCGGGGACCGAACACCTGTACCGGAGCTCCGCGGGCTCGTTGGCAGGTAAGATACGGGCGTCCGCAGATAAAAATTTCACATCCCTAAAAGAATTGATTCAAAAATATTTTGAATCGATTCTGTATCGGCAAATGAAAAATCGCGATTATCGCGAGAATCGATTTTTTCTTACATCCCTAATATATATATATCTCTACATAAAAAGTGGGTGATTTAGCAATTTTATTGGGGGAGGGGATTAATTATATTTTTATATAATATATTTTTTATAAAATATGTATTATATTTTTGCTACTTGTTTTATATGCAATGGGATAGAGCTGATCAGTAATATCAGCCATCTAATTGTATATGGCCTTCCAGAAGTCAGACCATACAAGCGGATCCTAAAAGAGCAGCGCGGAGCAGGTAAGGAGACTTCCGGCCACCACCTTCACTCAATGAGTGCCACTTTTGGAAGGAATCAGCTCTGTTTATCTAATCATGGATAACTCCTTTAATTACTGGATGTGTCACATGACCAGCGATAACCTGGAGGCTCAGCGTCACCTCCTTTATAACCCTACTTTATAGGTTCGGGGGCCTGGACTCCTCGCAGTGATCAGTCAGTATAATATCCATGTCTCTGACCCGCAGGTCGCTGGTGCGCAGTCTTCCTCCATGATGTCCTGCCCGTCACACTTCCCCGCTCCATGCAGCTGATAGTCAAGTTGTTGAAAGGCTAGAGAAGAGGAAAATGGCTGACAGCTTGAAAAGTTTCCTCCAGGACCTTGTCCGGGTGAGTTCACAAACTGAAAACAGGATCCGAGAATGGCATGTGATGTAACCACCGACAAGATGAACTTGTTCTACTAGCAAGATTCCTATTTTAAGGCTCATTTATATGCCAAGTGTTGTGTTATACAGGAACGTATCACTTCTGTACATACATCACATTACTTATGCAGTACAGATTATGGGTTGTACCCTGTATTATTCTCCAGAGCTGCACTCACTATTCTGCTGGTGAGGTCACTGTGTACATTCATTACATTACTTATCCTGTACTGATCCTGAGTTATATCCTGTATTATTCTCCAGAGCTGCACTCACTATTCTGCTGGTGAGGTCACTGTGTACATACATTACATTACTTATCCTGTACTGATCCTGAGTTATATCCTGTATTATACTCCAGAGCTGTACTCACTATTCTGCTGGTGAGGTCACTGTGTACATACATTACATTACTTTTCCTGTAGTGATCCTGAGTTATATCCTGTATTATACTCCAGAGCTGTACTCACTATTCTGCTGGTGGAATCTCTGTGTACATAAATTGCATCACATTATTATTACTTAATTTATGTACACAGTGACCTCACCAGCAGAATAGTGAGTACAGTTCTGGAGTGTAATACAGGATATAACTCAGGATCAGTACAGGATAAGTAATGTAATGTATGTACATAGTGACCCCACCAGCAGAGTAGTAAGTGCAGCTCTTGAATATTATACAGTATAATGTACTGTATGTACCCAGGGTTTCTACATTGTACAGTCATGGCCGTAAATGTTGGCACCCCTGAAATTATTCTAGAAAATGAAGTATTTCTCACAGATTGCAGTAACACATGTTTATTCCCTTTGTGTGTATTAGAAATAAACTAAAAAAGGGAGGAAAAAAGCTCCAAAAATGGGCTGGACAAAACTATTGGCACCCTTTCAAAATTGTGGAAAAATAAGATTGTTTCAAGCATGTGATGCTCCTTTAAACTCACCTGGGGCAAGTAACAGGTGTGGGCAATATTAAAATCACACCTGAAAGCAGATAAAAAGGAGAGAAGTTCACTTAGTCTTTGCATTGTGTGTCTGTGTGTGCCACACTAAGCATGGACAACAGAAAGAGGAGAAGAGAACTGTCTGAGGACTTGAGAACCAAAATTGTGGATAAATATCAACAATCTCAAGGTTACAAGTCCATCTCCAGAGATCTAGATTTGCCTTTGTCCACAGTGCGCAACATTATCAAGAAGTTTGCAACCCATGGCACTGTAGCTGATCTCAATGGGCGTTGATGAAAGGTGTCAATGCAGGATAGTCCGGATGGTGGATAAGCAGCCCCAAACAAGTTCCAAAGATATTCAAGCTGTCCTGCAGGCTCAGGAAGCATCAGTGTCAGCCGAACTATCCGTCAACATTTAAATGAAATTAAATGCTATGGCAGGAGACCCAAGAGGACCCCACTGCTGAGAGACTTAAAAAAGCAAGACTACATTTTGCCAAAATCCTTCTGGGAAAACATCTTGTGGACAGATGAGACCAAGATAGAGCTTTTTGGTAAAGCACATCATTCTACTGTTTACCGAAAATGGAATGAGGCCTACAAAGAAAAAAAACAGAACCTACAGTGAAATATGGTGGAGGTCAATAATGTTTTGGGTTGTTTTGCTGCCTCTGGCACTGGGGGCCTTGAATGTGTACAAGACATCATGAAATCTAAGGATTACCAATTGATTTTGGGTCGCACTGTACAGCCCAGTGTCAGAAAGCTGGGTTTGTGTCCGAGATCTTGGGTCTTCCAGCAGGACAATGACCCCAAATATACGTCAAAAAGCCCCCAGAAATGGATGGTAACAAAGTGCTGGAGAGTTCTGAAGTGGCAGCAATGAGTCCAGATCTAAATCCCATTGATCACCTGTGGAGAGATCTTAAAATTACTGTTGGGAAAAGGCGCCTTCCAATAAGAGACCTGGAGCAGTTTGTAAAGGAAGAGTGGTCCAACATTCCGGCTGAGAGGTGTAAGAAGCTTATTGATGGTTATAGGAAGAGTGGTCCAACATACCGGCTGAGAGGTGTAAGAAGCTTATTGATGGTTATAGGAAGCGACTGATTTCATTTATTTTTCCAAAGGATGTGCAACCAAATATTAAGTTAAGGGTGCCAATAATTTTGTCCAGCCCATTTTTGGAGTTTGGTGATATTATATCTAATTTGCTTTTTTTCCTCCTTTTTTTGGTTTAGTTCCAATACACACAAAGGGAATAAACGTGTGTATAGCAAAACATGTGTTACTGCAATCCTTTTCTGTGAGAAATACTTCATTTTCTAGAAAAATTTCAGGCCATGGCTGTTTGTATCTTATTTCTATATATAAACTGTAAAGTGGAGATTGTCAGCAGATCCTGTAGAAGAATCTCTAATCTGTGCCCCTTTAAATGTGTCCTATGTGGGTGAGGTGGTGGTGTAAGAACTACATACAGATCTACTGTTGTTTTCCCTTTATATTGTGTGATTCATGCTGGGATTTGTGGTTTCCTGGCTGATATCGTATGAAGCTGTGTCTTGTTTTCTGGGCGTCTTAACGTTTTCTTGTTTTCTTCTTCTTGAAGTATTTAATGGCCTGTTAATTATTAATCGCACATTATCGCTCTGTCCTGCAGGGTATTAAAGACTCCATTTGGGGAATATGTACGATTTCCAAGCTGGATGCTCGGATTCAGCAGAGACGAGAAGAGCAGAGGAAGAGGCGTGCAAGTAGTGCATTGGCCCAGCGCAGAGCCCAAAGTGAGGAGAGGAAGCCAGAGAAGTGAGTTTGATCATAACCATTATAATCGCTGTTCTCTGCCAGCAAGTGGGTATCTCTATAAAGAGGAAGAACTACAACTCCCAGCATGCTGTGATAGCTACAGGTTGTCTGGACATGCTGGGAGTGGTATTCTCTCTACAGGTTGGGGGCTTCTCATCTAGGGATGTTTCAGTACATAACTATGCCATGCAGAGATCTGGGAAAGCTGATTGACAATCTTTGTGTGCTGCCCTATTGGTTGTCACTCATTTTTAGAAAACAGATCTGTTAAAGGGGTATTCCGGTGGAAAACCTTTTTTTATTTATTTTTTTATCAACTGGTGCCGGAAAGTTAACCAGATTAGTAAACTACTTCTATTAAAAAATCTTAATCCTTCCAGTACTTATTAGCCGCTGAATACTACAGAGAAATTTATTTTCTTTTTGGAACATGGAGCTCTCTGCTGACATTATGAGCACAGTGCTCTCTGCCGACATCTCTCTGCTGTCCAGAGCAGCATATGTTCGCTATGGGGTTTTTCTTTGGACAGTTCTTAAAATGGACAGAGGTGTCAGCAAAGAGCACTGTGGTCATGTCAGCAGAGAGCTCCTCTGTAGTATTCAGCAGCTAATAAGTACTGGAAGGATTAAGATTTTTTAATAGAAGTAATTTACAAATCTGTTTCAACTTTTTGGCACCAGTTGATAAAAAAAAAAGATTTCCACCGGAGTACCCCTTTTAAGAGTACATTGGTAACCAATATGGCTGCTCACAGAGATTGCTGACCAGCTATTCTAGGCCCCTGAATGACATATCTGCTTAGGTACACTTTGAGACACCCCTCTCTTCTTTGATGCTACATAACTAGGCAGATTTGCCACCCAGGGCTGTAGGAAAGCTGGGGCCTGTAATGGGGACTATCTAGTTTGTTACTCACTGTCACCAATTTTTTTTGTGTTCATAGTGAGCCTCGCATTGTCACCCGAATTTTTCAGTGTTGTGCTTGGAACGGCGGTGTCTTCTGGGTACGTACCTTCTGAATCCATCTTCTAACCAGTCATTGAGACTCATCAAAAGATGGTAGAAGTCGCACATAGATATAAATGAATTATTGAGATGCATTGGGCAAATTGGGGTTTCTCAAAAATGGTGAACCAAACCTATGTATGGATTTGACACAGTGTCCCATAGGAAACCCTTCATGGGTCTTGCCTACTTCCCACAGTTAAAGTGTACCTCCGATGATGGTCTCAGGGGCAAGAGATCTATATAAATTTCTCATCATTTTTGGAACATGAGACTTACCTTGGGATTACAACAGAATACAGAAATGCCGGAATCTATAGACTTGCACGGGACTTCCGAAAAATACTTCTCCTGATTGCTGTAATTCCGGGCAAGTCTCGGGCTCCAAATTTGTAGAGAAATATATTAGATAACCTTTGTCACATTTGCCTAGAGGGGCACAGTTTTTTTTTGGATCACTGACTCTCTACGAGTTGTCTGCAGCAGAATTTTAGCTGTGGAGAATCCGCAGCAGTCCATATAAACTTCAATGGGGTCTGCACCAAATTTGCTGCTGAAAATTTTCTGTAGAGAGACCACCTTCATTTATAGTTTGCAATCAAATCCACCCATGTGAACGCACCCTTAGGGTCTATTCGCATGTACAGTATTCAAATTTGATGCGCAGGATTTTAAACTGTTCGGTCATTTAGTTTACATTGAAATCTGCAGCAGAAATTCCTGTGCATCAAGTCTGCGTAGAATACTGTACGTGTGAATAGACCCTTAGGGTATATTCACAGGTGCAAATTTTCTGCAGCTGATTTTGCTAAACATTGAAGTTAATGGATAGCAAGATCAGCTACAGATAATCTGCAGCAAAATATGCAGCACAATGCGCACGTGTGAACTTACCCTTAGGGGTCACACGGGCAGATTTTTTTGCAGGTTTTCCGCTGCGTATTTGTAAGGGGGCGGGCTCTTCTTGGCTGTCCGCAGCAGATTTTCCACGGCGGAATTTACGCTGCGGAAAATCCACCGCAAGCCCCATTGAAGTCAGTAGGGACTGCGGCGGATTTTCCGCAGTGTAAATTCCACCGCGGAGAAGAGCCCGCCCACTTTCAAATACGCAGCAGAAAACCCTCAAAAAAATCCACCCGTGTGAATGTACCCTAAAGGTCTGTTCACAAGGGCGGACTTAAAGGAGAAGTGCAGCGAAAAGTTTTTACCTGTCCCTGTGCCCGGGCTGCAAAAACATAAAAAACAAACTTTAACTCACCTTTCTACGTTCTCCCATTGCTTCGGTATCTGCGTCCCGTTCCTCCGCTGCTCGTCTTCCTTCTTCTTAGGCTCGAAATGTCACACTGCAGTCAGCGTATGGCCGGCCGCAGTGATGTTCCGCCTCTGCCAGTGATAGGCTGAGTGCACTGTCATGTAAGGAGCCCAAGCAGCAGGGAGAAGGAGGAGCCAGACCTCCTTACATGACAGTGCACTCATGCTGGCCGAGGCTGAACATCACTGCGTCCGCCATACGCTGACAGCACTGTGACGTTTCGAGCCTAAGACAAAGGAAGACGAGCAGCAGCAGCATGTTTCCCGCTGGGAGTTTGAATTTTGGGTGGATCCTCGGCTAGAAACACTCTGCTCTCTCGCAATTAAATCCGCCCATGTGAGCAGACCCTTAGAGTTTGTTACAATTGTGTCCAGTCTGAACTCCAGACTCATACATTTTAAAGGGTTACTCCGCTCCCCAGCGTCCAGAACATTGAGTACCGAACACTGTGTGCGGGCTTCCGTCTTCACGCCCGCCCCCTGTCATGTGACGTCACGGAGGGGGCGTGATGGCTGTCGCGCCCCCTTTCCATAGACTTTCATTGAGGGGGCAGGCCGTGATGTCACGAGGGGGCGGGCGTGAACACGGAAGCCCGTACACAGCGTTCAGAACTCAATGTTCCGGACGCTGGGGAGCGGAGTAACCCTTTAATAAACTAGGAGCAGAATGTCAGTATTTTGCTTTTACAACTATTGCATGTGCTTTTATGACTGGTGAAAGTCCGACCTCTGAGAATAAAGGGGATGCAGGGATATCACTACACCACTGCTCAGGGTTTTTTTTCTCGCACAGCAGCTCTGGACAACCAATTGCAGCCTTTCCCATTTATGTGAACAATGTCGCACTGCACAGACTGATAACATAGGACTTTTGTGCTGGAAAAAACCCTGCGCCCCCTTCATTCCTAGGTTTTAGACCCCAACCCGTCATAAAGTGATCCTAGTGCATTGTTTTCCTAACAGTGTGCCTCCAGCTGTTGCAAAACTACAACTCCCAACATGCCCGGACAGCCAAAGGCTGTCCGGGCATGTTGGGAGTTGTAGTTTTGCAACAGCTGGAGACACGCTGTTTGGTAAACATTGTCCTAGAAATATACCATCACATTATGAAATGCATCTCGCAGTCTCTGCCCACCGCATCCATGACATATTCTGTATAGTGCTTAGTGTTAGTATTAGACTCGGCCTTACTTTATCTATGGTTTCCTTGCAGCTAAGTCTCTTCTTGTTCTACCGAATGTTCATCCCTCTTCTGCAGTCAGTCACAGCAAGAATAATAGGTAAGAAACACCCTGGGGGGGGGGGGGGTGTGGGTGATGGTGTTGTGGTCTCCTGATGCTACATGATTGTATGAACCGATTGGACACATGACATAAACCTATAGTACAAATATAACATAGATTTCTTTGTATAATGGATTAATGGCTAAAATCATTGTATGTCTTACACCGCACCTCAGGGCAGTTGTTGCTTCTGCAGTTTTAGTGATTTTGAACTCCAATTTGATGTGTAGTACGTCTCCTTCTTGTCAGGTGACCCTTCCTTGCATGGAGATGTCTGGTCCTGGCTGGAGTTCATCCTCACGTCTGTGTTTAGCGCACTCTGGGTCCTTCCCCTTTTTGTGCTCAGCAAGGTGGTCAACGCCATATGGTTCCAGGTAAGAGGTTTTATTATTAGGTGTTAGTCTGGGGCACCATGTCCACCACAGATCATAAGTGCAGGGAAGCTTACGTTCTTTGTTCTTTTTGTGTTTAGTAGGTGTCTAGTGCTCTCCTTCACCTCCTACTGAAATGGGAGTGGGGGGGGGGGGGGGGAGTTTATATATTATATTAGAGCAAACTTACACCCCATACTGATTACTCTTCACCTACACTGGTTTTGATAAATCTTCCCCAATGTCTTCTAGATCCATTTCTGTCTTTGGAGAAACTGCATGTGTGATACGAGCCTTAAGTAGTTTCTTTAAAGGGGTACTCCGCTGATCAGCTGTTCCGAACACTGGAGTCAGGAGCTCGTGACGTCAAAGCCCTGCCCCATCATGACATCACGCCCTGCCCCCTCAATGCAAGTCTATGGGAGGGGGTGTGACAACTGTCACGCCCCCCCCCCCTCCCATAGACTTACATTGAGAGGGCGGGGCGTGACATCATGAGGGGGCGAGGCTATGACGTCACAAGCTCCCGACTCCAGTGTTCGGAACAGCTGATCAGCGGAGTACCCCTTTAAAGAAACTACTTAAGGCTCGTATCACACATGCAGTTTCTCCAAAGACAGAAATGGATCAAGAAGACATTGGGGAAGATTTATCAAAACCAGTGTAGGTGAAGAGTGGGTGCAATTGCCCCTAGCAACCAATCAGATCGCTTCTTTCATTTTTCACAGGCCTCTTTAAAAAAAATGAATAAAGCAATCTGATTGCTATGGGCAACTGCACCGCTCTTCCTCTACACTGGTTTTGATAACCCCCCCCCCCCCCCCACTTCATGTTTCAGTAAATTGCATCAAAACTGCATGTGGGATTACAAGCAACACGGAGGGTGTACTGATACACGTCACATCTAAAGGGTAGCAATTACCGTAAAGGGAATCTGCACTGCTGGAGCTGACGGTGGTGGCCAAACTTATAAAATCTCCTTTTTATTTCTCAGCCAAGTGTCAGGGAGGTGGAGCCGAGTGCCACAGCCTGCCACACCTCCTTGCTCTCCTTAATTGACGGACAGGTTAGGCCAGGGCTCAAGTCCTGCAGGAACTCGTGGGAACGGAGTTCCTGCACTTTTTCCACAGTAGGAACGCAGTTCCCATTAGCAGGAGTCCTGCAGCCCCTAAAAGGGGTACTCCGCTCCTAGACATCTTATCCCCTATCCAGATCTAATCGCGCGAGCTCGGCTGTGGCACCTCAGACATCCGGTGCATGGAGTGAACTTTGCTCCATGCCGAATGACTGGCGAAGGGGGGGGGGGGGGGGCAGAGGCTTGTGACATCACGGCCATGCCCCCTCAATGCAGGGCTATGGGAGGGGGCATGACGGCCATCATGCCCCCTCCCATAGACTTGCATTGAGGGGCTGTGGCCGTGACGTCACGAGCCTCCGTTACTGCACCCAACGCTCTAAACCAATGCTAGGTGCAGCAGGGAGAATGCGGGGGTCCCCAGCAGCGGGCCCCCTGCAATCAAACATCTTATCCCCTATCCTTTGGCTAGGGGATAAGATGTCTAGGGGTGGAGTACCCCTTTTAGTGGAAATTTTGGGTGAGTTCCCACACTTTTTTTCCCAGGACTTGACCCCCTGGGTTAGGCCCATTAATGAGACAATAATGAGGGGTTGAGTAAGAAATATATTCCCAGAAGTCTTTACTGCAGGATTGTGAATTGTATAGAACCTCATAAATGAACATTGGGTTTTCGTGTTTCCTTCAGGACATTGCAGATTTGGCGTTTGAGATGTCCGGCAGAAAAGCACAGCCCTTCCCTAGTGTCAGTAAGATCATTGCTGACATGCTGTTTAACCTCCTGCTCCAGGCGCTTTTCCTCATCCAGGTAATTCCCTATGTATAGACAGGGACTCTATCTGTGGACCTGCCCCATCACAGGCTATAGATGAGCAGTGGACTGTAGATCAGAGTAATATATCCACGGCTCATGTAGACTCTATCTGTGATTATATTGTGTATGGCCGGTGCTGACTCCTGTCTTGTATATGGCTGCAGGGCATGTTTGTCAGTCTCTTCCCCATAGAAGTGATCGGACAGCTCATCAGTCTGCTGCACATGGCTCTTCTCTACTCCCTCTACTGCTTCGAATACAGATGGTTCAACAAAGGTAACAGAGATTATCTCATAGACCAGTGGTCTCCAACCTGACGACCTCCAGTTGTTGCAAAACTACAACTCCCAGCATGCCCGGACAGCCGTTGGCTGTCCGGGAATGCTGGGAGTTGTAGTTTTGCAACATCTGGAGGTCCGCAGGTTGGAGACCACTGTCATAGACAGTCATGTGACTAGTCTTCGGTCTGAACCACGATCTCATGTCATCACCCACCCTCTTTGTTTGTCTTTTTTTTTTTTCTCAACTCCTACTCTTAATTTGTCTTTCCTCTTTTTTTCTTCTGCGCCTCGAACTCTCTCTCTTGCTCTTTTTTCGCCTTTTTTTTTTGCTTCTTTTTCTCTCTCTACCTCTTACTTTTTTTCTCTCCTTTTTTTCCCTCCTACTTTTTAATTTTTTCTCTTTTTCCTCTACCTCTTACTTTTGTTTGCTTTTTTTTCTGTCTTCTATTTCTCTCTCTCTCTCTCTCTCTCTCTCTCTACCTCTTACTTTGTAACTTTTTTTTTCTCTCTCTCTCTACCTCTTACTTTAACTTTTTTTTTCTCTCTCTCTCTCTACCTCTTACTTTGTAACTTTTTTTTCTCTCTCTACCTCTTATTGTTTTCATTTTTTTTTCTCTTTTTTTCCCTCTCTCTACCGCTTACTTCTTTTCACCTTTTTTTTTTTTCCACACTCTTCCTCTTACTTTTTTTTAACCTTTTTTCCTCTTTTTTTCCCACTCTCTACCTCTTACACCTTTTTTTTTCTCTTTTTTTCCTCTCTCTACCTCCTGCTTTTTTTTTCTCCCCTTTGTGTGTCTGTTTTTCTTGGTCTCTCTATCTCTTTTCTTTTTCAGGGATTGAGATGCATCAGCGGTTATCAAACATTGAGCGTAACTGGCCCTATTACTTTGGCTTTGGTTTACCCCTTGCCTCCCTCACAGCCATGCAGTCGTCATATATCATCAGGTAAGGCTGCTTACATACCGTGTTCAGGCAATAGAGGAAACTAGTCCATAAAGACTGTAATTTAACTTGTAATTATGTAAATGTGGCATCACCTCCAGGATCGGGATGGCACATCATATATCTGTACATTTACCATGATGGTTATTGTAAGTTAGTAATATTATTAAGCAGGATATGCAGCTTGAGAAGCGATATCAGGATCTTTGACATTGGTGACAGCTGAGATCATGTCAATGACATTTTTTTCCTCGCTTCTTGCAGTGGCTGCCTCTTCTCCATTCTCTTCCCGCTGTTTATCATCAGTGCGAATGAAGCAAAGACACCCGTGAAAGCATAGTAAGTATTGTCCTACCAAGTAGCGAAAGAACACAGCTTAGAGCAGTATTGCACATCCAGCAAATAAATGTTATTCTTTGTATAATGAAAGATTTAGATTTTAAAGGGGTATTCCAGGAAAAAACTTTTTTTATATATGTCAACTGGCTCCAGAAAGTTAAACAGATTTGTAAATTACTTCTATTAAAAAATCTTAATCCTTTCAGTTCTAAACTGGGCGTTTACCGAGACACGTGTCATCAGAGAGCACTTAGACAGAAAAGAACCTTAACTTCAGAAGCTCATAAGTACTGAAAGGATTAAGATTTTTTTAATAGAAGTAATTTACAAATCTGTTTAACTTTCGGGAGCCAGTTGAGATATATATATATATATATATATATATATATATATATATATAAAAAAAGTTTTTTTATCCTGGATAACCCCTTTAAATTAATTGTGAGTTATTAGCCAGGGAAGCAGTGGCATTAGGCTCCACTCCCTGGCTGGCAGAGAGATCCGTACATTACTCTGTATACACTTCTGTGGACTTCTATGCAGAGAAATGGACGGATCTCTCAGTCAGCCGGGGAATGAAGCGCAATTCTACCTGCCTCCCCAGCTTATAACTCAATCACATTGGTTCTCAGGAGTAACACCCGATGCGATCAACAACTTTTGACGTGTCTGATCGACATGACAAAAGTTGTTTTTAATGACCATAATGCTTTAAATTTACTTTTATGTCCCAATTCCTCTCAGTTTTCAATACCTCTGCTTACTGTCCTTTATTATAAACCTTCATTGTTTAATTCCAGAGCATACAATTGTGTCCTCCCATGTGCCCTGTTTAGGAGGTCTCAGGATGTAAGCAGTATGTTTCCTTTCACTGTCAGCAAGCAGAGATCAAAAACTGCAACCGATTTGTCTTGGCGACATGATGCAGAGTGCATTAAAGGGGTATTCCGGGCAAAAACATCTGCGTCTCCAGTTTTGGAAACCTCTGGGTTTCCGGGACTGGGGACGTGACACCACGCCACGCCCCCTCCATTCATGTCTATGGGAGGGGGCGTGACAGCTGTCACGCCCCCTCCCAAAGACATGAATGGAGGGGGCGTGCAGTGGCGTGACGTCACGTCCCCAGTCCCGGAGGTTTCCGAAACTGGAGACGCAGCCTGGCATAGAATGTGGGTGCTGCAGGGAGATCACGGGGGTCCCAGCAGCGGGCCCCCCATGATCAGGCATTTTATCCCCTATCCTTTTGGATAGGGGATAAGATGTTTTTGGCCAGAATACCCCTTTAAGTATGTGGCATGGATATAGCTGAGCTAAACTGCAGTCACAGTCTGATCGTCCTCCATCTTTCTGTATCCACAGTCACTTCCAGCTGCGTCTCTTCTCTCTGGTCGTCTTCCTCAGCAACCGTCTCTTTCACAAGACTGTCTACCTGCAGTCCAGCCTGAGCGCCACCACCAGCCCTCACCCGTCTCCTGCCAAACACAAGGCCACACTGGGACATTAAAGGAGCAGTCCGTCCCCAGCGACCGCCATGTTTTTAACTCTTTCTGACCGGCACAAGTGTTCTGTCTCCTCCGCACAAGGTGCCACGTTTCTTACATTGTGTTTCTTTCTGTTCTTCACCTTATTGCTGGGCCCCTCAGTCCTGAGACTATTGCTCGTTTGTAAAACTTTTGCGCGTGTCAAACAAGTACAGCCCTGATCTGGATTATCCAATTTTTTAAGGTTTGTAAGATCTTCAAGATTCAACCAGATGTCTCCAAATGCAGCAAAGAAGAGTGACAAAGTAACCCTAACACCCCCCCCCCCCCCAAACAGATCTGTGTAACCCAGTGCCGCTCCTTACAGTACAGTGTTAGACGTTTCCACAGAATTATCTGCAGAATTATTATATTTTTTTTCTATTAAATCTATCTATCCCCCTAAGGAAAAAAAAAATATCAAGTGGTAAATTTTGGAATATGTACATTGATTAGATAGATAATTCATATGGAGTGAGCGACATCAACTGGGTGATCTCGCCATTGAGCGATTTCCTGCAATTCTGTCCATGCCGTCATCCCAGACTGGATTATTGGAAGAAACGGAAATTGTTATTTTATTTTTTTAAATTTAGGGTATCCAGTAATTCCTAAGCACTTGGGCGTCATCACTCAGGGATGAAAGGGGTTAATTTACGGTTTTTATTACCTTGATGTTAATTATTTGTGTCTAATTGAGCGATGGACAAAAAAAGAAAAAGGAAAAAAAATACTTGTCTAAATTTGACCATTTTGTGATTTACAAAAAGAAAAAAAAAAGCAGCAAATGAACAATTTCTATGTGACTGATGTGACATGTCGTGGATCTGTTCTATCTTTATTTTTTTCCTATACATTACCCGGGGAACATGAGGGTGAGACATCCGCAAATAGCTTAGACCTGACAATCACCCAAGGCACGTGGTTTGTATCAAACACATAAAATGCAGTAGAACTGCATAGATGGATTTATCCTATTGAGTGAGATGAATGTCTCAAACTTTGTCTAGGGCAGATTTACAAATGTGTATTTATGAAATAAATAAAAAATTGTTGGGGAGCAGCCTGGGTGTAAACACTTGTGCCAAATAATGCAGCAGAATTTCGCCATAGTTAAATTATAAGTCCATCTCTTGTCTCCCGCCCGTTCTGTGTAGATCGGGGCAGAGACACAGTTCACGATGGGCAGTACAGTTGCTCGGGCAACTGTAAGATAACCAGCGAGTTTTGTGCACGGGTCATGTTCGTGTGAAAAGGGCTCATGCACGGAACTCGCTGGGTGCTGTTTGGTTGCCTTGGCAACTGTACTACTCAGCGTGAGCTGTGTCTCTGCACTGATCTTTGCAGAACAGGAGGTAGACTAAGGGTGGACTTCTACTTTAAAGGGGTAGTCCAGTGGTGAAAAACGTACCCCCTATCCTAAGGATAGGGGATAAGTTTCAGATCGCGGGGGGGTCTGACCGCTGAAGCCTAATAAAGTAGGAGTCCCGGCACTCAAATAAATCTTTCTTTTCTTCTTATTTATTTTATATTTGCAATATCACATAAAGTAAGACGCAGTACGCGTTACGGCATGAAAGCCTTTCTCAACTGCACAAAGCAAAAGCATCACATGACTAGTATATAAGACATGGGGGCTAATTACAATTCATTAGTAACCATGACTACAAACAAACAAGAAAAAAAGGAGGATGCTATTACATAGAGATACAAAAAGCAAAAAGCCCAAATGCTTATATTTTTTCATGTCCTCGCCTTGTAAATTATTCATTCACATTGGTCTCTAGAAATAAAATCAAAAAATAATATATTATAGACAGAATGAGCAAACATAAAAAAACTTCAGAGTAATCTCGCTATTTCATATTCGCGATTCAACCCTCTCGGCTCGAGGGTCCCTAATTTGTGGATCCAGTGGGCCTCCCGCTTCAGGAGGAGCTTCTTCAAACTCCCCCCTCTATGAGGAGGCACTATCTCCTCCAATACCTGATATTGTAACTGCAATGTTATGACCCATTTTTTTTTTTAAATGTGCAGGTATTGGGAACAATAGATTGTCACACCGTATAGTGGATTTATGTCTATTAATCCGGTCTCCTATACGTTGGGTGGTCTCTCCAACGTACAGGAGACCGCACGGACATTTAATCAAATACACCACATTTTTAGTCTTACAGGTAAAAAAGCCCTTTGAATAAAAGCTCTTACCACTATGCGGGTGTACAATCCTATCCCCCTTCAATACATTAGAACATTGGGCGCAATTCAGGCATGGGTATGTCCCGTTTTTCCGGGAACCTAAAAACATTTGTCTGCTTCTCTTACTGGACCCCAAGTCTGCCCTTACTAGCCTATCACGTAAATTCGGGAGCCTTTTATTGCAAATCAAAGGAGCGGTCTGAAATTCTGAGATATCGGGGTATGCATTACTTAGAATCGACCAGTTCTCTCGGATTATATTGTCAATTAAGTTCATCTGGGGATGAAAGGTCCTGACAAATGGTATTCTGTCACATTTTTTGGTTGTCTCTCGGGGTCTATCCTGGGGGATAGCATTAATAATCCTCTCCGGGTATCCCCTAGCTTTAAATTTCTCCACTAACTCAATAGTACATTTTTCTCTCAAAGAGGGATCGCTAACAATTCTCTGTACCCTCTTCTTTTGGGAGAAAGGGATAGATTTTTCAATAGAGGACGGATGGGCACTGTGAAAATAGAGCAAACTATTTTTATCCATTGGTTTTTGATAAAGATCCGTGACAAAACCACCCATGTCATTCTTTATCAAAAGAGTATCAAGAAAACTGACCTGTCTGTCATCTATGGTTATCGTAAATTTAAATTCATCCCAGATGTTGTTCAGATATAGAAAAAATTCCTCCAGGGACGAACGTGGCCCCTCCCAGATGCAAATGATGTCATCAATGAATTGACGTCATATTTTGGCATGTCGTAAAAATAAATCATTATTATAAACAAATTGTTCTTCAAACCAAGACATATAAGCATTTGCATAAGGGGGGGCCACGTTCGCCCCCCATCGCCGATCCTCTGCATTGAATATAAAATTATCCCCAAATAGAAAATAATTTTCATACAGAACACCTTCAATAAATCCAGAAAAAATTCCTTCTGTTTCTCCGTATATGGACTCTTTTGTAATAACCATATAACTGCCTCTAAACCTTTCACATGTGTAATGCTTGTATACAAGCTAGTTACATCAATCGTAGCCAATAATGTGGTTTCTGAGATATCAGTGATGTTCCCAACAGAATTTAGGAAGTCCATGGTATCTAACAGAAAAGCTGGAGTCTGTTTCACAAATGGGGTTAAAGTTTTTTCCAAGACTATAGAAAGGGGGGATAACACCGAGTCCACCGACGCCACAATCGGCCTACCCGGTGGATCCCTCAAACTCTTATGCACCTTCGGAAGGACATATATCACCGGGGTAATGGGATCTTCCTTCTGTAAATATTTCAACATTTTCGTATCTATCACCCCCTCCTCCAGATATCTATCTAGGAGGATTTTAATTTCTTTCTGTATCCTAGTTAAGGGGTCCCTTTCCACCTGCATGTAAGTATCTCTGTCCGCTAATTGCCTCAATATTTCATTTCTATACAGTATCTATGACGACTATAGATCCGCCTTTATCAGCAGCTTTAATAGTTATCGAGCGATCAGCGGACAGAGATTTTACAGCAGACATTTCCATTTTAGTAAGATTTCCATATGTGCAATAGTCCCCCCTTAGTAATTTCCTCGTGCCTTCACTAACCTGGTTTCTCACAATTGTACAGTAGGTCTCAATCGGATGGTAACACTTAGGAGGCATATAAACACTTTTATTACGTAAATCATAGTTATCAAGAGAAATAACCTCCGTATTCATAATTTCAGGCTGTCTCTCTATCGGGTTAATAAAAAAGTGCGTTTTAAGTCTGATGCGTCTGAACAAACGCTCCAAATCCAAGTCTAGTTGAAAGGTATTTAGTCTCTCAATCGGACTGAGGGATAATCCCTTTTGTAAGACCAAGGTCTCCACGGGTGACAAAGTACGTGAGGAGATATTAATAACTAAGGAGTCCGTACCTGTGATCTCGTGACAATCTGTCCTGCCAGAGTGTCGATGATTTCTGCCGGCTCGGCGTCCTGGCGTCCTCGCCATGGTCCGCGAAAAGGGGGACGCCCAGCTCTGCGAGCTCCCTGCTCGCTGCCGGAACTCGAGGAGGAATAGCCACCACGGGGGAATGCTCCACCGCGCCTGTAGAATCCGGGCTGCTCCCGCCATCGGTACACTCTATTGGCCAGATAATCCTCCGTGTCACGTAGGTATTTCTTCCTTTTACGCTGTTCCAGATCCTTACACAAAGTATCGATCTTCGAATCCAAGTTCTCCTTAAATTTCGTGAAGTCCTCGGTTGACAGAATATCCTTAAGCTGCTGTTCAGAAGCCGCGATTTCCTCCTTCAGGTCCGTTATTGCTTTCTGCAAACGTTGTACCGTCAGAACGATAATATCTAAAGAGCACTTGTTCAGAATACGTTCAAAGTCTTTGCAAAAGGCTTCGTCCTCAGCAAACAGAGTCGGTCTCAGGTTAACCCTTAGGCCGCGGGGGATACGACTCGTTCTGTGGTACTCAGCGAGAGTTACCTTATGTAGCTCATATGCAACAAGGCGACGGCTCTCTTTCTCGAGTCCCCGGCGTTTCAATTCATCCACCGGGGTTTTCAGAAATTCCGCAGCCTCTTCAATCCTATTAGCCTCTTCATCGCTGTAGGATAACATACTATAAATGCTTGGTGTGCACGTACCCAATAGAATATAGTCCAATGCAAGAGGGGATAAGTTTCAGATCGCGGGGGGGGGGTCTGACTGCTGGAGCCCACCGCGATCTCTCTGTACGGGGCCCCGGCTCACACGAAGCGGCGGCCGACACGCCCACTCAATGCAGCGATATGGCAGAGCCGGGGAGTGCTGAAGGCAGCGCTCCGGCTCTGCCATAGAGTTGTATTGAGGGGACGTGTCAGCCGCCGCTTCGTGCGGTGGTCAACACTCCCCCTTCCCGCGGGCTGTCGGGGCCCCAGGAGATCGCGGGGGGCCCCAGCGGTCAGACCCCCCCCGCGATCTGAAACTTATCCCCCTATCCTTAGGATAGGGGATAAGTGTTTCACCACTGGATATATCATTTAAAGCTTATATATATAAATTTTTTTTTTTTGCAAAATCCGCTTGGAATATGGAAAGGGCGCATTTCCCAGCGGTCCTAGGGACTGCACATTCTGCCAGTGCTATGCTGTTTGTGAAATGTCCGCCGGTGTTATCATGCCATTCCACAAATATTCTGCCGTGTGTTCATAGACTAAATATCACACGTAGTTCTCTTTGCCCCATTGGTGGGATGAGGCAGCCATCTTGCATCCTCTCCAGTGTTCAGTACAGGGAGAGCGTTTGGCTCACAAATCCCTGTGTTCTTCTGCTCACTCATTCTGACACCCACTGCTCAGGAAGGGGCATGTCTAAGGCAACCACTTAGCCAACAGAAAAGAACGATGATCCAGCACTTGGAAATGATAGCTTTATTGAAGAACACTTGACACTGTTAAAACCGACCATACCTTCAGAAGCGTTTCGAGCGCATGCGCTCGAAACGCATCTGATGGTATGGTCGGTTTTAACAGTGTCAAGTGATCAAGACAGTGTGCCAAGCCAGGCACAGATCCGTGCACTACATTGCAGTGGTGAGCTGGATTTCTTCTTTACATTTTGTTCAACCACTTAGCCCACCCTCACTGACCATGCATTCACTTCCTCCCTGAGTCTGTCTCTTCATCCAATCAGTCTGATAGGACAGGAGTAAGCACAGTGGAGTGCTAGTCCCGCCATCACTTTCTGGACTTTGTCCCTGCCTGTGCTTCAGCTGGGACAAAGATGATGATGCAGCTGGACAGGATTATGTTCTGGATGGTATGGGGACCCCTGGTGGTCTTTTTTTTTTTTCTAAGCCATGATTTCTATAAAAAGATTTTTTTTTATTAAGTATATTAGAAGTTAATGTTTTGCCAAGAACAAAATATAAAAAGTATTTAATTCATACAATGACCATTTATATAAAAGTTTTAGACATGCTGCTGCCAAAGCAAATAAAATCATGGGGTGCACCAATCGGGGCATAGATGCCCACGACAAGGAAATAATTCTACCGCTGTACAAATCACTAGTCAGACCACACATAGAATACTGTGTACAGTACTGGTCAGACCACACATAGAATACTGTGTACAGTACTGGTCAGACCACACATAGAATACTATATACAGTACTGGTCAGACCACACATAGAATACTGTGTACAGTACTGGTCAGACCACACATAGAATACTGTGTACAGTACAGGTCAGACCACACATGGAATACTGTGTACAGTACTGGTCAGACCACACATAGAATACTGTGTACAGTACTGGTCAGACCACATATGGAATACTGTGTACAGTACTGGTCAGACCACACATAGAATACTATGTACAGTACTGGTCAGACCACACATAAAATACTGTGTACAGTACTGGTCAGACCACACATGGAATACTGTGTACAGTACTGGTCAGACCACACATGGAATACTGTGTACAGTACTGGTCAGACCACACATAGAATACTGTGTACAGTACTGGTCAGACCACACATAGAATACTATGTACAGTACTGGTCAGACCACACATAGAATACTATGTACAGTACTGGTCAGACCACACATAGAATACTGTGTACAGTACTGGTCAGACCACACTTAGAATACTGTGTACAGTACTAGTCAGACCACACATAGAATACTGTGTACAGTACTGGTCAGACCACACTTAGAATACTCTGTACAGTACTGGTCAGACCACACATAGAATACTGTGCACAGTACTGGTCAGACCACACATAGAATACTGTGTACAGTACTGGTCAGACCACACATAGAATACTGTGTACAGTACTGGGCACAAATGTACAAGAAATATATAGTGGAGCTCGAGAGGGTTCAAAGACGGACAACCAGAGTAATTCGGGGAATGGGAGGACTACAGTACCCAGAAAGATTATCAGAATTAGGGTTATTTAGTTTAGAAAAAAGAAGGCTTAGGGGGCGACCTACTAACTATGTATAAATATATCAGGGGACAGTACAGAGATCTCTTCATGATCTATTTATACCCAGGACTGTATCTATAACAAGGGGGCATCCTCTACATCTAGAGGAAAGAAGGTTTATACACCAGCACAGACGGGGGTTCTTTACTGTAAGAGCAGTGAGACTGTGGAATTCCCTCCCGGAGGAGGTGGTCATGGGGAACTCAGTAAAAGAACTTAAAAGGGGTCTGGATGCATTTTTGGAGAATAATAACATCGCTGGTTATGTATATTAGATTTATAGGGACAGAACGTTGATCCAGGGATTTATTCTGATGCCATATTTGGAGTCGGAAAGGAATTTTTACCTCTAGTATGAGGGTTTTTTGCCTCCTCTGGATCAACTCAGTAGGGACTCATTAGGGATATAGGTTGAACTTGATGGACTCTGGTCTTTTTTCAACCTTATGAACTATGTTACTATGCTACATTGCTGGATCTCTTTTCATTGTACAGTGGAGTAGAATATGAGGCATGAGGTCAAAGTGTGGAGCCGTGCGGTATTGACAGGGCAACAGATAGGTGAGCTGACTATTCCTATTAGTTTGCTTTCCCACCATGGTAACGCCCCTGAACTATCCACTGCTGTCTGATTTGTAGGATTTTGGCACAATTGTGCAGAAATATAGGGGGGAATTTTATCAAAAACCTGGCTTCTAAAGCAAAAGTAAAAGAATCCCGGCAGCTCAGCGGAGCTGATCGGGACTATCTCGACAAAATCTCGGGTCCCGATCAGCTTACAGGACGGCGGGAGGGTCCTCACCTGCCTCTCCGTCGTCCGATCGGCGATCTTATGCTCCATGCCTGCGCAGCAGGCTAGAGCAGCAGAGTGCCGGTTACACTGATCAATGCTATGCAATGGCTTAAAAAAAAAAAAAAAATTATTAAAGTTCACTAACCCCTTCCCTGTTAAAAGTTGAAATCACCCCCCTTTTGCCATTTTTTTAAATAAAATAATGTAATAAAGAATAAAAATAATCATATGTGGTACGGGCGCATGCGTAAATGTCCGAACTATTAAAATATAAGGTTAGCTGAACCGAATGGTTGATGGTGTACCCGTAAAAAAAAAATACCAAAATCCATAATTCGAATTTTTGGTCACTTCATATACCATAAAAATATTAATATACAGCGATCAAAAAGTCTTGTCATAACAAAATTAATGCCAATAAAAACTGCAGATGACGGCGCAAATAATGAGTCCTCCTACCGCCCTGTACACAGAAAAAAAAAAAAGTTATAGGGGTCAGAAGATTCCAATTTTAAACATACTAATTTTGGTGCATGTAGTTTATAATTTTTTAAAGTATTAAAATAAAACCTATATAAATTGGGTATCCTTGTAACCGTATGGACCTACAGAGTAAAGATAAGGTTTCATTTTTACCGAAAAGTGCACTGCGTAGAATCGGGAGCCCACAAAATTTACAAAATGACGTTTCTTTTTTTGTTTCACCCCCGGTTATATTTTAATATAAGTGATGTCATCACAAAGTGCAATTGGTGACGCAAAAAACAAGACATTATATTGGTCTGTAGGTGCACAATTGAAAGTGTTATGATTTTTGAAGGAAAAAACTAAAATGCAAAAACTACATTTTTTTTGTCCTTAAGGTGAAAATAGGCCCTAAGGGGTTAATGCACTCACAACTCCACTTGGAAATAGAAGGTTTTGATGCTTTAGAACCCTTCTTTGGACCATGAATCCAGAATTTCGAAAGGATTTAGTTATTTCCAAATACATTTTTAAACATTTTACCAAGTCTAGGGTTGCAAAATCCCTCTAAAAAGATCCAGACTTTGGAGAAAACTGTGGAAAAGAAATTACTTGATTAATGTTTGCAAAGGAAGAAGCAACTTTAGGCATGAAAGATGAAAGGAATCTCAGATACACTATCCCAGGTAAGAAAGTGGTTTAAGGTTCAACTGAAACCAAAGCTTGAAGTTCACGAACACTCTTGGCAGTAGTAACAGCCAACAACAAGATCAGTTTAACAGTGAGGAACCTAAGTTCCACTTCCTCTAAGGGTTCAAAGGGTTGAGCGCAATGTTTTTGCAGAACTAACGCCAAATCCCATGGGGCAACAGGTTTTACAGATCTTAGACAAATTCTGGTGATGGCTTTAATAGGATTTGACTACCGACTCTTGAGTGAGGCGTCTGAGAAGGAACGCTGATAAAGCTGCTAACTGTACCTTGAAAGAGTTTGGAGAAAGGCCTTTGTCAAATCCATTCTGTAGGAATTTCAGAAGAGGAGGAGGGGTCAATCTTCTTGACAGAACACCACCAAAATTCTTCAAACTCTGGCGTAAGCCCTGTTAGTCGCCTCCCTCCTAGAGTGAGATAGCGTCTGAAGTATGTGGTCTGAAAACCCTCTGGCTTTCAATAGGGACCTATCAACCTCCATGCTGTCAGATTGAATGTTCTGAGGTTGTGGCAGAGCTGAGTGCCCTGAGGCACCAGGTTCTGCTTGGGGGGGGAAGTCTCCAATAAACTCCTCTGATCATCTGAATAAGCTGCGAGAACCAGGATCTCTTGGGCCAAAATGGAATAATTGCTAACACTGAGGCCTGATCTGTCTGATCTTCATCAATAAATACCCTGGGGATCATGGAAGTTGGCGGAAAGATGTATGCCATTGTTAATCTCTAAGGAATTGTCATGGCATCTATCCAAGAAGGATTGTCGGATAAAGGGAGCAGAAACTGTCTAACTTGTGATTGGCTCTTGTAGCCATCAGGTCTATTTCTGGAAGACCCCGAAGATCCACAAGCTGAAGGAATACCTCTTGGTCCAACGTCCATTCCCCAGGAACTGTCAGATCTCTGCTCAGGCGGTCCGCAATGACATTCTGGACTCCCTTCATGTGGGCAGCAGATAACTTGAGTATTCTGGACTCTGCCCAATGGAAGATCTTTGCCACTTCTTAAAGTAGTGTAACAGATCTTGTTCCTCCCTGTTTGTTTATATAATAAACTGCTACCATGTTGTCTGTTCTCACCTTGACAGCTTCTCCCATGAGGAGAGGGGAGAAATGAAGGAGTGCATAGTAGATTGCTCTCAGATCCATGATATTGGAAGATAGAAGTAGTTCTTCTGGACTCCATTTCCCAGCCGCCTTCCTCCCTAGAAGATGAGCGCCCCATCCGGACCCTGAAGCGTCTGTTGTCAAAACTAACCAACATGGTTCTAGAAGAGACATCCCGTCCCGGGGTACAGCCCACCACCTCGGGGACCTGCGAACTGAAGGAGAAAGTCTGAGAAGAGAATCTTCCTGTCCCAGGATTGCAGAACTTTTGCTTGTAGGGGTCTCATATGCCACAATGCCCATGGGACTGCTTCTGCTGAGGATGATAGGAGATCTAGGCAGAAACCCAGAAATGTTCTTACCTTGTCTGGAATTAAATTGGACTTTTCCAAATTTACCACCCATCCAAGAATATACTCCTTTGCATGCGCAGCGAAACACGTTGCATCTATGCTGAATAAACCTACCTGGTTATTCTACCTGCTGCTCTCCGGCATTTCATCATCCAGGCGCCTACACTAGTCCTGTTCTCTTCTTCGGTCACTTCTTGGTCCATTCGACTCCCAGGAAGGCTACGGACGACTTGGTTTATACCTCCATACGCTAAACACTATTGTGTTTGCGTCCACACAATTCCATCTTGTAAGCGGCTGTGGTTGGTTCTAGGGATCGACCGATTATTGGTTTGGCCGATATTATAGGCCAATATTCACGATTTTGGACGTTATCGGTATCAGCAATTACCTTGCCGATAATCCCCCGCCCATACCACCGCACCACCCCCGCTGTCCCATTGCCTCCCCCATCTCCGGTTTTATAATTACCTGTTCCCGGGGTCCGCGCTACTTCTGGCTCCTGCGGCGTCCTGAGTTACACTGTGCGCTGCGCAATGACGAGTGTTGTCCTCAACGCGACATCACCATCAGTGCGCACAGTGACAGCTCAGGACGCCAGAAGTAGCGCGGGCCCCGGTAATTATAAAACGGGAATGGGGGAGACAATGGGGCAGCGGCGGTGGTAGGACTCAGGACCCCAGGACAGGCAGGGGGAGAGAAGCGGGTGGCAGCGGCGGTCTCTGGCTCCGCAAAAGCCGCTGGAGTTCATTGATTTAAAGCGCCCGCTTTAAATCAATGATCTGCAGCGGCGTCGCGGGGGGATAAATAGCCGATAACTTATACCGGAATATTGGAACCTACACAGATTATCAGTATCGTTATCGGCCCTAAAAAAATCGATATCGGTCGATCCCTAGTTGGTTCTCACCCCCTACCTCACCTAACCGAAAGGTTTTACCCATGAAGCACCTTCTACCCTCTTTTCTTGCTGTTGTGTAGTGGGCATTTATATAGGCAAAGGTGGAGCTGCCTATAATAATTTTTGTTTGATTTAATTTAAAAAATCCTCTGTCCTATTAGCTCACGGGGGTGGAAACACCCCATATTGTGCTGCTGAAGGACGACAGGGAACATTGCCTTAGTCCTCCCTTTATTTTCCCCATTCCTTTTGCAAAACTACAACTCCCATTATCCTGTGAAGTGGCTAGCAGTGTGACCTATTGCTGTGAACTTATTGCAGTGCACTATTGTGTGCCAGGACCCTGTAGGGGGCGCAGTTGAGAGATAAGGGGCTGGATTTCTATGTGCAATCTCAGTGACAATAAAACACAATAGAACAATAAGATGGAAGTTACCTCTCCCCGCCACCAGGTGGCGGACGATAGCACAGTGCGCTCACCATTGCGCTGCTCTTGTATAGGAAAATCTTACGCGCGTCCTCCCATCCTATAGGTGGCGCTGCCGCCCCCCCTCTGCTTCCTCCTATCTCCGCGCGCCTGGCTGGAATGGACACGTCACTCCTCGCGCCTCAACCAAACCTGGCCTAGCTTCAAGCGCTGCTGTGACAGTCCACGAGGAAGCCCCGCCCTCATGGTGACGCAGGCACTGGAGCGGCCAATGAACAAATGCCCCTTCGGCTTCCCTTGGCCAACCTTGTTTGTTTTGTCCAATTCGAACGGCCCAGCGGGCACGTCTGGGCAATCGGCTAGTGGGGGCGGGGCCTTCTGACTGTCAGGGTAGGTTGAGAAAGTGTGGGGAGTTTGATGGGGAGAGTGAAGAGAGAGGAGCGGCCGCTGCCAGGTGAGATCGTAGGACTGGGGAAAGCGGGAGGACGGCCGCTGCCAGATGGGACACCGCGCTGTCTGGAGCGGCCTGTTGGAGGGAGAGCCCCTGTATACCGCACGTCACTGTATACGGGCTGCACAGTGTTACATCCTGTATGGAGGATGATGCATGTGTGTCCTGTATATAGGGGATACTGTGTGAATATAGTGCAGGATACATGTGTGTATGGAAGATGTATGATTGGTATAATAGTGCAGGATACATGTGTGTATGGAATATGTATGATTGGTATAATAGTGCAGGATACATGTGTGTATGGAATATGTATGATTGGTATAATAGTGCAGGATACATGTGTGTATGGAATATGTATGATTGGTTATAATAGTGCAGGATACATGTGTGTATGGAATATGTATGATTGGTATAATAGTGCAGGATACATGTGTGTATGGAATATGTATGATTGGTATAATAGTGCAGGATACATGTGTGTATGGAATAATGTATGATTGGTATAATAGGGCAGGATACGTGTGTGTATGGAATATGTATGATTGGTATAATAGTGCAGGATACATGTGTGTATGGAAGATGTATGATTGGTATAATAGTGCAGGATACATGTGTGTATGGAATATGTATGATTGGTATAATAGTGCAGGATACGTGTGTGTATGGAATATGTATGATTGGTTATAATAGTGCAGGATACGTGTGTGTATGGAATATGTATGATTGGTTATAATAGTGCAGGATACATGTGTGTATGGAATATGTATGATTGGTATAATAGTGCAGGATACATGTGTGTATGGAATATGTATGATTGGTTATAATAGTGCAGGATACATGTGTGTATGGAATATGTATGATTGGTTATAATAGTGCAGGATACATGTGTGTATGGAATATGTATGATTGGTTATAATAGTGCAGGATACATGTGTGTATGGAATAAGTATGATTGGTTATAATAGTGCAGGATACATGTGTGTATGGAATATGTATGATTGGTTATAATAGTGCAGGATACATGTGTGTATGGAGTAATGTATGATTGGTATAATAGTGCAGGATACATGTGTGTATGGAATATGTATGATTGGTTATAATAGTGCAGGATACATGTGTGTATGGAATATGTATGATTGGTTATAATAGTGCAGGATACATGTGTGTATGGAATATGTATGATTGGTTATAATAGTGCAGGATACTTGTTTGTATGGAATATGTATGATTGGTTATAATAGTGCAGGGTACATGTGTGTATGGAATATGTATGATTGGTATAATAGTGCAGGATACATGTGTGTACGGAATATGTATGATTGGTATAATAGTGCAGGATACATGTGTGTATGGAATATGTATGATTGGTATAATAGTGCAGGATACATGTGTGTATGGAATATGTATGATTGGTATAATAGTGCAGGATACATGTGTGTATGGAATAATGTATGATTGGTATAATAGTGCAGGAGACATGTGTGTATGGAATATGTATGATTGGTATAATAGTGCAGGAGACATGTGTGTATGGAATAATGTATGATTGGTATAATAGTGCAGGAGACATGTGTGTATGGAATAATGTATGATTGGTATAATAGTGCAGGATACATGTGTGTATGGAATATGTATGATTGGTATAATAGTGCAGGATACATGTGTGTATGGAATAATGTGTGATTGGTATAATAGTGCAGGATACATGTGTGTATGGAATATGTATGATTGGTATAATAGTGCAGGATACATGTGTGTATGGAAGATGTATTATAGTGCAGGATACATGTGTGTATGGAATATGTATGATTGGTTATAATAGTGCAGGATACATGTGTGTATGGAAGATGTATTATAGTGCAGGATACATGTGTGTATGGAATATGTATGATTGGTTATAATAGTGCAGGATACATGTGTGTATGGAGTAATGTATGATTGGTATAATAGTGCAGGATACATGTGTGTATGGAATAATGTATGATTGGTTATAATAGTGCAGGATACATGTGTGTATGGAATATGTATGATTGGTTATAATAGTGCAGGATACATGTGTGTATGGAATATGTATGATTGGTATAATAGTGCAGGATACATGTGTGTATGGAATATGTATGATTGGTATAATAGTGCAGGATACATGTGTGTATGGAATATGTATAATAGTGCAGGATACATGTGTGTATGGAATATGTATGATTGGTATAATAGTGCAGGATACATGTGTGTGTATGGAAGATGTATTATAGTGCAGGATACATGTGTGTGTATGGAAGATGTATTATAGTGCAGGATACATGTGTGTATGGAATATGTATGATTGGTTATAATAGTGCAGGATACATGTGTGTATGGAGTAATGTATGATTGGTATTATAGTGCAGGATACATGTGTGTATGGGATATGTATAATAGTGCAGGATACATGTGTGTATGGAGTAATGTATGATTGGTATTATAGTGCAGGATACATGTGTGTATGGGATATGTATAATAGTGCAGGATACATGTGTGTATGGAATAATGTATGATTGGTTATAATAGTGCAGGATACATGTGTGTATGGAATATGTATGATTGATATAATAGTGCAGGATACATGTGTGTATGGAATATGTATAATAGTGCAGGATACATGTGTGTATGGAATATGTATGATTGGTATAATAGTGCAGGATACGTGTGTGTATGGAATATGTATGATTGGTTATAATAGTGCAGGATACATGTGTGTATGGAAGATGTATTATAGTGCAGGATACATGTGTGTATGGAAGATGTATTATAGTGCAGGATACATGTGTGTATGGAAGATGTATTATAGTGCAGGATACATGTGTGTATGGAATATGTATGATTGGTTATAATAGTGCAGGATACATGTGTGTATGGAATATGTATGATTGGTTATAATAGTGCAGGATACATGTGTGTATGGAGTAATGTATGATTGGTATTATAGTGCAGGATACATGTGTGTATGGGATATGTATAATAGTGCAGGATACATGTGTGTACAGAATATGTATGATTGGTTATAATAGTGCAGGATACATGTGTGTATGGAGTAATGTATGATTGGTATAATAGTGAAGGATACATGTGTGTATGGAATATGTATGATTGGTTATAATAGTGCAGGATACATGTGTGTATGGAATATGTATGATTGGTATAATAGTGCAGGATACATGTGTGTATGGAATATGTGTGATTGGTATAATAGTGCAGGATACATGTGTGTATGGAATATGTGTGATTGGTATAATAGTGCAGGATACATGTGTGTATGGAATATGTATGATTGGTATAATAGTGCAGGATACATGTGTGTATGGAATATGTGTGATTGGTATAATAGTGCAGGATACATGTGTGTATGGAATATGTATGATTGGTATAATAGTGCAGGATACATGTGTGTATGGAAGATGTATGATTGGTTATAATAGTGCAGGATACATGTGTGTATGGAATATGTATGATTGGTTATAATAGTGCAGGATACATGTGTGTATGGAATATGTATGATTGGTATAATAGTGCAGGATACATGTGTGTATGGAATAATGTATGATTGGTATAATAGTGCAGGATACATGTGTGTATGGAATATGTATGATTGGTATAATAGTGCAGGATACATGTGTGTACGGAATATGTATGATTGGTTATAATAGTGCAGGATACATGTGTGTATGGAATATGTTTGATTGGTATAATAGTGCAGGATACATGTGTGTATGGAATATGTTTGATTGGTTATAATAGTGCAGGATACATGTGTGTATGGAATAATGTGTGATTGGTATAATAGTGCAGGATACATGTGTGTATGGAGTAATGTATGATTGGTTATAATAGTGCAGGATACATGTGTGTATGGAATAATGTATGATTGGTTATAATAGTGCAGGATACATGTGTGTATGGAATAATGTATGATTGGTATAATAGTGCAGGATACATGTGTGTATGGAATAATGTGTGATTGGTATAATAGTGCAGGATACATGTGTGTACGGAATATGTATGATTGGTATAATAGTGCAGGATACATGTGTGTATGGAATATGTTTGATTGGTATAATAGTGCAGGATACATGTGTGTATGGAGTATGTATGATTGGTATAATAGTGCAGGATACATGTGTGTATGGAATATGTATGATTGGTATAATAGTGCAGGATACATGTGTGTATGGAATAATGTGTGATTGGTATAATAGTGCAGGATACATGTGTGTATGGAGTAATGTATGATTGGTATAATAGTGCAGGATACATGTGTGTATGGAAGATGTATGATTGGTATAATAGTGCAGGATACATGTGTGTATGGAAGATGTATGATTGGTATAATAGTGCAGGATACATGTGTGTACGGAATATGTATGATTGGTTATAATAGTGCAGGATACATGTGTGTATGGAATATGTTTGATTGGTATAATAGTGCAGGATACATGTGTGTATGGAATATGTATGATTGGTATAATAGTGCAGGATACATGTGTATGGAATAATGTGTGATTGGTATAATAGTGCAGGATACATGTGTGTATGGAGTAATGTATGATTGGTATAATAGTGCAGGATACATGTGTGTATGGAATAATGTATGATTGGTTATAATAGTGCAGGATACATGTGTGTATGGAATAATGTATGATTGGTTATAATAGTGCAGGATACATGTGTGTATGGAATATGTATGATTGGTATAATAGTGCAGGATACATGTGTGTACGGAATATGTATGATTGGTATAATAGTGCAGGATACATGTGTGTATGGAATATGTTTGATTGGTATAATAGTGCAGGATACATGTGTGTATGGAGTATGTATGATTGGTATAATAGTGCAGGATACATGTGTGTATGGAATATGTATAATAGTGCAGGATACATGTGTGTATGGAATATGTATGATTGGTTATAATAGTGCAGGATACATGTGTGTATGGAATAATGTATGATTGGTATAATAGTGCAGGATACATGTGTGTACGGAATATGTATGATTGGTATAATAGTGCAGGATACATGTGTGTATGGAATATGTTTGATTGGTATAATAGTGCAGGATACATGTGTGTATGGAGTATGTATGATTGGTATAATAGTGCAGGATACATGTGTGTATGGAATATGTATAATAGTGCAGGATACATGTGTGTATGGAATATGTATAATAGTGCAGGATACATGTGTGTATGGAATATGTATGATTGGTATAATAGTGCAGGATACGTGTGTGTATGGAATATGTATGATTGGTTATAATAGTGCAGGATACATGTGTGTATGGAATATGTGTGATTGGTATAATAGTGCAGGATACATGTGTGTACGGAATATGTATGATTGGTATAATAGTGCAGGATACATGTGTGTATGGAATATGTTTGATTGGTATAATAGTGCAGGATACATGTGTGTATGGAGTATGTATGATTGGTATAATAGTGCAGGATACATGTGTGTATGGAATATGTATGATTGGTATAATAGTGCAGGATACATGTGTGTATGGAATAATGTGTGATTGGTATAATAGTGCAGGATACATGTGTGTATGGAGTAATGTATGATTGGTATAATAGTGCAGGATACATGTGTGTATGGAATATGTATAATAGTGCAGGATACATGTGTGTATGGAATATGTATAATAGTGCAGGATACATGTGTGTATGGAATATGTATGATTGGTATAATAGTGCAGGATACGTGTGTGTATGGAATATGTATGATTGGTTATAATAGTGCAGGATACATGTGTGTATGGAATATGTATGATTGGTTATAATAGTGCAGGATACGTGTGTGTATGGAATATGTATGATTGGTATAATAGTGCAGGATACATGTGTGTATGGAATATGTGTGATTGGTATAATAGTGCAGGATACATGTGTGTATGGAATATGTGTGATTGGTATAATAGTGCAGGATACATGTGTGTATGGAATATGTATGATTGGTATAATAGTGCAGGATACATGTGTGTATGGAATATGTGTGATTGGTATAATAGTGCAGGATACATGTGTGTATGGAATATGTTTGATTGGTATAATAGTGCAGGATACATGTGTGTATGGAATATGTATGATTGGTATAATAGTGCAGGATACATGTGTGTATGGAATAATGTATGATTGGTATAATAGTGCAGGATACATGTGTGTATGGAATATGTATGATTGGTATAATAGTGCAGGATAGATGTGTGTATGGAATAATGTATGATTGGTAGAATAGTGCAGGAGACGTGTGTGTATGGAGTAATGTATGATTGGTATATTAGTGCAGTATACATGTGTGTATGGAATAATATGTATAGTGCTGGGCGGTATACCGGTCCATACCGATAATTTTGTGCTGCACAAAATGAATTTTTCCCATACTGCAATACTAGTTGGGCCCCTCCCTCTCGGCAATGAATTAATTATCAACCCAGCGTTGCGCTGTCCCCACATCGGGGAACTAATCATATGTGACCCACGAGCGCTGTTCTGCTCCTCCCCCCCCCCCCCCCCCCCAATTAATTATCAGCCCAGCGCTGCGCTGTCCCCATCAAGGAACTAATCACATGTCACCCACAAGCGCTGCCCTCCTCGTCCTCCTGTTTGTTGCCGGCGCCGGGACTCTGTACTGTACGCTGTATCCCTATGCCCGGGCTGCAAAAGATGAACAAAATAAACTTTAACACACCTTCCTACGTTCCCCCGTTGGTCTGGACCTGCTTCCTGTGGACGGGAACGTTGGAGAGCCGGCAGCCTATCACCGGCCGCACTGATATTCCGCCTCGGCTGGTGATAGGTTGAGCTCACTGTTATGTAAGAAGCCGGCCTGCTCCTTACATGACAGTGAGTTCAACCTATCACCGGCTGAGGCGGAACATGGCTGCGGCTGGTGATAGGCTGACGGCTGTCCGACGTTCCTGTCCCAAGGAAGAGCGTGAGGCCGACGTAGGAAGGTGAGTTAAAGTTTATTTTATCTTTTGCAGCCCGGGCATAGGGATACAGCGTACAGTACAGAGTCCCGGCGCCCGCAACAAACAGGAGGACGAGGAGGGCAGCGCTTGCGGGTGACATGTGATTAGTTCCCCGATGGGGACAGCGCAGCGCTGGGCTGATAATTAATTGGGGGGGAGAAATACTGTTATATACCGTGGAATCGCCATGTTACAAAAATACCGTGATCCACATTTTTGGTCATACTGCCCAGCTCTATGCAGGATCACTGGTCTTATATGTATATAGGATAATACTGTATGACTGACAATAGAGCAGTATATATGTATATAGGATAATACTGTATGACTGACAATAGAGCAGTATATAGATTAATACGGTATGACTGACAATAGAGCAGTATATAGGATAATACTGTATGACTGACAATAGAGCAGTATATATGTATATAGGATAATACTGTGTGACTGACAATAGAGCAGTATATATGTATATAGGATAATACTGTGTGACTGACAATAGAGCAGTATATATGTATATAGGATAATACTGTGTGACTGACAATAGAGCAGTATATATGTATATAGGATAATACTGTGTGACTGACAATAGAGCAGTATATATGTATATAGGATAATACTGTGTGACTGACAATAGAGCAGTATATATGTATATAGGATAATACTGTGTGACTGACAATAGAGCAGTATATATGTATATAGGATAATACTGTATGACTGACAATAGAGCATTATATATGTATATAGGATAATACTGTGTGACTGACAATAGAGCATTATATATGTATATAGGATAATACTGTGTGACTGACAATAGAGCAGTATATATGTATATAGGATAATACTGTGTGACTGACAATAGAGCAGTATATATGTATATAGGATAATACTGTGTGACTGACAATAGAGCAGTATATATGTATATAGGATAATACTGTGTGACTGACAATAGAGCAGTATATATGTATATAGGATAATACTGTGTGACTGACAATAGAGCAGTATATATGTATATAGGATAATACTGTGTGACTGACAATAGAGCAGTATATATGTATATAGGATAATACTGTGTGACTGACAATAGAGCAGTATATATGTATATAGGATAATACTGTGTGACTGACAATAGAGCAGTATATATGTATATAGGATAATACTGTGTGACTGACAATAGAGCAGTATATATGTATATAGAATAATACTGTGTGACTGACAATAGAGCAGTATATATGTATATAGGATAATACTGTGTGACTGACAATAGAGCAGTATATATGTATATAGGATAATACTGTGTGACTGACAATAGAGAAGTATATAGGATAATACTGTGTGACTGACAATAGAGCAGTATATAGGATAATACTGTGGTTGTAATAGTGCAGGATCACTGGTCTTATATGTATATAGATTAATACTGTATGACTGACAATAGAGCAGTATATAGGATAATACTGTATGACTGACAATAGAGCAGTATATAGGATAATACTGTATGACTGACAATAGAGCAGTATATAGGATAATACTGTATGGTTGTAGTAATTAGGGAGGATCATTGACCATAAATATGTATATAAGATAATACATATGTAATTATATCTACTCACAACTGCTTTTCTAGGTTTGTGTCTTTTATTCTGAAAGTACCGTAGTTTATCCCCTGAATATAGAATTTGCCCTGTAGGTAGGACCCACATGAAGATTTAAAAAAAAAAAAAAAAAAAAAACACTCTCCTTCTGGGCTCCCTCACAGTCACTGCCGTCACTCATTGTGTGCATCCCGGAGGAAGAGACAATTCCAGCCTCTAGTGGCTGCAGCCATGACTCTGCCTGCAGCCTAGAGGGCATCAAGCCCAGTAGCCAGGGTCACAGATTACTTTTTCCATTCATTTGTTGCAAATTAGGGGAATCTCTAGAAATACAATTCCATATATATACATACATACACACTGTGCAGGTGTGAGGACATCAGACCTCCCTCTCCTGCTCCTCCTGGCACTGGCCTCCATCTTCACCTGCTGTATAGGAGGCAGTGACACCAGTCAGATTGCAGGACTCGGGTGCAGGGAGTTTGTTTTCCTGTCACCTGCGCTGCCCAAGTGGAGTCCGTCAGCCTCCTGGTGTATATGAACAGATGATGTAAATACCACCTCTTGGGGTACGTTCAGACGAGCAGATTGTCCGCGTGTATTTCGCTGCAGATCCGCTGCTGAAGGACCTCTGTATGCTGCCTTTACATGTGCCTGCTCAGAGAGTCAATACGCCGCTACGAGCAGACACACTGCGATGTGCGAGTCGCCACGTGCATGCGCAGTATAATCGCACATCACGGCAGCTCTTGGCCTAGCTCATGGAGCATGGGGAGCGGGCGCGATGTGTGCGAGCACACCGTGCATGCGCGGCGACAAGCATATCGCTTCAGTGTGTCTGCACGTAGCGGCGTATTGACTCTCTGAGCAGGCACATGTAAAGGCAGCATACAGAGGTCCTTCAGTGGCGGATCTGCAGCGTAAAATACAATGTAAATCTGCTTGTCTGAAAGTACACTTAGGCTGCCTTCACACCACGTATTTGCAATTCAGTTCCCGTATCAGGTTTTTGATGAAAAACGGATTCCTCAAAACCGGACTAAACTGTATCAAAACGTGTGTACAAATTTTTACCCGTATACGGTTTGAAAAATGATGTCCGGTTGCATCCGTTTTTTTACTTTTTACTCCATTATGAATAAAGTTTCACTTGTTTGATTGAAATTCCAAGAAAAAAAACTGTGCAGAGTAAAAACCGTATGGTGAAAACCGGATAACCGTACGCACATACGGTTCTGTACGGTTCCCATTGACTCCCATGTTAAAAAAAAAAAAAAATTAAAAAAATAATATATATATATATATATATATATATATATATATATATATATATATATATATATATATATATATATATAATATAATATAATATATTACGGGTTTTCACCCGAACCCAAAAACCATGGTAGGCTACGGTTTTGGGTACGGGAAAAAAAAACTGACGAAACTGTACAGGATGCAAAATGGATGCATCTTTTGGCATACGGTTTTCAATACGGTTCCATACAGTTTTCACGTTGAAAATGTATATGAGAAATGTATTGCAAAAACGTGGTGTGAACCCAGCCTTACCCTGGACGGACCCCCATGTTTTGCATCCCTTCAGTAGACCCATTAGTTAGAAAATTATATAAATTTATAGACCAAACTGTGTTAGAGCTTTTTTCTGCTATTGCTCTGAGTTTGTTAATCTTACAATAAAACTCGTTTGAAATAAGAAAAAAAGAAAAAAATAAATAAATAAAAATAAATTATAGACCACAGTGGGATCTATGGGGAAGATTTATCAAAACCTGTGTGGAGGAATACTTGCCCAGTTGCCCATAGCAACCAATCAGCTTGCTTCTTTCATTTTTAAAATGCCCTCTGAAAAATGAAAGCAGCGATCTGATTGGTTGCTATGGGAGACTGGACAACTTTTCCTCTGGAGGTTCTAGTCTTATAATGGTGGACACAGTGATCTCTGCAGATGGGGACAGTAATGGTCTCCTGGTTGTGTTAAAAGGCAAATACAGGAGTCTGTTCTATTCAGCTCAGGTCGGTCGCTTTAGCAGAGGACAAGTTGTGAAAATGTTACCAATATGAATTGTTATTCCTGCTGAATGGAGGGGGGCACTTAATTTTTCCTCAAATGAAGGATGAGTAAGTGCCTGGTGTAAAGATGACACCTTCCAGAATGTAAATCGCCAGAGCAAGATCTGTGCAGGCAGTGAAAGCTGGGAGATTTCAGCTCAGAGGCAACATGTGACCTCACCAGCAGAATAGTGAGTGCAGCTCTGGAGTATAATACAGGATATAAGTCAGGATCAGTACAGGATAAGTAATGTAATGTATATACACAGTGACCTCACCAGCAGAATAGTGAGTGCAGCTCTGGAGTATAATACAGGATATAAGTCAGGATCAGTACAGGATAAGTAATGTAATGTATATACACAGTGACCTCACCAGCAGAATAGTGAGTGCAGCTCTGGAGTATAATACAGGATATAACTCAGGATCAGTACAGGATAAGTAATGTAATGTATATACACAGTGACCTCACCAGCAGAATAGTGAGTGCAGCTCTGGAGTATAATACAGGATATAACTCAGGATCAGTACAGGATAAGTAATGTAATGTATGTACACAGTGACCTCACCAGCAGAATAGTGAGTACAGCTCTAGAGTATAATACAGGATATAACTCAGGATCAGTACAGGATAAGTAATGTATGTACACAGTGACCTCACCAGCAGAATAGTGAGTACAGCCCTGGAGTATAATACAGGATATAACTCAGGATCAGTACAGGATAAGTAATGTAATGTATGTACACAGGGACCTCACCAGCAGAATAGTGAGTACAGCTCTGGAGTATAATACAGGATATAACTCAGGATCAGTACAGGATAAGTAATGTAATGTATGTACACAGTGACCCCACCAGCAGAATAGTGAGTACAGCTCTGGAGTATAATACAGGATATAACTCAGGATCAGTACAGAATAAGTAATGTAATGTATGTACACAGTGACCTCACCAGCAGAATAGTGAGTACAGCCCTGGAGTATAATACAGGATATAACTCAGGATCAGTACAGGATAAGTAATGTAATGTATGTACACAGTGACCTCACCAGCAGAATAGTGAGTACAGCTCTGGAGTATAATACAGGATATAACTCAGGATCAGTACAGGATAAGTAATGTAATGTATGTACACAGTGACCTCACCAGCAGAATAGTGAGTACAGCTCTGGAGTAGAATACAGGATATAACTCAGGATCAGTACAGGATAAGTAATGTAATGTATGTACACAGTGACCTCACCAGCAGAATGGTGAGTACAACTCTGGAGTATAATACAGTATATAACTCAGGATCAGTACAGGATAAGTAATGTACAGGATAAGTACAGTGACCTCACCAGCAGAATAGTGAGTACAGCTCTGGAGTATAATACAGGATATAAGTCAGGATCAGTACAGGATAAGTAATGTAATGTATGTACACAGAGACCTCACCAGCAGAATAGTGAGTACAGCCCTGGAGTATAATACAGGATATAACTCAGGATCAGTACAGGATAAGTAATGTAATGTATGTACACAGTGACCTCACCAGCAGAATAGTGAGTACAGCTCTGGAGTATAATACAGGATATAACTCAGGATCAGTACAGGATAAGTAATGTAATGTATGTACACAGTGACCCCACCAGCAGAATAGTGAGTACAGCTCTGGAGTATAATACAGGATATAACTCAGGATCAGTACAGGATAAGTAATGTAATGTATGTACACAGTGACCTCACCAGCAGAATAGTGAGTACAGCCCTGGAGTATAATACAGGATATAACTCAGGATCAGTACAGGATAAGTAATGTATGTACACAGTGACCTCACCAGCAGAATAGTGAGTACAGCTCTGGGGTATAATACAGGATATAACTCAGGATCAGTACAGGATAAGTAATGTAATGTATGTACACAGTGACCTCACCAGCAGAATAGTGAGTACAGCTCTGGAGTAGAATACAGGATATAACTCAGGATCAGTACAGGATAAGTAATGTAATGTATGTACACAGTGACCTCACCAGCAGAATAGTGAGTACAGCTCTGGAGTATAATACAGGATATAACTCAGGATCAGTACAGGATAAGTAATGTACAGGATAAGTACAGTGACCTCACCAGCAGAATAGTGAGTACAGCTCTGGAGTATAATACAGGATATAAGTCAGGATCAGTACAGGATAAGTAATGTAATGTATGTACACAGTGACCCCACCAGCAGAATAGTGAGTGCAGCTCTGGAGTATAATACAGGATATAACTCAGGATCAGTACAGGATAAGTAATGTAATGTAATGTATGTACACAGTGACCCCACCAGCAGAATAGTGAGTGCACTGGTCTAGAGAAATGTGATCACTAATCCGCTGATGTGAGTAGCAGCCTGTACTTTTGTTCACCAGGCATATAGAGCCCTGTTATCCCCTGGTGCATGCTGGGTAAGTGTTTTTCATACATATAATTCGGTGCCAGCTAAAAGCCTCAGCAAAGTGCTGCCATTATCTAAAATACTCAGGATGAAAGAGGTTACTCAGCATTGACCCTGCATATGTTTGTTTCATGTTCAGTAATAACTTTCTCCCCTGAAATACTCTGTGCTGCTGTGGACCTTGCCCATCTTTTCGTGTAGCTCTGTGACCCCCAGGAAGATCAGCAATCGCCCTCGCTGGAATACATTGTGCTGCGGAGGACCTTCCTCCTCCAAACATCTTATGCTAGGACCTCCCAAATAATAGTTGCTCCCTTCTCCTGAAATACTCTGTGCTGCCAAGGACCCTGCTCGTCTGACCATGCAAAACATTTCATCATATGGGCCAGTATTTCCCAATCAGGGTGCCTACAGCTGTTGCAAAACTACAACTCCCAGCATGCCCGGACAGCCGTTGGCTGTCCGGGCATGCTGGGAGTTGTAGTTTTGCAACATCTGTAGGCACCCTGATTGGGAAACACTGATATAGGCACATAGCTTTAATACTCTGAGCTGCTGTGGACTCTGCTCATCCAGACACCTCATGTTATGACCTCCCAAATAATGGGTGCCCCCCCCTCCCCATTCCTGAAAAACTCTGTGCTGCCGAGGGCCCTGGAAAGCTCATGGTAGAAAAGCACATGCCTGTAATACTCTGTGCTGCTGTGGATGTTGCTTCTCCAGGTATTTAAAGGGGTTATCCAGGAATAGAAAACCAGAGCTAATTTCTTCAAAAAAACAGCTCCCTGTCTGTCCCCAGGCTGTGCGTGGTATTACAACTTGACTCCATTCGCTTCAATGGAACTGAGCTGCAGTACCTTACCCAACCTGGGGACAGACATGGTGCTGTTCTTGGAAGAAATTAGCTCCTTTTTTTTTCTTCTATTCTTGCATAACCCTTTTTACACTGCCCACCATATTGTCTTGCACCTACTGCTATAGCATTGTCAGGAGAGAAGTTTCTTCTTCTGAACTACGTTAGCACAGCAGCACAGAGTATTTCAGAAGAAGTGTTTGCTGTGCTGGGGAAGGGGGGTTCACGGACAGTTTTCTGTAGTAAGAGATGGAAGGTCCACAGCAGCACAGAGTATTCCAGGAGAAGTATGTAAGTGGTCACGGTGTTACGTAGTGATGAGAGCAGAGTCCTCAGCAGCACAGAGTATTTCAGGAAAGGCGCGTACTGATCTTTTTGAGCGCTCAGGGACAGAATTGCAAAGTGGAGCAGGACAGTGTTAAAGGGTTACTCAAGTAAAAAAAAAAAAAAAAAAAAAAAAAATATATATATATATATATATATATATATATATATATATATATATATATATATATATAAAATTAGGGATCGACCGATATGTTTTTATTTTTTAGGGCCGATACCGATAATCTGTGACCTTTCAGGCCGATAACTTATACCGGAATATCGGTATAAATTATCAGCTAGGTAAGGTAATTGCCAATACCGATAATGTCCAAAATCGTGAATATCGGTCGATCCCTAAAATAAAAAATTTAAAATCAACAGATTTGTAAATTACTTCTATTAAAAAAATCTTATCCCTTCCAGTACTTATCAGCTGCTGTATGCTCCACAGGAAGTTCTTTTTTTTTTCGATTTCGAATTTGCTTTCTGTCTGACCACAGTGCTCTCTGCTGACCATGTCCGGAACTGTCCAGAGTAGAAGCAAATCCCCAACAAACCTCTCCTGCTCTGGACAGTTCCGGACATGGACAGAGGTGTCGGCAGAGAGCACTGTGGTCAGACAGAAAGGAAATTCAAAAAGAAAAGCACTTCCTGTGGAGCATACAGCAGCTGAGAAGTACTGGAAGGATTAAGATTTTTAAATAGAAGTAATTTACAAATCTCTTTAACTTTCTGGCAACAGTTTTATTTAAAAAAAAAAAAAAAAAAAAACTTTTAATAAAATTTTCCCAAAATACTCTCTGTTCCTCTCATTCTGTGGTAAAATGTAATTTTTGTGCGCAGATTCATGATCGCAGATGCTTTTTCTCGCCCCGCAGGTGTTTGAGTGTTGTGTCTCCCTCCCCTACATGTGAAAATGACTCGGTTAGGATTCTTGCGGCTGTCCTTTGAGAAACAGGACACTCTTCTCAAACTCCTCATCCTGTCCATGGCCGCAATTCTCTGTGAGTACCCCCATCATCCTCCTGTCTTCACCCCCGACCCCAATATTTTTCTAGATCATTGTTTCCCTACTAGTATGCCTCCAACTGTTGCAAAACTACAACTCCCAGCATGCCCGGACAGCCAACGGCTGTCCGGGCATGCTGGGAGTTGTAGTTTTGCAACAGCTGGAAGCATCCCAGTTGGGAAACTCTGATCTAGATATATGATGAAAATACCGTATGTCTAGACCAGTGTTTCCTAACCAAGGTGCCTCCAGCTGTTGTAAATCTACAGCCGAAGACTGTCCAGGCATGCTGGGAGTTGTAGTTTTGCAACAGCTGGAGGCATCCCAGTTGGGAAACTCTGATCTAGATATATGATGAAAATACCGTATGTCTAGATCAGTGTTTCCTAACCAAGGTGCCTCCAGCTGTTGCAAATCTACAGCCGAAGACTGTCCAGGCATGCTGGGAGTTGTAGTTTTGTAACAGCTGGAGGCACACTGGTTGGAGAACACTGCTCTAGAGCCTCCTGATATTGTATTTATTTTTGCTCTTCTCTCTCTTTCAGCTTTTTCCACCCGGTTATTTTCCGTCTTGAGATTTGAGAGTGTCATCCATGAGTTTGATCCGTAAGTTCTGCCTTATTACCTCCACATAGTGAGCGGTCTGACCGGACAAACCTGTCCTTGTAAATGCCCTGGATGTAGAATTTAAGAGCTGGAGATGAAGGCGACAACTACGATGATGAGAGACTCGTGTATTTATCCCACGCCCAGAATCATGTTTGTTCTCTGGAAAGTGAGGCCCCATACTCCAGTCACCTCCAGAGCTGCATTCAGAATTCTGCAGTTCTATTTCTTACAGCCCCCTTTGCCATTCTGGGAATGTCTCTACACCAAGAACTCTACATGCTGGTGCAGATATATTAATGCTGTCTAATTCATAGATTTATTACAGTGTCCCAGGCTGTATGATTAATCTGGCAACCCCAATGGACTGTCTGGTCTAAGTTTAGACTAGAAAAGTCCTGATTCTTCTTCTTTTTTTTTTTATGTACAAAGACTTCTTCTTTTCTATTTTTTTTCTTTTCATGTGATGTGACAGCAGGGGTAGCTCTAGATTTTGACACCTTAGGTCCTCACTGGCACTCATTGCCCCTAGTAGCTAAGTAAAGGCCCCCCAGTAGGTAGGGAATACACCCTTATTATGTAGAACCCCTAACCCCCTCCCCCAGTAAGTAGGTAGGGAATACCTCCCTATTATGTAGAAGCCATAGTAAGTAGATAAGAAATACTCCCCTATTAGGTAGACACCCTCAGTAAGTAGATAGGGAATATTCCCGCATTAGGTAGAATCCCCAGTTAGGTAGGAAACCTTCCGCCTCGCGTTAGGTAGAAGCCCCTAGTAAGTTCAAAGCATATCCCCCAGTAGGTAGGGAATCCCCCCTATTAAGAAGGTAGGTAAAAAAAATTGCACCATTAGTAAGTAGGTAGAGAATCCCCCGCCCCCCCCCTTATTGGGCAGAATCATCCGGTAGGTAGATAATCCCCCTATTAGGTATAAGTCCCCAGTACTTTACCTACAAGCCACAGTGGTGAGGGACCTTCTGTGTGATGAAATGACCTCAGGCCCGGCAGGTCCTGCACCACTCAGGATAAAGAAGCGAACAATAAAGAGGCCTCAGAGCAGGAAGTTAGGGAAGGCGAGAGGGATTTATTTATTATTAATAAACAAAATAAAAATATAAATTTTTTAATATTTTATATATATATATATATATATAATATATATATTTATTTATTACATATATTATTTTATTGTCTACATTTATGGGAATCGGTATTAGGGACATTTGTATTGGGACATCCCCCTATACAGAATTTCATACAGGCCAGTTTCTTACTAGGCTCCTTTTAAGATAAATTGGGCCTTTTATTCAAGCATCTAAAATAAATGTTGTGCAAGTCACGTAATGCAGCTCTTTGGTGCCTTTGCTATAGTAAATCTGCCGCATTCTCTCAAATAACAAAGCACTAGACTCCAATGGATTATTAGCCTCTCCATTAAGTTGGAAGGTGTTATTCTCTATTCCCACCCAGAGATTAATTCACAATTCTGCATTTTATTTCGTAGCACAGTTTTCTTCCAAACAATGTGTGTCTGGCTGTTGAAAAACTACAACTCCCAGCATGCTGGGAGTTGTAGTTTTGAAACAACTGGAGGCATTCTGTTTGGTAGACACTGTCTTGGACCTTATCTGCAATTTTTGTCTCCCTATCCCTCAGGTATTTCAACTATCGGACAACCAGGTTCCTGGCAGAAGAAGGGTTTTATAAGTTCCATAACTGGTTCGATGACCGAGCATGGTATCCACTAGGAAGAATTATAGGGGGAACCATCTATCCAGGTAGGATTCTGCCCCCTCCTAAGTGTACTGTTTTATTAACTCTTTAGGGTAGGGTCACACATGCCATATTCTACCATTGAAGTCAATGGGTAACAAAATACGGCACATGTGACCTTACCCTTAAAGGGGTATTCCAGGAAAAAACTTAACTGAAATAACAACTCAACTTCAGCAGCTCATAAGTACTGAAAGAATTAAGATTTTTTTAAATAGAAGTAATTTACAAATCTATTTAACTTTCTCGAGCCAGTTGAGATATATAATTTTTTTTCCTGGATAACCCCTTTAATTTGAGCTGCTTAGTCAGTGGAGCACGACTTTCTCAAATAGAGCAAAGCTCTGGGGAGCGATGGGGGAGATTTATCAAATGGAGCACAGGAGAGGAACAGAATCTCTGCAGCACACGTCTCTGATCCAACGTAACTTTATTGACAGCAAAGTACAGCGCAGCACTTTGCTGTCAATAAAGTTATGTTGGATCAGAGACGTGTGCTGCAGAGATTCTGTTAATCTCCTGTGCTTCATTCGAGACGCTGCCTTTGTTCTGACTTGTGCACCGTTTGGACCCTGTGACGCAAGAGCGTGAGTCTGGATCATCCAGGATATAGAGTAAGCATGGCAGAGCCAGCGCTTCTAATTTTATGGGAGATTTATCAAAACCTATGTACAGGAATAGCGGTGCAGTTGCCCAAAGCGACCGATCAGGTCTCTCGTTTCATTTTTCAGAGACCTTTTTAAAAATGAAACATGCAGTCTGGTTGCTATGGGCAACTGCACCGCTCTTCTTCTGCACAGGTCTTGATAAATCTCCCCCGTTTGATCCTACCAAGCTTTGGTTGCAGGCGACTTAAGAATTACACCTCAGCCGTAACATTAAGGTTACGTTCCCACCTGGCGTTTTTTGCTGCGTATTTTATTTCCCGTTGAAGTCAATGGGTAGGAAAATACTCAGCAGTAAAATACGCCAGGTGGGAACGTACCCTAAAACTACTGTCAAGTGAGGAGAATAAAGTGGATTTTGTAATGACAACCAAGAAGTGACCTGTTAGATGTTGTTTTTGGAAGCAAAAAAAAAAAAAGTCAAGTGTTAGGATCTGAGTGACTGTGACAAGTGGTGAATTTTGATGTGTAGACTATGAGGTCAGAACATCTGCAGATGGGGTGCTCCCGGTACGTAGGGGTTAGTATCCACCAAAAATGCTTCAAAGAAGGGCGACCGATGATCGAGGAAAGGGTCATGGGGGGGGGGGGGTCCATGGCTAATTGTTTGCAGTCCGGTCCTACAGATTTGCTGCTGTAGAGCAAAGTGCTGAAAACATTCCTGACGTCTATGATAGAAAGGTGTCCGATCACACAAGACATTGCAGCTTGCTGTATATGGGGCCCGCAGACCAGTCAGAGCACTCGGGAGCATCAGAACTGGAGCATGAAGTGAAGTAACTATGGGAAGACTACAATCCGGTGGGGCAGTGTGATGGGCCATTTTCTGCTGTGGACCTTTGGGTCCTGGCATCATGTGGATGTTACTGTGACACGTTCCATCTACCTAACCATGCCCGGACAGCCTTCAGCTGGGAGTTGCCACAGCTGGAGGCACCCTGGTTGGGAAACACTGGTATAGACAAATTCCCCTCCTTCATGGCAGAGGGGTTCCCTAATAGCAGTGCCCTCTGTCAGCAGGCTAATGCCCCGGCCACACTGAAGACATTGTTCAGGAATAAGAGATTCCCTAGGTTTGCTTGCAATACGGTTTTCTCCCGTACTCAAAACCGTGGTTGACCACTGTTTTGTCTCAGGTTTAAAAACCGTACAGCAACCGCATACATTTTTTTAAAAAAAATTTTTTAACATGGACGTCAATGGGAAACGCACATGTATACGGTTTTTACTTTGCACATGCGCATTTGCATCCTAAAGTCCCCACCCAACACCCCTCCCATTAAAAATGGACAACATTTTCATAAACGTATGTTTTTTATTTATATAAAAACGGACAGAACCGTATGCACTTTTAAAAACAGTATATGGTTTAAAAACTCATATGGTTTACTTTTTCCCATACTGTTCCATCCGTTTTTGTTTTTTTTTGGTTTTTTTTGCCATACGGTTTTCTTTAGAAAAACTGATTGAAAACGGTATGGCAAAAACGTGATGTGAACCCAGCCTTACGGGATCTGCTGATACCACAAGTCACATCATAGGTCTATAGCAGTGTTTCCCAACCAGTGTGCCTCCAGCTGTTTCAAAACTACATTTAAAACTACTATTAGGCAGGTGGTTTTAATTTTATGGCTTATTAGAGTATTGGAGAGTTCCCATAAAATGTGCTGTTAATGCTGGACAGGAATAATAGTGGGGTTTCCTATTCATTGCTCTCTTTTACCCTCTCCCTTAGGTTTGATGATCACATCAGCAGCTTTCTACCATGTTCTGCACTTTTTTCACATCTCCATCGACATCAGGAATGTATGCGTGTTCCTCGCTCCTCTCTTCTCCTCCTTCACCACTGTTGTCACTTACCACCTGACCAAAGAGCTGAAAGTAAGTACTTGGACATCCTTTTTTTTATAATAATGGTAACAAGTTCTGAAAGTTTCTAAACAATTTGTTTTCTTACTAGGTTAAAGGGGTACTCCGGTGGAAAACATTTATTTAATTTTTTTTAAATCACCTGGTGCCAGAAAGCTAAATAGAATTGTAAATTACTTCTATTAAAAAAAAATCTTAATCCTTCCAGTACTTATTAGCGGCTGTATACGACAGAGGAAATTATTTTCTTTTTTGAATTTCTTTTTTTGTCTTGTCCACAGTGCTCTCTGCCGACACCTCTGTCCGTGTCAGGAACTGTCCAGAGCAGGGGAAAATCCCCATAGCAAACCTCTCCTGCTCTGGACAGTTCTTGACACGGACAGAGGTGTCGGAAGAGAGCACTATGGATAAGACAAAAAAGAAATTCAAAAAGAGAAGAATTTCCTCTGTAGTGTACAGCTGCTAAAATGTACTGGAAGGGTAAAGATTTTTTAATAGAAGTCATTTATAAATTAGTTTAAAGGGGTTCTCCAGCGCGAAGACCTCTTATCCCCTATCCAAAGGATAGGGAATAAGATGCCTGATCGCAGGGGCCCATCGCTGGGGACCCCCGTGATCTTCCACGCCACACCCCGTTAGAATCAGCCCCCGGGTCTGATTACTGGCGATCATTGGAACAGAGCATAGTGATGTCACGGCTCCGCCCCGTGTGACGTCACGCTCCGCCGCCTCAATGCAAGCCTATGGGAGGGGGCATGACAACTATGCTCCGTCCCTGTGATCGCCAGTAATCAGACCCGGAGCGCGCACACTCCGAGGGCTGATTCTAACGGGGTGCGGCATGGAATATCACGGGGGTCCCCATCGGCAGAGGGAAAACAAACAAACAAACAAAAAAAAAAAAAAAAAACAGATTTAGGGTCCATTTGCACAGGCGGATTTATTTGCGACATGGCAGCGTATTTCCCGCTTCCAGTTTGAATCAGGGTTGGCTCTCCACGGGGCAGATTTTTGTCAGCAGAATTTCTGCTTCTGAAAATCCTCAGCAGACCTCAGTGAACTATATGTAATCTGCTAAGGATTTTCCGCAAAGGAAATTCCACTGCTGAGAGAACCTACTGTGGTTGGCCTGGCCTGATTCAAACTAGCAGCGGGAAACACACTGCTATCTCGCAATTAAAGGGGTACTCCGCTACTAAGCATTTGGAAAACACTTCCGAACGCTGGTGACAGGAGTTTGTGAAGTCATAGCCCCGCCCCCTCATGACCTCACACCTTGCTCTCTCTCATGACATCACTCCCCGCCCCCTCAATGCAAGTCTGTGGGAGGGGGCGTGACAGCTGTCACGCCCCCTCCCATAGACTTGCATTGAGGGGGTGGGGCGTGATGTCATGAGGGGGGGCGGGACTATGATGTGATGTCACGAGCTTTGTTCCAAACGCTGAGCAGCGGAGTACCCCTTTAAGTCTGCCTGTGTTCATACTCAGGAAATTGAGGGTGATTCCTTGTAAACAGTTCTGTCTCAGAACTGAGATGTGAACCGAGCAATGGAACTCCCATAGTGTTCCTTTTTAGAAACTTTGTGCAGAATCTCAGTAGTGTGAACAGGGCCTTAAATGTATTTTTTCACAGTAACATGTAACTGTAGCGAGCACTGGGCATGTTAGTTGGGTTTGATCAAGGCATTCTTTCAGTGTTTGGTTCTAATCAGGGTGCGTTTCCATTCAATAACAGCAAGCAGGAATGTTCATAAATGTTAAATAATTGAAACACAAAGTGTATTATAAAGTGTTGGGACATTTAAATCATCAATAAATAAGCTTTATCTACATTACAATGGAGAACAAGAACAAGCCATTAAAGGGGTACTCCGGTGCTTAGACATCTTATCCCCTATCCAAAGGATAGGGGATAAGATACCTGATTGTGGGAGTCCCACAGCTGGGGACCCCTGTGATCTTGCATGCGGCACCCCGTTTGTAATCAGTTCCCGAAGCGTGTTCGCTCCGGGTCTGATTACGATCGACCGCAGGGCCGGCGGCGTGTGACGTCACGCCTCCGCCCCCCGTGTGATGTCACGCTCCGCCCCTCAATGCAAGCCTACGGGAGGGGGCGTGACAGCTATCACGCCCCCTCCCATAGGCTTGCATTGAGGGGGGGAGCATGATGTCACACGGGGGCGGAGTCGTGACGTCACATGCTGCCGGCCTTGTGGTATAGAGGATAAGATGTCTAAGCACCGGAGTACCCCTTTAACTAATTGATGCCAAGGTTTTTATTTGCCTTCTTTACCTCTGTAGGACGCCGGTGCGGGGCTCTTAGCCGCAGCGATGATTGCAGTTGTTCCGGGATACATCTCCCGTTCTGTGGCCGGATCATATGATAATGAAGGTGAGAGACTACACCCGAGACCTTGGGCTGGGACCTGTGTGTGGTGTTTCTGGTATAATGTTGGTTTCTCTCCTGAGTTCAGGTATCGCCATCTTCTGTATGCTGCTCACGTATTACATGTGGATCAAAGCAGTGAAGACTGGATCCATCTACTGGGCGGCCATGTGCGCTCTTGCCTATTTTTACATGGTGAGTATATGTTGCCGGGATAATTGTAATTTCATTACGAATGTATCAGTAACGTTCATAACTAGTGCATAAAAATTAGAAACAATAAGATGTTATTGGTTAATATGAAATTGCAGTAGCCCTATGGCTGTTGGACTGTTGAAGCATTGGTGTAGGGGATGGAAGTCATTGGGGGAGATTTATCCAAACCTGTCCAGAGGAAAAGTTGCCCATAGCAACCAATCAGATCGCTTCTTTCATGTTTAACAAGGCCTCTGCAAAATGAAAGAAGCGATCTGATTGGTTGCTGTGGGCAACTGGGCAACTTCTCCTCTGGACAGGTTTTTATAAATCTCCCCCATTGAATTTTAAGACAAGGGCTCACAGCATATTGGCCCATACAGCTTCTAATAAAGGGGTATTCTGGCGGTAAAAAGTTTTATAACTCCTAGATTGGATTGGGTCCCATTACTAAAATGGAGGGCCCTTGTTCCCCATTTGAATGGAGTCGGTGGTCAAGTTTGCAAGTGGCTGCTGTATGGAGATGGCTGAGCCCTGTAATTTGCTATCATTAGTAACCCCATAGACATTGAATAGAGCCCAAACTTGACCCCAGCATTCGGTTGGAGTACCAGCAGAATGATCATCTCCTACTACCACAGATCTAGGGTATTTTGCCTATTCAGTGAATAGTTGATCATTTGTAACAATCAGAATACTCCTAATTCATGAGTAGTTCCTAAGCTTATCCTAGTGATGGAAAGCTAAAGTGTAAGTCAGTGTTTCCCAACCAGGGTGCCTCCAGCTGTTGCAGAACTACAATTCCCAGTATGCCCAGACAGCCTTTGCCTTTGGCTGTCCGGGCATGCTGGGAGATGTAGTTTTGCAACAGCTGGAGGCATCCTGGTTGGGAAACACTGGTGTAAGTAAATAGCACATCATGGACCCTCTGCATCGGTCACACTTTCCTCCAAACCTTTTTTGCTTGTGTGCAGGTCTCCTCCTGGGGTGGTTACGTCTTTCTGATCAATCTTATCCCTCTTCATGTCCTTGTCTTGATGCTGACCGGACGCTTTTCCCATCGCATCTACGTGGCCTATTGCACAGTGTATTGTTTAGGCACCATCCTGTCCATGCAGATCTCCTTTGTTGGATTCCAGGTAATTATCTCAAAGGCAATGTGGCTTCCAGTCTTCCTTAGGCCATGTTCATACGGCAAATTTTTGCAGAAGTTCTACCCGTGAAAACACAGGCTGACAGTCTGCATAAAGCAGGACCTCTTTAAAATGCTCCGTGTCCATAGACTGCAATGCATTTTCGAGCAGATTCTGCTGAAAGAATGGTCAAGGCCTGAATCGGAATTTCCACTGTGAAAACATCTGACGCGGAAATTCCACAGTGTGCACCATGCAGCAGAATCCCATTCAAAGCAATAGGATTCTGCTGCAACGGAATTTCCAAGCGGAATTTCATTAGGAAATTCCACTAGTTGAACATAGCTTTAGGTTTCATATTGCATCAATTTGCATCTTCACGTTTGTGTTTTTTTTTTTTCTGCCGCCCACAGCCAGTCCTGTCCTCTGAGCACATGGCGGCCTTAGGAGTGTTCGGCCTGTGCCAGATCCATGCCTTTGTAGATTATCTGCGGAGTAAGCTGAATGCCCAGCAGTTTGAGATCCTCTTCCGTAGCGTCATCTCCTTGGTGGGCTTTATCCTGCTCACTGTAGGAGCTGTACTTATGCTGACAGGTAAAACAATACAGATGCACCAATAGATTTTAGGCTAGCAATACACATTGCATACAATTCATGGCATGCTGCTGAACCGGAATAGTGTTGAATAGGACTGCACGATATGGGGAAAATTTGAGATTGTGATTATGGGACTAAAAATAGTGATTTGATTGCTTTTGCGATTATATATTGCGCATCCCTAATATTGACCGAATAATGTTATAGTATTGACCAATATTTTGCAACAACATAACAAATAGTTGACATAAGGAAAAGTTTCTAAGATTCTAGCAAGATTCGTCAAGCTTATCACACATTATCTGACACTACAATTGGTGCAGCTTCTGCCTTTGTTCTAAATCCTCTAAATCACGGTTTGCAATAAAGGTGCCTCCAGCTGTTGCAGAACAAACAACTCCCAACATGCCCGGACAGCCTTCCGCTGTCCGGGCATGCTGGGAATTGTAGGTTTTGCAACAGCTGGAGGCACCCTGGTTGGGAAATGCTGATCTAAATTTAGGCCATATTGGTCAGTCTCCCCCATTGTGTATTGGGACAGACATTGACTGACTGTTTTCTCTTCTGCGTCAGGTAAAATCTCTCCATGGACTGGCCGTTTCTACTCCCTTCTGGATCCTTCTTATGCCAAGAACAACATTCCTATCATTGCGTCAGTTTCTGAACATCAGCCGACTACTTGGTCCTCCTACTACTTTGATCTTCAGCTCCTCGTCTTCATGTTCCCAGGTCCGGTGGTATCATGTTTTTTTAATGTTGAATTGATGATCTAAAGCAGCATGCTGTATATATGAATCTAAGGCCTCTCTCACATCACCGCTGTGCTCCGCTAAAGGGAACTCGCAAAAAGACTGGTCGATCTGAGAGAAAAAAAAAATGCTGGATGTCCAGTATTTTAATCCACTTAACTCCCCTAAAATAATGAACACCCGACTGACCCCATTCAGGTCAATGGGATCCATCGTTACTCGATGGTGTCATTTGTGCTCAGACCTGTTCGGGGTCCGTTTAGAATCTGACCCTGAATAGGACGGAGCTAGAGATGAGCGAACTTAGCCTAAATAAGAATTGTATGTGTGTAAGGCCCCTTTTACACTACAGGTATCATCTGGATGAAAAAAAAAAAAACAGGTGCAATAACTGGTAAAAATGGATGATAACTGATGACTATCATCTGTTGTGTTTTTTTTTTTTTGTTCTTAAAAAAACCTGATGATGTTCGTCCGTTATTCAGTTACATCAGTTTTTTTTTTGTTTTTTTTTCTCAGGTTTTTAACCGTTTTTTGTAAAGCTGTACTGAGTATGCTCAGTACAAAAAATGGATGTTCAAAAACAACATCCGTTATCAGTTATTGTCAGGTTTTTTAACAGCCAGTTCCCATAGACTTCAGTGTTAAATTTTAACATCCAGTTTTTCACAATTTTTTATAAACTTTTTTTGCCGGACCAAAAATTTGTGCATGCACCGTATTTTGTGCCGGCAAAAATAACTGACATTAGTAAAAAAACGGGCAAGACTGATGCAAAAGGATGTTCAAAAAATCCCATTGAAATGAATGGGATTTTTTGACGGCAGTTTTCAGGACTTTTTGCCGGGAGTAATAACGGAGGTTTTTTTTACAAGATGATACCTGTAGCGTGAAAGTGGCCTAACAGTGTTGGACCAAGGTTATGTTGACACTGCAGAAATTCCGCATAGGTTTGTGAATTCTGTGGCCTCATCAATTTGGCCGGAATTCTGCATCTTTTAATTATTTGCGGTGTCCCGCATGAGTCCACAGTGCACGTTAAAGTGCCTTTATTCATTGCAAAAGTTAAATTCCATGCAAATTTTTAGCAAAATCCGCATTTAGTGGAGGGAAAAAAAGCCCCATAGACTACAATGAGCTTCCGGAACCGAACTCTGCAAAAATACACAACTTATATTTTTGTGGAATTGAAAGATCAGTAAATACTAAGGCTGGGTTCACACCATGTTTTTGCAATACAGTTCCTGTATCAGGATTTTTATTTAAAAAAATGATTCCTCAAAACCGGACTAAACTGTATCAAAACGTGTGTAAAAATTAAAATCCGTATACGGTTTGAAGAATGTTTGGTTGCATCTGTTTTTTTTTTTTTTTTTTTAAGATTAAAAAACTTATGTTTTTAACTTTTCACTCCATTATGAATAAAGTTTCACTTGTTTGATAAAAATTCGAAGAAAAAAAATTGTGCAAAGTCAAAAACCGTATGGTGAAAACTGGATGGAACCGTACACGCATGTACGGTTCCCATTGACTCCTATGTTAAAAAAAAAATATACGATTCAATACGGTTTTCCACCCAGACCAAAAACCGTGGTAGGCTACAGTTTTGGGTACGGGAAAAAAACTGACAAAACCGTACAGGATGCAAAACAGACACAACCGGATGCATTGCTTGGCATACTGTTTTCAATGAAGAGTCAATGCATACGGTTTTCAATACGGTTCCGTACGGTTTTCACATTGAACACGTATACGGGAACTGTACTGCAAAAACGTGGTGTGAACCCAGCCTAAATCTGTATGTCTCTGTGCAGAATATATACCTACAGCAAACCAGCTCTCAATCCCATCAATCTTCTCTTCCTTATACAGTGGGTCTCTATTATTGCTTCAGCAACCTGTCTGATGCCAGAATCTTCATCATCATGTATGGAGTCACCAGCATGTACTTCTCTGCTGTCATGGTACGTAGCCTTCATTTCCCAACCCGTAGGCTTTATTGCACAATATTCGACAAGGTTCTAGAGCAGAATGCAGGTTGGGGGTACAGTCCAGTTCTGGGACATCTGTTGCAGCTTTCATTTCTCCAACCTGTGGCTTTCCTGCTGTTACAAAACTACAACTCCCAGCATGCCCTAACATTTTTCAGTATGTCTGTGGCAGTGTTTCCCAACCAGGGTGCCATTGGCTCTCCGGGCATGCTGGGCATTGTAGTTTTGCAACATCTAGAGCAATGTTTCCCAACCAGGGTGCCTCCAGCTTTTACAAAACTACAACTTTCAGCATGCTGGTTATTGTAGTTTTGTAACATCCAGTGTTTCCCAACCTCCAGCGGTTACAAAACTAAAACTCCCAGCATGCCCGGACAGCCTTTGGCTGTCCGGGCATGCTGGAAGTTGTAGTTTTGATATACAAATATAAATCCCACTAGGAGAAAGGGTGCCTTAATGAAACTTATTTGTAGTTTTGAAGTTTGTAACTTGTAGTTTTGAAACAGCTGGAGGCACCCTGGTTGGGAAACACTGATCTAGAGGGCTACAGTTTGGAGACTGCTGTTCTAGAGGTAGATGTGTGTGTCCCAGATTTGAAATCTATTAATATTTCTTGCATATCCATAGGAATATGTGCTGATATGGGAATACCTGTTTCACGCCTATGCAATCCCACTGAGGCATACAGCAAAAACTTCTTAACTCAGACATCTGTCTTTCTTAAAGGTGCGTCTGATGCTGGTCTTGGCTCCAGTCATGTGCATTCTCTCTGGTATCGGGGTATCTCAGGTATTAACCACGTACATGAAGAACCTTGATATAAGCCGTCCTGACAAGAAGTCAAAGAAACAGCAAGATTCCACCTACCCCATCAAGAATGAGGTGAGGGTGTACTCCTTTGTAATGTATCCTCCCTAAAAAAAAATAAAAAAAAATGTGTGTTCCAAAAAGTTTTGTAAGACCTCCTTTTTAACTATAACATTCTGTCCCATCCCCAGGTCGCCAGCGGGATGATTATGGTCATGGCTTTCTTCCTGGTTACTTATACATTCCACTCCACCTGGGTCACCAGTGAAGCGTATTCCTCGCCCTCTATTGTGCTTTCTGCCCGTGGCGGAGATGGAAGCCGTATAATCTTTGATGATTTCAGAGAGGCTTATTACTGGCTGAGGCACAACACCCCCGAGGTGAGTCTTGGGTGTCTGCTCTTCTTTATCTTTCTATGCTGAAGGGGTATAAGGTACAGGTAGAGGTAGGTATACACCGGACTGTGCCAGACTGCACCGTTATGTGGTGTTATTTATGCTGTTAGTATTTGGGACTCTCCTACAAAGTTTAAAGGGGTACTCCGCTGCTCAGCGTTTGGAACAAACTGGAGCGCCGCCGGGAGCTTGTGACGTCATTGCCCCGCCCCCTCAATGCAAGTCTATGGAAGGGGGCGTGAAATCATGAGGGGGAAGGGCTATGATGTCACAAGCTCCCAGGTCCACATGCCACAGATGCCGTGATCTGTATTGATCACGGTATCGGAGGGGTTAATGGCGGCCATTATGGGCGGGTCCCCGGCTGCTGCTAGCAGCCGGAACCTGCCGTGTATGACGCGAGCACCCTTCCGATGCTCGCGGTCATACACAAGATGTAAATGTACGTCCTGGTGCGGGAAGTCCCGCAAAACCAGGACATACATTTACGTCCGTGGTTGTTAAGGAGTTAAGGTTTATATGAATAGGGTTAGTTCAAGAACTCCTAAAAGAACCCCTGACCTGTATCCTTGATTTATTTGTCCTACACAAGTGTGTAAAAACTTATCACCTATCCACAGGAGGTTGGACCCCCGCAATCTCCAGAAAGGGGCCCTGAATCCACAGCACAGGGTCTGCACACGCTCCTTGCATTCTCTATTGGAGTGCTCTATGGGATACACAAGTGCAGCACTCTGGGATCTCCAGGGCTTCCATAGAGAATACAAGAGTGCAAGAGAGATTGCAAGGGGTCCCGGAGGTTGCCCCCCTTCTCTAAGATTAGACACATCACCTATCCGATAAGTTTTTAAATGCTGGAGTGCCCCTTTAGTGCAGTAGTACTGTTTGTTGTTTTTTTAAATGGGTATATCAGGTTTTATTAACTTTTTCAGGATCGTGCCCATGAGGCAAAGGTTTCTCTTCACTTTCCTAACCAGTGTGGGATGGATTGACCACTCTTATATGATTTCATGGTCCCCCCCAACCCCCCCCCCCCCCCCCCAGGTTTAGCATTCCTCTGGTGTCTGGGTGATGTCTCGATCCTTTTCTGGGATCCTGTTTGGCTGAAGACAACAGCTGATCACAGGGCTTGGCTGCTCCTTGTCTTCCATGACAAGCCAGCCCCCTTGATGACATGTGCGGTGTAGCAGTACTTCCGTTCTGGCATCTAATGCGTCCCCCATTGTCTGTAGACAGCGGGAGATTAATTGAACGCCAGTGCGGTGGCAGGTACAGCTAGATCACACACCTCATCAAGGGGGCTGGCTTGTCAGGGAAGACAAGAAGCAGCCAAGCCCTGTGATCAGCTGTTGTCTTTAGCCAAACAGGATCCTGGGAAAGGCTTGAGACAATAGTCATCCAGACAATGGAGGAATGCTGAACATGGGGAGAACATGAAAACACGAAAAATGGTTGATCCACCCCACACATATAAGGCAGGTAAATGTACTTAAGATACAATAACTATTTTCATCACAGGCACGATACTGAAAAGTTACTAAAAACCTGGAATACCCCTGAGCTGAGCGCTTGAGTAATATGCTAAACAACAAAACCCCAAAGGGAGATACTAGGGTCAATTTATTCACAACAATTTTAGGGGAACCCCCCTAGGGGAACCCTAAACTAAATACCCCCCAATTAAAATATACCTTTTATTATTCCATTTAAAATATAAATTGTGATGCACATAATACCATACTTTCCTGACGAAGCTGGGGAGCCAGTGAAACGTTGGAAGGGAGGGCTAAATTTTGGTGATTTTAACAAGCAGTAGCCACCGGCTCCCAATAGATAGGAGATTGAGCTACCCACGCTCACTCTGTAGCATTCAGGAGCTTACAAAAGACAAGTACAGGAGTCAAGGAGTACGGTGGCAACTGTGGTTTTAAAAGTTAGTGGTGGTGTCATTACATCCACTTGCAGAATCACATAATTATGTGCATCACAATTTATATTTTAAATGGAATAATAAAAGGTATATTTTAATTGGGGGGTATTTAGTTTAGGGTTCCCCTGGGGGGGGTTCCCCTAAAATAGTTGTGAGTAATATGCTGGCCAAGAGATTACCGCATTGTAAAACCTGTGGGCACCATGCAGCTGGCAGAAAGGGAAGGATCCATCATGCAGTCTTATTTCCATAGCCTGCAATATTAATCGGATTGTAAGACTACATGTAGGTGGAAATTATGTGTAAATACCATATTCTATATACATCATTCCCCCTTTGTTTTTCCCAGGATGCCAAGGTGATGTCGTGGTGGGATTATGGATACCAGATAACAGCCATGGCCAATAGAACGATCCTAGTGGACAATAACACCTGGAATAACACTCACATTTCCAGAGTGGGCCAGGTAAGACAGACAAATGCCTACTTATTATTATTATTATTTTTAATAATAATAATATTATATATATTTTTTATTAATAAAAAAAAAAAAATATTTGTTTATTAATAAAAATTTTATTATTTTTAATTAATAAAAAATTATAATAAAAATTAAAAAAATATTTTTTTATTTTTTTATAAATAAAAATAATAAAAATATTAATAAATATATAAAAAAAATATATATATATATATATATATATATATATATATATAGAATAAAAATATTTTTATATTTTATTTATTTTTATATTAGGATCAGTATTTTATTTAATTATTATTGTTTATTGTAATAATTATTATTTATTTTATTTTTTTTCATATTGAAATGCATGGGCATCTCCAAAGATGCAGCTTTGCCGGTGAAAGAGAAAGATAGTATAATGCAATCAGGTTACTCTGTGTGATCGCTGCACAATTTCCAATCCATTGTAGTACTACAATATACACTATCTATCATTCCCTAGTTGGTAGCTCTCCCTTGTGGCTGTATGTGTAATTGGTGCATGCAGTTTCCAACCTGTCCCTCTGTTGTAGTACTAAAACTCCCATCATGCTCTAACATCTGCTGGTTTTCTTGTGGCTGGTGACGGCATACGTGATCTATACACATCTTTTGCTCTTTACCTATTGCAGAATGCAGGTTGGGGGTACAGGCCAGCTGTGGGACATCTGATGCAGCTTTTATTTCTCCAGCTGTTACAAAACTACAGCTCCCAGCAAGCCCTAACATCTTTCAGTATGCTTTTGGGCAGTGTTTCCCAACCAGGTTTCCTCCAGCTGTTGCAAAACTACAACTCCCAGCATGCCCAGACAGCCTTTGGCAGTCTGGGCATGCTAGCTGTAGTTTTGCAACAGCTGGAGGCACTCTGGTTGGGAAACACTGCCCAAAGTCATACTGAAAGATGTTAGGGCTTGCTGGGAGTGTTTCCCAACCAGGGTCCTCCAGCTGTTGCAAAACTACAACTCCCAGCATGCCCGGACAGCCAAAGGCTGTCCGGGCATGCTAGGAGTTGTAGTTTTGAAACAGCTGGAGGCACCCGGGTTGGGAAACACTGCCGCAGGCATACTGAAAGATGTAGTTCTGCAACAGCTGAAGAGCCACAAATTAGAGATCACTGCCACAGAATATACTTTCTAGGTGGGATACACAGTTTCTAACTTTTTTTTTTTCTTCCCCCCCCCCCCCCCCCAGGCGATGGCGTCCACGGAGGAAAAAGCCTATGAGATTATGAGAGAGCTGGATGTGAGTTATGTCCTTGTGATATTTGGAGGCCTGACTGGATATTCGTCAGATGGTGAGAGCTCTTTAGTTTTATCGCCATTTCTGGATATTTGGTTGTTTTGCTATGTTTTCAACTTTTATTTTATTTTTGTTTTCCAGATATTAACAAGTTTCTGTGGATGGTGAGAATTGGTGGCAGCACAGACACCGGGAAACACATAAAAGAACACGACTACTACACCCCCACAGGGGAGTTCCGTGTGGACAGAGAAGGCTCCCCAGTGCTTCTCAATTGCCTTATGTATAAGATGTGCTACTACCGATTTGGACAAGTTTACACAGAAGCCAGTAAGTGTTGTCATTAGAAATTATGATTTAAGAGTTGAATTCCAGTTAAGATGTAAGGGAAAGATTAAGGGAAATTCTGGTGAAAAACTTTTTTTTTTTTTCATATCAACTGGCTCCAAAAAGTTAGATTTGTAATGTTCTTCTATTTAAAAAAAAATCTTAATCCTACCAATACTTATCAGCTGCTGAAGTTGAGTTGTTCTTTTCTGTCTGACCACAGTGCTCTCTCTGCTGACATCTCTGTCTGTCTCAGGAACTGTCCAGAGCAGGAGAATTTTGCTATGAGGGTTTGCTCCTACTCTGTACAGTTCGTGACATGGACAGAGGTGTCAGCAGAGAGCACTGTGATCAGACAGAAAGGAAATTCAAAAAGAAAAGAACTTCCTTTGGAGCATACAGCAGCTGATAAGTACTGGCAGGATTAAGATTTTTTTTTAATAGAATTAAAAACCAAATCTGCAAATCTTTCTGGAGCCAGTTTATATGAAAAAAAAAATTGTTTTTTCACCGGAATACAGTGATGCCTCAACTTACAATGGCCTCAACATACAATAGTTTCAACATACAATGGTCTTTTCTGGACCATCGTAACTTGAAACCAGACTCAACATACAATGCTATGGACAGTCCAGATCTGTGAAATGCATCACAACTGGAGGAACTGACCAATCAGAATTGTCATTCACTGGTAAATCACCTCTATTACTGAAGCATATGCACTGACTGGTGTCTGGTAGCGCCCCCTACAGGGACAAGGAACCAGGGAACTACAAGTTCTGTACTACTCCTTACCTGTGCCAGGTTTAGCTGCTCCTTTGGACACCAAGTGAGGGCGGCTCCATTTGGGACACTGTGTGTACTGTATAGGATCCTGAAGAAGCTCATGTCCCCTACATAAACCATTGTTTCCCAACCAGGGTGCCTCCAGCTGTTGCAAAACTACAACACCCAGAATGCCCGGACAGCCAACGGCTGTCCGGGCATGCTGGGAGTTGTAGTTTCGCAACAGCTGGAGGCACCCTGGTTGGGAAACGCTGACCTAGACAGTGATTTACAGCTCCCAGCAGATCTTTCTTACAGATAAAGCAAATCCTTACATATAAAAGTATCAGTTATCTACTTATTATTGTTTAATCCTCACTTTTTCCTATTTTTGGATGACATTTTGGTGGCTTCAGAACCAATTACCAGGTTTGCATAGAGTTATGGTCTCAACATACAATGGTTTCAACATACCATGGTCATCCTGGAACCAATTAATATTGTAACTTGAGGGACCACTATACCCCTTTTAAGGAGCTTCTTGAATATTAGGTCTGTCATTATGTAAATGACGATTAAAGGGTAGGAGATGAGTTTGCAATAATAGAGATGATCCAGTGCTATTGTGGGACCCCTACTGATCATGACAACATAGGTGTTTTATTTCCCTGGATAAAACAATACAGAAGTTTTACATGCTTTACTATTGTACCTCTTAAAAAAGGAAAAAAATAAAGCCAAGCTTATTCTAAAAAAAAATAGTAGTATGTTTAAAATTGTCCTCTGCTGACCTCCTATACCTTGTTCGTATACAGGGCTGTATTAGGGCTATTTATTAATATATATATATATGCACAACAATGGATCACCGCTCACCACACCCGCAACTGCTCCTTAGTACGTGCTGCAGACACACCGGTACCGCCTCCGGCTCACACAATTTGCAATAAAGAAGATAGTCCGGCACAGAACTGTTGTATGCAGTTCAGAACTCTGAACTTTATTTCAGCATAACGCAGTACACAGGATAACCTGATGCGTTTCGCACCGGAGTGCTTAGTCGTAGGTAACAGGTAACCACAATGAACATCTTAAAATACACAAGATAGCGGTCACATGACCACACACTTCATAATAAAATCGTTCTAATACAAGACATGGTGCTGGAGTATCGGATTGAGAAACATGAATTTTTAAGCCTTGTTCACACCTGGGTATACCCAAAACGTTTGTTGTTATAATAGACTTTCTCCAAATACAATATAGACATTTATATCACAGATTAATAGCATGTCTTGAGAATAGCCAGGTAAGAACAATCATCTGCAAGAACAGTAACCTGAATATTTTATTTTAATTTTTCATTTTATATTTTTCTTTTTAATTTGTATATGTACCACTCTCGGTTATGTTATTGTTACATTTAAACAAGAAAAATGAAGTGGTAATAGGATGTCACTATATATATTATATATATATATATTATATATATATATATTATATATATATATATATATTATATATATATATATATATATATATATATATATATATATATATATATATTATAATTTTTTTTTTTTTTTTTTTTTGCACCACCATCTGTAACTTATCAGTACCACTCTTGGGTATATCTGACTTTTTTGGTCACTTTTTATTCCATTTACGCCATAGTCTCTACAATCTAAAGATTGCTATTACTATTCAGTGCTATGTATTGGCATAGCATTGATCAGTGATATCTGCAATCCACTTGTACAGCCTGCTAGAAGGCAGACCATACAGACTGATCGAAGCACAGTAGCATGAAGCAGGTAAGGAGACCTCCAGCCACCATCTTGACTCATCGGACCCCCGTAATCATACTGCGGGTGGTCCAAAAGTCTCACAAAGCCCCACTGATACTTTAGATGCCATAACCAATATTGATCACAGCATTTGAAGAGTTAATGGCAGAGATCAGCATGACAACCATATTTAAAAAAAATAAATAAAAAAAAATAAAAAAAATGGGTTCTTAGGCTGTGGATCCCTAGAAACCAAGACTGTAAGAAATGATTTTTTTGTAATGACCCTGTTCCTACCTTAGTGAAAGAGAAAAGCAGCTGAGCGCAGTAATCTAAAATAAAATGTGTGTGGAGAACCCCCTTTAAGACTTTTTAACCTTTCTTTTCTATTTTAGAGCGACCTCCCGGTTATGACCGTGTGAGAAATGCTGAAATTGGAAACAAGGACTTTGAGCTTGATGTCTTGGAGGAAGCCTACACCACCGAGCACTGGCTGGTCAGAATATACAAAGTACGTATCTCACAATCCATTGGAAATGGTTTAATCCTTTTGATGGTAGAGCGGTGAGGTAATCTTCTCCGCTCCATGCTAAATGGGTCAATACAGGAGATGCGTAAATGTGTTGGGCTGCAGGGTCTATTTACACGTACAGTACCCAGCGCAAATTTAAAAGGGGTACTCCGGCCCTAAGACCTCTTATCCCCTATCCAAAGGATAGGGGATAAGATGTCTGACGTGTGACGTCACCCTCCGCCCCCGCTATGCAAGTCTATGGGAGGGGGCATGACGGGCGTCACGCCCCCTCCAATAGACTTGTCAGCCCCCCCCCCCCCCCGCTGTGCATCACACGGGGGGAGTCGTGACGTCACGATACTCCGGCCCCGTGGTCTGCACCTGGCAGTTTGTGAGCTTGCAGCGGCGTGCAGCTCAGAGGTGGGTGCCGAATGCAAAATTACAGGGGTCCCCAGCGGCGGGACCCCCGTGGTCAGACGACATATCCACTATCTTTTGGAAAGAGGATAAGATGTCTTAGGACCGCAGTACCTCTTTAATGCACCATGACGCACATTTACGCTCCGAATCACAATCATGGGGCCAGAGTATTGTGACGCCACAGCTCCGCCCCTGTGTGAGGCCCCACCCCCTCAATGCAAGCCTATTGGAGGGGGCGTGGCGGCTGTCACAACCCCTTCCCTAGGCGTGCATTGAGGGGGCGGAGCTGTGACGTCACAATACTCCGGCCCTGTGATCGTGATTCATCAGTACCAGAGCGAACATCAGACCCGGAGGCGGCTGATAGCGGGGTGCTGCATGATAGATTGCGGGGGTCCCCAGCGGCGGGAACCCACGATCAGGCATCTTATCCCCTATTCTTTGCATAGGGGATAAGATGTGTTAGGGTCGGAGTACCCCTTTAATGCTTCAGATTTGAAGCTGAAGATTTGATGCAATGTTAAATCATTTAGTTCACATTTAAATCTGCAGCATCAAATATGCGCAGGATGCTGCACGTGTGAATACACTCTTAGGCTAGGGTCACACATGGTTCATCTGCAGCAAATCTCATGGGCCAAAGCCAGTCACTAGAGCAAGCTGTGCTGCGGTCGGGTAGCCATGTGTCTCTGCTCATAGCATATCTACAGCTGGAAATCCGCTTTTATGTGACTGGCGTCTGCACATCTGCAGCGTGAAATCAGAAGCAACCCCAGTCAGGCCCCTTTCACACTACAGGTATCATCCTGTAAAAAAAACTCTTATTACTCCCGGCATAAAGTCCTGAAAACGGCCGTCAAAAAATCCCATTCATGTCAATGGGATTTTTTGAACATCCTTTTGCATCAGACATGTCTGTTTTTTACTAATGTCAGTTATTTTTGCCGGCACAAAAGACGGTGCACGCACTAATTTTTTGTCCAGCAAAAAAAAAAAAAAAATGGTGGAAAATCGGATGTTAAAATTTAACATTGAAACCTATGGGAACAGGATGTTAAAAAAAAAAAAAAAAAAAAAATTTGTTATTGTCAGGGTTTTTAACAATTTTTTTATTTTTATTTTTTTACTGAACATGCTCAGTACAGATTTACAAAAAAAGGGGTTCATAGCCTGATTAAAAAAAAAACAAAAAACGGATGTAACTGGTAATAACGGGTGATAATGGATGAACAACATCAGTTTTTTTAAGAAGAAAAAAACATTAAAAATAACCGATGAACCCAACCTATGGCTCTCCAGCTGTTAAATGGGTACTCCACCCCTAGACATCTTTTACCCTATCCAAAGGATAGGGGATAAGATGTCTGATAGCGGTGGTCCCGCCGCTGGGGACCCCCGCAATATTGCATGCGGCACCCACCTGTTCCTTGTCCGGAAGCGCTCGAGGGTCTGGGTCGCGACCACGGGAACAGAAGTCAGTGACGTCACGCCCCGTCCCCTCAATGCAAGTCTATGGGAGGGGGCGTGACTGCCGTCACACCCCCTCCCATAGACTTGCATTGAGGGGACGGGGCGTGACGTCACATGGGGCGGAGTCGTGACGTCACAAACTTCAGTTCCAGTGGTCGCGACTCAGACCCTCCAGCGCTTCGGGACAAGAAACAGGTGGGTGCCGCATGCAATATTGCGGGGGTCCCCAGAGGCGGGACCCCCGCTATCAGACATCTTATCCCCTATCCTTTGGATAGGGGAAAAGATGTCTAGGGGTGGAGTACCCCTTTAAGAAAACTACAACTCTCAGCATGTGCGGACAGATGCAGAACTTCATTGCAATAGAATTCTGTTTGTGACATTAATGGGAGACGGTGCCAGAAAGTTATACATGTTTGTAAATTACTTCTATATAAAAATCCTAATCCTTCCAGTACTTATCTGCTGCTGTATGCTCCAGAGGAAGTTGTGTAGTTCTTTCCAGTTTGACCACAGTAGTGCTCTCTGCTGACACCTCTTTCTGTGTCAGGAACTGTCCAGAGCATAGTGATCCTCTCCTGCTCTGGACAATTCCTGACAGACAGAAAAGCAATGAATTAAAAGCATTTTTTTTTTACGCGCTGAGTATTCATGCGGAAATTCAGCATGATGCGGAATTAAGGTGGCGGCATTAATTCTGCAGAATTTCTGAACGTCGTAAAGGTGAGCTGGATTAATGGTGCTGCTCTGCACTCCTTTTTAGCATGAAGCACTTGGGTCAGTGTGTTTCAACCAGTGTGCCTCCAGCTGTTGTAAAACAATAAGAATACTGGGAGTTGTTTTGCAACAACTGGAGGCACCCTGATTCAGGAACACTAACTCTGGTACTGGAGATATATGTATGATAGAGAGATATATATTATATAATTTCATATTGCAGTAGATGTTAGGCTGTGTGTCTAATTCTGATCTCATGTTTTGCCTTTTGAACAGGTGAAAGATCTCGATAACCGCGGATTGTCTCGGACATAGCGATGCCTTCAGCTTTAAAAACAAACAGCACTGAGAGTACCCTCGCCTGTGAACCAGATTTTTATACTGTTTCTATTGAAGGGAAGAATGGAACTTGATTGGCCGTAGAACTTGCACTGTTTGCTGCCCGTAACGGAGATGGAATGCTTTTTATCAATACGAATGTGTTACCAGATGATTGAAATTGTGGTATCGACTTTACGGTGGTCAATTAAAGATGGGGATACAAAGCCTGCAGTCCTGTATTTCCTCTTATATATTCGGTAATAGGATATGCAAAGCCTTTGCACCATTAAAGGGGTACTCCGGTGGAAAACATTCTTTTTTTAACCCCTTAACGACCACTGATGTTAATGTACGTCCTGGTTTCGCAGTACTTCGCGCACCAGTCCTGTGTATGACCGCGAGCATCGGAGCGGTGCTTGCGTCATACATGGCAGGTTCCGGCTGCTATCAGCAGCCGGGGACCCGCCGGTAATGGCCGACATCCGCGATCGCGCGGATGTCCGCCATTAACCCCTGAGATGCCGTGATCTGTACAGATCACCACATCTGCGGCAATGCGCATGATAAAATAGATGATTGGATCGCCCGCAGCGCTGCCGCGGCGATCCGATCATCATCATCTGTAATGGCGGACGGAGGTCCCCTCACCTGCCTCTGTCCATTTCCCGGCGTCTCCTGCTCTGGTCTGAGATCGAGCAGACCAAAGCGGATGTCCGCCATTAACCCCTCAGATGCCGTGATCAGTACAGATCACGGCATCTGTCGCAGTGCACAAGTTAAAATAGATGATCGGATCTGAGATCGAGCAGAAGATCACCGATAATACTGATCAGTGCTATGTCCTATGCATAGCACTGAACAGTATTAGCAATCAAATGATTGCTATAGATAGTTCCCTATGGGGACATAAAAAGTGTAAAAAAATGAAAAAATAAAAAGTAAAAAAATGTGGAAATTCCAAAAATGCTGCTTTTTTTTCTCACATTTTATAACAAAAAAAGATATAAAAGTTTTATATATGTAAGTGTGGTATTGATAAAAAGTTCTGATGACGGTGCAAAAATATACCGACCTATATACGGAAAAATGTGAACATTATAGGTGGTCAAAATAGGGCGATTTTAGATTACCGACTTTGTACAAAAAGTTTTACTTTTTTTTTATTTTTTAAGCGGTACAGAAATATAAAAGTATCTAGCCATGGGTATCATTTTAATCGTACTGACCCACAGAATAAAGAACACATGTCATTTTTACCGTAAAGTGTATAGTGTGAAAACAAAACCCTCCACAATGTGCAAAATTTTGGTTTCCATTTAAATTTCCTCCCTAAAAAAATATTTTTTTTTTGGGTTCGCCGTGCATTCTATGGTAAAATGAGGTTTCATTACAAAGTACAATTGGTCACACAAAAAACAAGCCCTTATATGGGTCTGTAGATGGAAATATAAAAGAGTTATGGATTTTAGAAGGCGAGGAGGAAAAAACTAAAATGCAAAAATAAAATTGGCTTGGTCCTTAAGGGGTTAAATCAACTGGTGCCAGAAAGTTAAACAGATTTGTAAATTACTTCTATTATAAAAATCTTTACCCTTCCACTACTTTTTAGCCGCTGTATGCTACAGAGGAAATTCTTTTCTTTTTGAATTTCTTTTTTGTCTTGTCCACAGTGCTCTCTGCTGACACCTCTGTCTGTGTCAGGAACTGTCCAGAGCAGGATAGGTTTGCAATGGGGATTTTCTCCTGCTCTGGACAGTTTCTGATACAGGCATCAGGTGTCAGCAGAGAGCACTGTGGACAAGACAAAAAAGAAATTAAAAAAAAATAATTTGCTCTGTAGCATACAGCTGCTTAAAAGTACTGGAAGGGTAAAGATTTTTTTAATAGAAGTGATTTACAAATCTGTTTAACTTTGATTGTAAAAAAAAAAATTAAAAAAAAAGGTTTCCAACGGATTACCCCTTTAAGGCCATGTTCACACGTCTAATTCCGCATTGGAATTCTGCATGGAGATTCCGCTACAGCAGAGTCCGGTTGAATTCAATGGGATTCTACTGAGCTGTGCACGCAGCAGAATTTCTGTGCCAGATGTTTCCGGCACGGAATTTCCATTTCCCTTGTCCGCACGGAATGCATAGCCATCTATGAGACTGCGCATCCCTGTTCGGTCCTAGTGCCGGCATATCGTGCCGGTGCCCCGCAGTTTGCGGAATGTCGGACATAGAGATTCTCCGTGCAGACATTGCGTCATTTGAACATAGCCTAAGGGTATATACAAAGAAGTAAACTGGTTCACCCTGATGTGTCCAGTCTCTTCATGGATATGGTGGCCTTTGCTCACAGCATTGTTTCCCAAACCAGTGTGCCTCCAGCTGTTGCAAAACTAACAGCCCCATCACGCCCAAACACCCTTCAGTGCATCTGGGGTATGTCCACACTGCAGAATCTCCACTTGCAGAATTCTGCGGGCGGAGAGTGCGTCTGGCGGCCACCGCCGAAGTATTATTCGCACGGCACTGCGCTGTCACCATTGACTGCTATGCAGTTCTTGCCGACTTCCGCGCAAACGTCTGACTCTCCTGTCAGGAGTCCGCTCCCTTCTGGCCCGGGTCCCAGTTTCAATCCGCATTTGCATGGAAGTCTTGGGTCGGATGGTGGTGGCCATGGAGGCCGTACCCTTTGCCCAGTTTTGTTACCGCCCCCTTCAACTGGCGATTCTCTCTCGATGGGACGAATCTCCTCTGTCTCTCGATCGCAAGATTGCTCTCCCTTGTCGGATCCGTCAGTCTCTGCTCTGGTGGCTCCGCTCCCCCCTTCTTCAGGGAAAAATCATTTCTTCCCCTCCACTGGCAGGTGGTCACAACAGATGCCAGTCTGTCGAGCTGGGGCGGTGTGTTCAGGGACTGGACGGTTCAAGGCCTCTGGTCTCCCTGGAAAGGCCTTCTTCTGATAAACATCTTGGAACTGAGGGCGATTCTTCTTGGTCTTCTTCATTGGGAGCCCCTGCTTCAGACCCGCCCTGTCCGTGTCCAGTCGGACAAGGCCACGGCCGTAGCTTACATCAATCGGCAGGGCGGCACTCGCAGCTCGGCAGCCATGGCCGAAGTGACAAAGATTCTTATCTGGGCGGAACACATGGTTTCGGCCATTTCAGCGATTCACATTACGAGTGTGCTCAACTGGGAAGCGGACTTCCTCAGCCGACCCCGGCGAGTGGTCTCTACATCCGGAGGACTTCGCGCAGGTCTGCGACCTCTGGGGCATTCCAGACGTGGACCTCCTTCGCGTCTCTGACACAAATGGAAGAACCTTCCGATTGTGCAAAGTCCCGGGACCCCCTGGCTCTAGCCGTGGATGCCCTAATGATTCCTTGGGCAGGGTCATCTCAATGAGGACATTGTCCTGCTCCTTCTCATCCCAAGGAGCGTTTGCTCCACAAACTGGATGTGGTTTGGGCTGTTAGGTCCTACCTCTCTATCACCTCTTCCCTTCGTCAGTGCAATTTCTTTTTCGTCCTTATGGAAGGTCGTCGTAAGGGATAACCTGCTTCCAAGGCCACCCTTTCTCGGTGGATCTTGTCTGCCATTTCGGAAGCCTATCGCTGTGGGGGGAAGATCCCTCCCTTCAGGGTTTTGGCTCATTCTACCCGTTCTGGGGTGATGAATCACGATCATGGGGCCAGAGTATTGTGACTTAACAGCTCCGCCCCACCCCATCAATGCAAGCCTATTGGACGGGGCACGGTGGCTGTCACACCCCTTTCCCTAGGCTTGCATTGAGGGGGTGGAGCCATGACGTCACAATACTCCGGCCCTCTGATCGTGATTCATCAGAACCGGAGCAAACATCAGACCCGGAGGCTGATGATGATGGCGGGGTGCTGCATGAAAGATTGCGGGGGTCCCCAGCGGCGGGACCCCCGCAATCAGGCATCTTATCCCCAATCCTTTGTAGAGGGGATAAGATGTCTTAGGGCCAGAGTACCCTTTAAGGACCAGGCCAATTTTATTTTTGCGTTTTTGTATTTTCCTCCTCGCCTTTTAAAATCCATAACTCTTTTATATTTCCATCTACAGACCCATATAAGGGCTATTTTTTTGTGACCAATTGTACTTTGTAATGAAACAAAAAGATGAGCCTCCAGCTCGATTTGCAGATCAATATGCCATCTTTTTTGGACGCTACATGGATCACAGGTTAGACAGGATGTGATGCGTTTCGGCCAGGTGCTGGCCTTACTCATACATATCAATCTAAAAGCGCCCTATTTTGACCACCTACAATTTTTTCATTTTTCTATATATATATATGGCGCATTTTTTGCGCTGTAATCTGTACTTTTTATCGATACCACATTTGCATATATAAAACTTTTAGATCATTTTTTTTTTTTTTTTTTGGAACAAAATGTGACAAAAAAGCAGCATTTTTAGACATTTTTTTACATTTACGCCGTTCACCGTACTGGATCATTATCATATTTGGATTAAAATAAAACTATACGCTTTTTGGGGGTAAAATGGGAAAAACAGACAATTTTCATTTTTATTGGGGAGGGGATTTTTCACTTTTAACTTTTTCAACTTTTTTTTTTTACACTTTTTTATGTCCCCATAGGGGACTATCTATAGCAATCATTTGATTGCTAATACTGTTCAGTGATATTCATAGGGCATAGCACTGATCAGTATTATCGGTGATCTTCTGCTCGATCTCAGATCCGATCATCTATTTTAACTTGTGCACTGCCACAGATGCCGTGATCTGTACTGATCACGGCATCTGAGGGGTTAATGGCGGACATCCGCGCGATCGCGGATGTTGGCCATTACCGGCAGGTCCCCGGCTGCTGCTAGCTAAGTACCGCCGCACCAGGACGTAAATTTACGTCTGTGGTCATTAAGGGGTTAAACTTCACTTTTTCCTATTTTTGGATGACATTTTGGGGCTTCAGAACCAATTACAAGTTTTCCATACAGTTATGATCTCAACATACGATGGTCGCCCTGGAACTGATTAATAATGTAACTTCAGTTACCAATGTATACATCAGCATCCCGTTCTCTGCAGGATGCCGATTAATACCTGTCTAATTATTGACAAAAAACAACGTACGTATAGATAGATAGATATAGATATATCTATCTATCTCTATCACCCAGATAGAAATGCCAGATGGCTGCAAAAGACGTCATTCACATATGTAAATAATTACAGGTGTGGTCTAATTGGACCCTGAGGGAAGTTTTATCAAAACCTGTGTGGTTGCTCATAGCAACCAATCAAATTGCTTCTTTAATTTTTAAAGGCATCTGAAAAATAAAAGCACTCTAATTGGTGCCTATGGGCAACTGCTTGATATTTCTGCAGCACATATTTTGACAAGTCTCCCCCTGGGTCATGTACAAAAGTGATTTTGCCCAGTTCATTGGCCTGAGAGAAAGAGGATCGTCGTTTTAATTGTTAGTTGTTGGGAGCAGGGGTTACCTGGGGCCATGCACACAGACTACCAGTATCACTATTGTTTCATCTACTGACATACATGAGAAGTTCCCACAGTTTCCTTATCCACCATCCAGACATATTTGGCTGCCTTCATTACACCCGTCTCTGGCTGGACCATTTCCCAAAGAATATCTCGCACCCATTACGTGTCCTGCCATTGATGGCCACGCGCTGTTGCCCTTGATTGCAGTTGTGGTGTAAGTGGGGGAAAAACTGCACTGCACTGCAACCATTATTGTTTTTAGTGACAAATCCAGGTTCTGTTGACAGATGAGTTAAAGTAGTGTGCTGGGCGTATACTGGTTCATACCGAAATCCGGTATGTTTTTCCTATACCGCAATACCGGTCGCCCTCCCCCTCAAATTAATGAATTATCAGCCGCAGACGGCCACGGCGCTTTAAATGAATGAGATGCGGGCCGCCGGAGCTTCAAATGACTGAGATGCGAGCTGCCGGAGCTTTAAATGAATGAGAAGCGGGCTGCCGGAGCTTCAAATGAATGAGACACGGGTCGCCGGAGCTTCAAATGAATGAGATGCGGGCCGCCGGCGCTTCAAATGAATGAGATGCGAGCCGCCGGCGCTTCAAATGAATGAGATGCGGGCCTCCGGCTCTTCAAATGAATGAGATGCGGGCTGCCGGAGCTTTAAATGAATGAGATGCAGGCCGCCGGAGCTTTAAATGAATGAGATGTAGGCTGCCGGAGCTTTAAATGAATGAGATGTAGGCTGCCGGAGCTTCAAATGAATGAGATGCGGGCCGCCGGCGCTTTAAATGAATGAGATGCGAGCCGCCGGCGCTTTAAATGAATGAGATGCTGGCCGCCAGCGCTTCAAATGAGAAATTAGAGAAATACAGCATATTAGTTCCTCAGTGTGTGTGTGGGGGGGGGGGGGGAAATATCGATAAAAACCGTGGAACCGCCATAACTTACAAAATTACTGTGATATGCATTTTTGGTCATACCAGCCAGCACTAAGTTAAAGTATAGAGCAGTGTTTCCCAAGCTGGGAGCCTCGAGCTGTTGCGAAACTACAACTCCCAGCATGCCCGGACAGCCGAAGACACTGGGATAGAGGCTGTGAGGTAAGAGCTTCAATCCTGCCTTTACTGTCAAGCCACACACTGCCCCCTGCTGGTGTGATGATCTGGGGAGCCTTTGCCGGTGACCTGGCAGGACATCCTGCCACCCCTCATGGCTTCCACCTGGCATTTCCAGCAGGATAACGCTTACCCACACACATAAATGGTTTCCCAGGAATGTCTCCGCCACATTGTAACCCTTCCTTGTCCTGCCCGATCACCAGATTTATTACCAGTCGAGTATTTAGGGTGAACCCAGCTCCAAGTGTGCTGGATCTACAGGCCCACATGCAACATCTGTGGGTAAATGTGCTGCAGGATGCCATATAGCAGTGGTCTCCAACCTGTGGACCTCCAGATGTTGCAAAACTACAATTCTCAGCATGCCCGGACAGCCAACGGTTTGGCCGATATTCAAGATTTTGGACATTATCGGTATCGGCACTTACCTTGCCGATATGCCCATAATGCCCCGCCCAGAGACCACCGCCGCCCCATTGCCCCCCCCCCATCCCTGGTTTCATAATTACCTGTTCCCGGGGTCCGCGCTACTTCTGGCTCCTGCAACATCCTACGCGCTGCGCAGCGACGAGTGACGTCCTCAACGCGACATCACCGTCAGTGCGCACAGTCACAGCTCAGGACGCTGCCGGAGCCAGAAGTAGTGCGGACCCCAGGAACAGGTAATTATAAAACCGAGGATGGGGGAGGCAATGGGGCAGCGGCGGCGGTGGTGGTTGTTGGACTATGGAGGACCCCAGGACAGGCAGGGGGAGAGAGGCAGGCGGCGGCCTCTGGCACCGCAAAAGCCGCTGCAGTTGATTGATTTAAAGCCCCCGCTTTAAATCATTGATCTGCAGCGGCTTCTGCGGGGCTGGGTGGGGGGAAATAGCCGATAACTTATACCGATATTCCGGTATAAGTTATCGGCTATCGGCCTGAAAGGTCACAGATTATTGATATCAGTATTGGCCCTAAAAAAAATCTATATCGGTCGATCCCTAATATGAACAACCAAAAATGAAAGTTGAGGTGGTGCAGGCGGCCAATGGTCCTTGGTCCAAGGTCCGAATCCAGACAAAAGCAAAAAAATGGCTGCAGCACTCCAAATGCAGTGAAAAAACAGGCGGCAGCTTTATTCCATGGTAAAATACAGATGCAACGTTTCGGCATGCTTGAAAAAGGCTGCGCTGGCAGCCGAAACATTGCATCTGTATTTTACCATGGAATAAAGCTACCGCCTGTTTTTTCACTGCATTTGGAGTGCTGCAGACAGTTTTTGCATATATACATATATCTGTGTATTTGTATTTATGTCACTATAAACTCCACATACATCTTGTTTGTAGGAATCTATTAATTGAAATCTGTGTTAATTTTACCATCACCTTCACATTAAAAACACTGTCCATCCCAGGACGGGAATTATTATTGTTTTCTATGTAGATTTTGAAGAAGATTGTGCAAAAAAATTTGCCACAATTTAAAAAAAAGTGGCACGGAAGTCACGCCAGTCTCCACTAGCGTAAATAAAAGCAACATTTTACATTGCAGGGAATTTATTAAATTAAATGCACAGTATAATACATTATGCACAAGATAGGTGGACATTTATAATTGCTGGTGTCAGGTAGTATAATTGTTACTCGTTTGCTTGGTGTATTTTTTACACAATTTCTCAAAATTTACCAAAATGGTGCACAGACATGATAAATTCTGCGCAATAATAGAAACCAGTGAGATGCAGAGCGAGGTTTAAGCTTTGTGCTCTGGCATCTGACACATTTGTACGTGTCCTATTTGCGCAAAAAAAAAAAAAAACTTCTACATTTAATTTGCGCAAATAATAAATACAGCTCCACTGGAAAAAGTGGTGTACAGTGCACCCAACAAATGAAAAATGTGCTACTGAAAATAGAGGGAAAAAAATGCAATTGCGCAGATTTTGCAGGGATATTTAGAAACCGTAAAGTGGTGTAAATCCAATGATAAATATCCCCCATTATGTTTACCAAACATAGGAAATTCATTGGGGGTCCTTTTTAGTAAGACCTGCATCTCACATCCCAGTCCACTGTTTCCCAAATTTGGTGCCTCCAGCTGTTACAAAACTCCCAGCATGCCGGGACAGCTGAGGTAAAACTACAAAAAGTCACATTTCTGCACAAATCAGGGGCTTGTGCAAAAACTTTTTGAGCCAGATGTACTTGCATAAATTCCCACATTATACTTTTTTCCCCCCTTTATTCCAACCATTAGTAATAACATGTATTAGTTTTTAGTGTGTTCTCCCAAGTGACATCTCTCCTCTGCTTTTAGCCCTTACAACATACAGTCCCATGAAAGTAATACAGTATCACTCCTCTCCCTTTAGCACCAACATACAGTCCCATGTAAATATCACTTCCCTCCCTTCAGCTCCCCCAACATACAGAACCATGTAAACATCACTCTCCCTTTATACTCCACAACATACAGTCCCATGTAAATAACATTACTCCTCTTTCGTCATCCCCACAACATACAGTCCCATGTAAATATTACTCCCCTCCCATCATTCCCTACAACATATGATCCCATGTAAATAACATCACTCCTCTACCTTCATTCCCCATAACATACAGTCCCATGTAAACAACATTACTTATCTCCCTTAAGCCCTCACAACTACAGTCCCATGTAAATAACATTACTCCTCTTTCTTCACCCCCCACAACATACAGTCCCATGTAAATAACATTACTTCTCTCCCTTTAGCCCTCACAACATGCAGTCCCATGTAAATAACATCACTCCTCTACCTTCATTCCCCACAACATACAGTCCCATGTAAATAACATTACTCCTCTCCCTTTAACGCTCACAACTAGTCCCATGTGAATAACATTACTTCTCTCCCTTTAGCCCTCACAACATACAGTCCCATGTAAATAACATTACTCCTCTTTCTTCATCCCCACAACATACAGTCCCATGTAAATAACATTACTCCTCTTTCTTCATCCCCACAACATACAGTCCCATGTAAATAACATTGCTCCTCTTTCTTCATCCCCACAACATACAGTCCCATGTAAATAATATTACTCCTCTTTCTTCATCCCCACAACATACAGTCCCATGTAAATATTACTCCTCTCCCATCATTCCCCACAACATACAGTCCCATGTAAATAATATTACTCCTCTTTCTTCATCCCTCACAATATACAGTCCCATGTAAATAACATTACTCCTCTTTCTTCATCCCCACAACATAGTCCCATGTAAATAACATTACTTCTCTCCCTTTAGCCCTCACAACATACAGTTCAATGTAAATATTACTCCTCTTTCTTCATCCCCCACAACATACAGTCCCATGTAAATAATATTACTCCTCTTTCTTCATCCCCCACAACATACAGTCCCATGTAAATAACATTACTTCTCTCCCTTTAGCCCTCACAACATACAGTCCCATGTAAATAATATTACTCCTCTTTCTTCATCCCCCACAACATACAGTCCCATGTAAATAATATTACTCCTCTTTCTTCATCCCCCACAACATACAGTCCCATGTAAATAATATTACTCCTCTTTCTTCATCCCCCACAACATACAGTCCCATGTAAATAACATTACTTCTCTCCCTTTAGCCCTCACAACATACAGTCCCATGTAAATAATATTACTCCTCTTTCTTCATCCCCCACAACATACAGTCCCATGTAAATAATATTACTCCTCTTTCTTCATCCCCCACAACATACAGTCCCATGTAAATAATATTACTCCTCTTTCTTCATCCCCCACAACATACAGTCCCATGTAAATAACATTACTCCTCTTTCTTCATCCCCACAACATAGTCCCATGTAAATAACATTACTTCTCTCCCTTTAGCCCTCACAACATACAGTCCCATGTAAATAATATTACTCCTCTCCCATCATTCCCCACAACATACAGTCCCATGTAAATAATATTACTCCTCTTTCTTCATCCCCCACAACATACAGTCCCATGTAAATAACATTACTTCTCTCCCTTTAGCCCTAACACACAACTTCAGCCCCGACCATATCACGTGACATATCACATGACTTTATTTGACGTCAGAACGCCCCTACTAAGCATAAGTTTATATAGGCCTGTGAGTGTCACGTGATCCTGGCGTCAGGACGCTGGTGTCTAGCCAGCGTGATGACGTAATTTGTTGCCGGGGAGTTTGAAGCCTAATGGGCGGGAAAAACCGAGTGCAGCCGGATCTGTGGTACAGCGAGTAACCTAAGGAACGAGCGGGTGAGCGGCGGCTGGGGCCACCATATCGGGTGTTGGTGTATGTAGGTGTAATGTGTGTGACCCGGAGAGGATCGTGTGCGGAGTGAGGGAGAGCGGGAGGTGACAGGCAGCGGGACTGACAGGACTGTCACCGGGACCGAGTGTCACTGAGGAGGGACCGGGGCTCTGAGGTGCGGGATGACAGGGCAGTTAGTGAGGGGCCCGGGCACTGTGTGTAATGTGAGTGAGGGGCCCGGACACTGTGTAATGTGAGGAGTGAGGGGCCCGGACACTGTGTAATGTGAGGAGTGAGGGGCCCGGACACTGTGTAATGTGAGGAGTGAGGGGCCCGGACACTGTGTAATGTGAGGGGCCCGGACACTGTGTAATGTGAGGAGTGAGGGGCCCGGACACTGTGTGTAATGTGAGGAGTGAGGGGCCCGGACACTGTGTGTAATGTGAGGAGTGAGGGGCCCGGACACTGTGTGTAATGTGAGGAGTGAGGGGCCCGGACACTGTGTGTAATGTGAGGAGTGAGGGGCCCGGACACTGTGTGTAATGTGAGGAGTGAGGGGCCCGGACACTGTGTGTAATGTGAGGAGTGAGGGGCCCGGACACTGTGTGTAATGTGAGGAGTGAGGGGCCCGGACACTGTGTGTAATGTGAGGAGTGAGGGGCCCGGACACTGTGTAATGTGAGGAGTGAGGGGCCCGGACACTGTGTAATGTGAGGAGTGAGGGGCCCGGACACTGTGTAATGTGAGGGGCCCGGACACTGTGTAATGTGAGGAGTGAGGGGCCCGGACACTGTGTAATGTGAGGAGTGAGGGGCCCGGACACTGTGTAATGTGAGGAGTGAGGGGCCCGGACACTGTGTAATGTGAGGAGTGAGGGGCCCGGACACTGTGTAATGTGAGGGGCCCGGACACTGTGTAATGTGAGGGGCCCGGACACTGTGTAATGTGAGGGGCCCGGACACTGTGTAATGTGAGGGGCCCGGACACTGTGTGTAATGTGAGGGGCCCGGACACTGTGTGTAATGTGAGGGGCCCGGACACTGTGTGTAATGTGAGGGGCCCGGACACTGTGTGTAATGTGAGGGGCCCGGACACTGTGTGTAATGTGAGGGGCCCGGACACTGTGTGTAATGTGAGGGGCCCGGACACTGTGTGTAATGTGAGGGGCCCGGACACTGTGTGTAATGTGAGGGGCCCGGACACTGTGTGTAATGTGAGGGGCCCGGACACTGTGTGTAATGTGAGGGGCCCGGACACTGTGTGTAATGTGAGGAGTGAGGGGCCCGGACACTGTGTAATGTGAGGAGTGAGGGGCCCGGACACTGTGTAATGTGAGGAGTGAGGGGCCCGGACACTGTGTAATGTGAGGAGTGAGGGGCCCGGACACTGTGTGTAATGTGAGGACTGAGGGGCCCGGACACTGTGTAATGTGAGGAGTGAGGGGCCCGGACACTGTGTAATGTGAGGAGTGAGGGGCCCGGACACTGTGTAATGTGAGGAGTGAGGGGCCCGGACACTGTGTAATGTGAGGAGTGAGGGGCCCGGACACTGTGTAATGTGAGGAGTGAGGGGCCCGGACACTGTGTAATGTGAGGAGTGAGGGGCCCGGACACTGTGTAATGTGAGGACTGAGGGGCCCGGACACTGTGTGTAATGTGAGGACTGAGGGGCCCGGACACTGTGTAATGTGAGGAGTGAGGGGCCCGGACACTGTGTAATGTGAGGAGTGAGGGGCCCGGACACTGTGTAATGTGAGGAGTGAGGGGCCCGGACACTGTGTAATGTGAGGGGCCCGGACACTGTGTAATGTGAGGAGTGAGGGGCCCGGACACTGTGTGTAATGTGAGGAGTGAGGGGCCCGGACACTGTGTGTAATGTGAGGAGTGAGGGGCCCGGACACTGTGTAATGTGAGGGGCCCGGACACTGTGTAATGTGAGGGGCCCGGACACTGTGTAATGTGAGGGGCCCGGACACTGTGTGTAATGTGAGGGGCCCGGACACTGTGTGTAATGTGAGGGGCCCGGACACTGTGTGTAATGTGAGGGGCCCGGACACTGTGTGTAATGTGAGGGGCCCGGACACTGTGTGTAATGTGAGGGGCCCGGACACTGTGTGTAATGTGAGGGGCCCGGACACTGTGTGTAATGTGAGGGGCCCGGACACTGTGTGTAATGTGAGGGGCCCGGACACTGTGTGTAATGTGAGGGGCCCGGACACTGTGTAATGTGAGGGGCCCGGACACTGTGTGTGTAATGTGAGGGGCCCGGACACTGTGTGTGTAATGTGAGGAGTGAGGGGCCCGGACACTGTGTGTGTAATGTGAGGAGTGAGGGGCCCGGACACTGTGTGTGTAATGTGAGGAGTGAGGGGCCCGGACACTGTGTGTGTAATGTGAGGAGTGAGGGGCCCGGACACTGTGTGTGTAATGTGAGGAGTGAGGGGCCCGGACACTGTGTAATGTGAGGAGTGATGGGCCCGGACACTGTGTAATGTGAGGAGTGAGGGGCCCGGACACTGTGTAATGTGAGGGGCCCGGACACTGTGTAATGTGAGGAGTGAGGGGCCCGGACACTGTGTAATGTGAGGAGTGAGGGGCCCGGACACTGTGTGTGTGTAATGTGAGGAGCCCGGACACTGTGTGTGTGTGTAATGTGAGGAGTGAGGGGCCCGGACACTGTGTGTGTGTGTGTGTGTAATGTGAGGAGTGAGGGGCCCGGACACTGTGTGTGTGTGTGTGTGTAATGTGAGGAGTGAGGGGCCCGGACACTGTGTGTGTGTGTGTAATGTGAGGAGTGAGGGGCCCGGACACTGTGTGTAATGTGAGGAGTGAGGGGCCCGGACACTGTGTGTAATGTGAGGAGTGAGGGGCCCGGACACTGTGTGTAATGTGAGGAGTGAGGGGCCCGGACACTGTGTGTAATGTGAGGAGTGAGGGGCCCGGACACTGTGTGTAATGTGAGGAGTGAGGGGCCCGGACACTGTGTGTAATGTGAGGAGTGAGGGGCCCGGACACTGTGTGTAATGTGAGGAGTGAGGGGCCCGGACACTGTGTGTAATGTGAGGAGTGAGGGGCCCGGACACTGTGTGTAATGTGAGGAGTGAGGGGCCCGGACACTGTGTGTAATGTGAGGAGTGAGGGGCCCGGACACTGTGTGTAATGTGAGGAGTGAGGGGCCCGGACACTGTGTGTAATGTGAGGAGTGAGGGGCCCGGACACTGTGTGTAATGTGAGGAGTGAGGGGCCCGGACACTGTGTGTAATGTGAGGAGTGAGGGGCCCGGACACTGTGTAATGTGAGGGGCCCGGACACTGTGTAATGTGAGGGGCCAGGACACTGTGTGTAATGTGAGGGGCCCGGACACTGTGTGTGTAATGTGAGGAGTGAGGGGCCCGGATACTGTGTGTGTAATGTGAGGAGTGAGGGGCCCGGACACTGTGTAATGTGAGGAGTGAGGGGCCCGGACACTGTGTGTAATGTGAGGAGTGAGGGGCCCGGACACTGTGTGTGTGTAATGTGAGGAGTGAGGGGCCCGGACACTGTGTGTAATGTGAGGAGTGAGGGGCCCGGACACTGTGTAATGTGAGGAGTGAGGGGCCCGGACACTGTGTGTAATGTGAGGAGTGAGGGGCCCGGACACTGTTTGTAATGTGAGGAGTGAGGGGCCCGGACACTGTGTGTGTGTGTGTGTAATGTGAGGAATGAGGGGCCCGGACACTGTGTGTGTGTAATGTGAGGAGTGAGGGGCCCGGACACTGTGTGTAATGTGAGGAGTGAGGAGCCCGGACACTGTGTGTGTGTAATGTGAGGAGTGAGGGGCCCGGACACTGTGTGTGTAATGTGAGGGGCCCGGACACTGTGTGTGTGTGTGTGTGTGTGTGTGTGTGTGTGTGTGTAATGTGAGGGGCCCGGACACTGTGTGTGTGTGTAATGTGAGGGGCCCGGAAACTGTGTGTGTAATGTGAGGGGCCCGGACACTGTGTGTGTGTAATGTGAGGAGTGAGGGGCCCGGACACTGTGTGTAATGTGAGGAGTGAGGGGCCCGGACACTGTGTGTAATGTGAGGAGTGAGGGGCCCGGACACTGTGTGTAATGTGAGGAGTGAGGGGCCCGGACACTGTGTGTAATGTGAGGAGTGAGGGGCCCGGACACTGTGTGTAATGTGAGGAGTGAGGGGCCCGGACACTGTGTGTAATGTGAGAAGTGAGGGGCCCGGACACTGTGTGTAATGTGAGGAGTGAGGGGCCCGGACACTGTGTGTAATGTGAGGAGTGAGGGGCCCGGACACTGTGTGTAATGTGAGGAGTGAGGGGCCCGGACACTGTGTGAGGAGTGAGGGGCCCGGACACTGTGTGAGGAGTGAGGGGCCCGGACACTGTGTGTGTGTGTGTGTGTAATGTGAGGAGTGAGGGGCCCGGACACTGTGTAATGTGAGGAGTGAGGGGCCCGGACACTGTGTGTAATGTGAGGAGTGAGGGGCCCGGACACTGTGTGTAATGTGAGGAGTGAGGGGCCCGGACACTGTGTGTAATGTGAGGAGTGAGGGGCCCGGACACTGTGTGTAATGTGAGGAGTGAGGGGCCCGGACACTGTGTGTAATGTGAGGAGTGAGGGGCCCGGACACTGTGTGTAATGTGAGGAGTGAGGGGCCCGGACACTGTGTGTAATGTGAGGAGTGAGGGGCCTGGACACTGTGTGTAATGTGAGGAGTGAGGGGCCCGGACACTGTGTGTGTAATGTGAGGGGCCCGGACACTGTGTAATGTGAGGGGCCAGGACACTGTGTGTAATGTGAGGGGCCCGGACACTGTGTGTGTAATGTGAGGAGTGAGGGGCCCGGATACTGTGTGTGTAATGTGAGGAGTGAGGGGCCCGGACACTGTGTAATGTGAGGGGCCCGGACACTGTGTAATGTGAGGAGTGAGGGGCCCGGACACTGTGTGTAATGTGAGGAGTGAGGGGCCCGGACACTGTGTGTGTGTAATGTGAGGAGTGAGGGGCCCGGACACTGTGTGTAATGTGAGGAGTGAGGGGCCCGGACACTGTGTAATGTGAGGAGTGAGGGGCCCGGACACTGTGTGTAATGTGAGGAGTGAGGGGCCCGGACACTGTTTGTAATGTGAGGAGTGAGGGGCCCGGACACTGTGTGTGTGTGTGTGTGTAATGTGAGGAATGAGGGGCCCGGACACTGTGTGTGTGTAATGTGAGGAGTGAGGGGCCCGGACACTGTGTGTAATGTGAGGAGTGAGGAGCCCGGACACTGTGTGTGTGTAATGTGAGGAGTGAGGGGCCCGGACACTGTGTGTGTAATGTGAGGGGCCCGGACACTGTGTGTGTGTGTGTGTGTGTGTGTGTGTGTAATGTGAGGGGCCCGGACACTGTGTGTGTGTGTAATGTGAGGGGCCCGGAAACTGTGTGTGTAATGTGAGGGGCCCGGACACTGTGTGTGTGTAATGTGAGGAGTGAGGGGCCCGGACACTGTGTGTAATGTGAGGAGTGAGGGGCCCGGACACTGTGTGTAATGTGAGGAGTGAGGGGCCCGGACACTGTGTGTAATGTGAGGAGTGAGGGGCCCGGACACTGTGTGTAATGTGAGGAGTGAGGGGCCCGGACACTGTGTGTAATGTGAGGAGTGAGGGGCCCGGACACTGTGTGTAATGTGAGGAGTGAGGGGCCCGGACACTGTGTGTAATGTGAGAAGTGAGGGGCCCGGACACTGTGTGTAATGTGAGGAGTGAGGGGCCCGGACACTGTGTGAGGAGTGAGGGGCCCGGACACTGTGTGAGGAGTGAGGGGCCCGGACACTGTGTGTGTGTGTGTGTAATGTGAGGAGTGAGGGGCCCGGACACTGTGTAATGTGAGGAGTGAGGGGCCCGGACACTGTGTGTAATGTGAGGAGTGAGGGGCCCGGACACTGTGTGTAATGTGAGGAGTGAGGGGCCCGGACACTGTGTGTAATGTGAGGAGTGAGGGGCCCGGACACTGTGTGTAATGTGAGGAGTGAGGGGCCCGGACACTGTGTGTAATGTGAGGAGTGAGGGGCCCGGACACTGTGTGTAATGTGAGGAGTGAGGGGCCCGGACACTGTGTGTAATGTGAGGAGTGAGGGGCCCGGACACTGTGTGTGTAATGTGAGGAATGAGGGGCCCGGACACTGTGTGTGTGTGTAATGTGAGGAATGAGGGGCCCGGACACTGTGTGTAATGTGAGGAGTGAGGGGCCCGGACACTGTGTGTGTAATGTGAGGGGCCCGGACACTGTGTGTGTGTAATGTGAGGAGTGAGGGGCCCGGACACTGTGTGTGTGTAATGTGAGGAGTGAGGGGCCCGGACACTGTGTGTAATGTGAGGAGTGAGGGGCCCAGACACTGTGTGTAATGTGAGGAGTGAGGGGCCCGGACACTGTGTGTAATGTGAGGAGTGAGGGGCCCGGACACTGTTTGTAATGTGAGGAGTGAGGGGCCCGGACACTGTGTGTGTGTAATGTGAGGAATGAGGGGCCCGGACACTGTGTGTAATGTGAGGAGTGAGGAGCCCGGACACTGTGTGTGTGTGTGTGTAATGTGAGGAATGAGGGGCCCGGACACTGTGTGTAATGTGAGGAGTGAGGAGCCCGGACACTGTGTGTGTGTAATGTGAGGAGTGAGGGGCCTGGACACTGTGTGTGTGTAATGTGAGGAGTGAGGGGCCTGGACACTGTGTGTAATGTGAGGAGTGACCAGGTCATTCATACGTGGGGTACCTGAACAGTGGGACATATGTTTTGGGTTATATCCTATAGATTTGTTACATGTACTGTAGTGAGGTCAGCAATAACTGTGTATTGCACTTTTCTAAAGCTTTTGCTCTCAACCCGTTATCTCTCCACAGCTGATCCATCTCCACAGCTGATCCATCATGGCCGTGCCTTTTGTTGAAGATTGGGATTTGGTGCAGACCCTAGGAGAAGGGGCCTATGGAGAGTAAGTGCTGTCATTGGGGCTCTCACTGATGTCCGGAAATGTTCTTGTTCTTCCTTGTGCTCCTGTGCTGTACATGTGAGGTGTCCGTCATTGGTAACATTGTGTGATCTTCAACTTTTTTAATGATCCACTCTTACAGGAGAAGATGCTAGCACACGGAGTGTACCTGTCATTATAAAGAATTATACTTTATTTTTTATTTTTATCTATTACTAGCTGAGTACCCGGCGTTGCCCGGTTTTTCCTTCCTAATCCTTGTTAGGGAGGAAAATCAACAAAGGAGGAAGCTTTTGACTTCATATCCTGTCCTCATATATTGTTGTCATGTCTCGTCCCTGTGATGTCATCATGTCCATATGGTGAAACTGTGTGATGTAATCATGTATATATGGTGAAACTGTTATGTCATCATGTATATATGGAGGAACTGTGTGATTGTCGTCATGTCCATATACGGCAAAATCTCTGAGGAATGTGTCCAATGCCTTGTAGAAAGTATGCCACAAAGAATAGTACGGATACTAGTATCGGTATAAGGGACGATACTCGGCATTTGCCTGGTATCGGGGACTTGTTTAATATCCCCGATACCATGTCCGATACCTGCTGCTGTGCGGCCCCGCTCCAGTACTCCCGATCGCATCATGGCGTCCTATGGAGGAGCATGTGACACACACACGTCACTCCACCTCCTCCCCTGCGCCCAGCGTAATGCTACGGAGGAAGCAGAGTGACGTGTTAAGTTTCACTGCATGAACTGATTGTGTTAAATCTGACGTTTTTGTCTCCTAAGTTATCCTCTATAACCAAACACAAGTTTGTATTATCATGTCATGTTTCTTTCCAATTTGCTTGCTGTCAGGGTACAACTGGCTGTAAACCGGAAAACAGAGGAGGCAGTGGCAGTGAAGATTGTAGATATGAAACGTGCGGTCGACTGTGCAGAAAACATAAAGAAAGAGATCTGCATCAATAAGATGCTTAACCATACAAATATTGTTAAATTCTATGGACATCGCAAGGAAGGAAACATTCATTATTTGTTCTTGGAATATTGTCGGGGAGGCGAGCTGTTTGATAGGATAGGTAAGTAGGTGTATGTCTTGTCTTGGTGTATTTATGGATTGTGATTCCACTGAACATAGTTAAAGTGTACCTTTCATATCACAGAAACCTGATGCTGCTATATGTTACTCAATAGGTCGTGCATATTCTTTACATGTCTTTGGCACAGATTTATCAAACTGTGTCTGTGTGAGAGAAAAGGTGGAAAGATTTTCCCACAGCAACCAATCCCAGCTCAGCTAATGAGCTCTGGTAAATTGAAAGCTGAGCTGTGATTGGTTGCTGTGGGAAAATCACTTTTTCTCTCACACAGTTTTATAAATCTGGGCCTTTGTGTCTAGCTTCTTTGGCTCACAAATCCCCTCTGTTGTTCTGCTCCTCACACATCCAATCAACACAGGCTGCTCTGTAACCCCCTCCTCTCTGTTTTCATGCTGCAATCTGATATCACAAGAGTGCGCCCAGAGGAGTTCCAGTTCCACCCTCACTTACTGGATTTTGTCTCAGCCTGTGCTTCAGCTAGGACAAAAATGATGTTGCAGCCAGACAGGATTATGTTCTGGATGATATGGGGACCACTAGTGGTGGTTTTATAAGCCAGGGTTTCTTGAAAAAAAAAAGAAAACTTTTTTTTTTTTTTTTTTTTTTTTTTAATGGTTAGGAAGGTTAATGTTTTGCCAGGATGTACAACATATAAAAAGTTTTTGATTCTGATAGTGCCCTTATTAGTACAAATACAGTTTTAACAGGACATATTCACCTTGCCATGGGATAAAAAATTGCGTTGTCTTTCAAACAATATTGAACTATAATCAGTGTAAATCAGAGGGCTCTAACATGGACCATAACATTTTGGTATTTCTCTATCGGCTCCATTGGGGGACACAGACCTTGGGTGTATGCTGTTGTTGCTAGGACACTTGACACTAAGGAAATCAAAGTCGGCTTCTCCCAGCAGGATATACCTGCCTACAGAGCCTGAGGTAATAGGTTTAATAAGCTTAGTGTCGCAGGAGATGGACACTAGTCTGGGGTTCTCCCCAGACTTGGTCTAACATTTTTTTATTTTTACACAAAAGGGACGTTTAGTTTCTTATTCCCTTTTAATTTCCTGTTTTCAGGTGGGGACTCAGGAACATAGCGTTCACTGTTTCCCCATTTGCGATTGAGGGGGTACAAGCATCGTGGATGTACTGTCAACCCCCTCTCGCCAACAGCCAGCGCCTGGGGTTGTACCTCAGGGGTCCGGGTCCCCCACTTTTCTCTGCTCGTCTAGCTTTTCAAGCCTGGCATGATGCAGGTGACAAAAAGCTGGCTGAAGACTTCATTAGGTAAGTTCTTCAGATTGAGCTGAGTATTTCCCTTCTCCCTTTTTTTTCTTTAAGGTGTCGGGGGCTTGCAACCTCTGGAGAACCCCTGTTTTGGTCCCACTCCTTTTTATTGTTTCTAGTTGGGGTCCGTATTGGGCAAGGACTCCCTAATGGTATTGGGGGAACTCAGGGGGTTAATATCAGTAGATATCACAGGGAAATATAGAAAAATTCAGCTCACCGTTGTAGTTCTCAGACCCAGATCATGTATATGGTAACACACCTCTCCAGTTGGAAGACTCGGAGTGAGGCAAGGGCCGTGTTCCCAGGTGCGGCAATTAGGCAGAGGAGAAAGTAGCATCCGGCTCCCAAACTGGATAAAATACTGGCTTTATTGAAAAATATTAAAAACCAAACTGGAACATAATATGGATAAGAACAAACGAAACGCAACCAACGCGTTTCGACCTGTTAACAAGTCTTAATCATGGTAAGTATGATGGACAAAAGATGCATCTTAAATACTGTGGTAACCGGTGACATCACATAAGGTTTCTGGAAAATGTGGAGCTGGGAGAATGGAGAAAACCCGTAATGGAGTGAACAACTAAAATAAGTAGTAAATTAGACAAAAACTATGTCTTATTCAAGTGATTAATATATATAACTTAAGTCATGTCTGTAATTAAGTCCAGACGGGAAGCGCGTGTCTAAACACAGTATCCAAAAAGCCTCTCGTCTGAACACGGCTTTACTCCAATCTCCACCTCTTCTGGGCGGACGTACTTTTTCTATACCTGTCACTGAAATGTTCGGAACAATACCTGCATGATGATCAATAATGTGTTTAGTGAAACCTGACACAGATCTACTGCCGATTTTGTTGCTGTCGGGTATGTGTAAATGTTCTTTAATCCTAACTTTAAGTTTTCTGCTTGTACATCCTATGTATTGAAGGTTACAGGGTATGCAAATGATGGTATAAACAACATGATGTGTTTGACAATTAATGAAACTTTTTGCTTGAAATTCCTGTCCTGTGGTACATGAATAAAATTTATCAGTATTGGGCATGTATTGGCAGACTGTACATCTTGGATGGCTACATTTGTAGCTGCCTTTACATGTTAGCCATGTATCAGTGTGGGGAGCTGTACTAAAATCGCTGGGAGAAAGTTGATTATGCAGTGAATGTGCTTTGCGGGGTACTACCCGAACACCTTGTCGCACAATTTCAGACATGGTTTTATCAAGATGTAATACTGGTAAATGTTTGAATATAATATGTTTAATATCTTGAAATTGTCTGGAAAATGGTGTGGTAAAGGTGGGAAGCGATTTAGTATTAGATTGAGTACGTGGTTAATATCAGTGGTGTAGGACTGTTCATTTTTATTCACTGGGCAGTCATTCTTTATTCAGCAGCCGTGGCTGCCTTCTCCATGTTTTTTTTTTCTTCTGTGTTCCGGCCGCGTGGTGTGCAGCGCGGCCGGGGCACAGTTTATTTTCGTTTTCACAGCAGCGCGCTGCGCCGGCACTTCGCCCGCTCCTGTTCCCCGGCACTCACATATGCTTCGGGGATTGGAGCGGGCGCCATTATGAGTCGGCATCTTCTTCCCCGGCGGGATTCGCGCCATATGGAGAACGCGCGGCCGGGGCGCAGTTTACTTTAGTTTTTGCAGCGGCTTGCTGCGCCGGCACTTCGCCCACTCCTGTTCCCCGGCACTCACATATGCTTCGGGGATTGGAGCGGGCGCCGTTAAAAGCTGGCATCTTTCTTCCCCGGCGGGATTCGCGCCCTAGGGAGAGCGCGAATCTCTTCAGCCACTCAGAGCTGTGCGGGGGCTTGGAGGCCAATCTGAGGCGCTCTAGTCTAACCCGGCCCCTCTCTTCTGATTGGTCCTTCTGTCCCTGCTTTTCTCACAGCAGCTGCCTGGTGGGGACATGGATGCTGGTGAGATTACCCTATTTTTTTCCACGTCCGAGACCAGAACTGTCCCTCCCTCTAAGCAGGTACCTGGGGCCCTGGTCACCTACTATACTTATAAGGGCTGCAACGCAAAATGCCTGGATCTGCTGAACCCACTTGTTCCGCCTGCACCACTGCACCTCCTGACCCCCCTGGTATTCCTATTCAGGATGCTCCCCCAGACCCAGTGGGCTCTGCTGCCCCTCCAATGTGGGTGTCTTTCCTCTCTATTTCTGACTTGGCGTTCCGTTCCGTGGTGACTGCCTTAGAGAGGTCCTCCTTACACCGTTCCCCAATAGAGCCTCGCTCTCCCTCACCCTATTTTAAACGCTCTCACAAGCGTAATAGGGGCCATTCCTCTGACTCCTCTCCGGAGTCTTTGTACAGACGTAGGCATGGGCATCATCCCTCTGCTACGTCTTCCAGCAAGTGTCTTTCTTCCTTAAGACGCTCCCCGAGTCGCCGTTCTGAATCTCCAGAACGGCGCTCCAGGTCAGTGTCTCCCTTTCCTAAGGCTGCCTCCACCCGTTCCCACTCCCCTGGTGAACTAGTTGATGAGGCTGCTTCTGTTTCAAGACTCAGAAGACCACGCAGACATGACCGATACGGTGGACTCATTGGTTTTGGCCATAAGAGACACCTTTCACCTAGAGGACCCAGGAACTTCGGACGCTGTCCCAGAAGTTTCCTTTCATCGTGCCCGTCCGGCACACAAGATGTTCAGCTCCCATGCTGAATTTGAAGCCTTGCTAGAGTCTGCCTGGAGGCATCCTGACAAGAGGTGTCAAGAAACAAAGAAGGTTCAAGCGCGTTATCCCTTTGCTAAGGACCTCATTGCCCGGTGGTCCTCACCTCCTACGGTGGACCCACAAGTCTCCCGTCTATCTAAGACTACTACCCTACCTTTGCTCGATGCTGCATCTTTTATGGATCCAGCGGACAAAAAGGGGAGACCTTGGCTAAATTTGCCTTGAGGCGTCGGGTTCATCTCTTCTCTCTGCCTTTACCTCTGCCTGGGTTTCCAGGGCCCTTACGATCTGGGTTTCCCGACTCCACCAGGGCAATTCTTTTGGAGCTTCCTCGGAACAACTGGCCGACTTAATTCTCCTGCTTTCTAAAGCGTGAGATTTTCTATGTTCTGCTTCCATGCAGTCAGCCCGCTGTACTGCTTTTGCCACAGGTAACCTTGTGGATCTCTGTAGATCCGCGTGGCTCAAAGCCTGGGATGCGGACGCAGCCTCTAAGAAGTCTCTCACTGAGCTTCCTTTTACTGGTTCTCAGCTTTTTAGTAAGCGCCTAGACGAGATCATCTCTGAAGCCACGGGAGGGAAGAGTTCCTTATTACCTCAAAATAAGGCCTGTAGAACTACCTCCCGCTGTAAAGCTACCTCCTTTCCTTCCTTTCGGACCTTCGGGGTCACGAAGGGGACCAGGCAGGCGACTTCTCGGGACCAAAAAGGCTCCCTTATTCCAGACTTGCACATCCTGGAATTCGGATAACCGTTGGGGCCGCTGTGCGCCCAAGGCAGGTACCCGCAAACCCACCTCTGCCTGAAGGGACGCCCCCACCCACGGATTTTTCTCGCGTGGGAGGTCATCTGTTACTCTTCCGGGACGTCTGGTCCACGCATGTGCAGGACTCCTGGGTCAGGGATGTGGTGTCCAACGGTTACCGGATCGAGTTTGCCTCTCTTCCAAATTCCAACCTCTTTGTAGTTCCCAGGAAAAGGGGGTCCAGTACGCCCCATCTTGGATCTAAGGCTCCTCAACCGGCATCTCCTCTTGCGCCACTTCCGCATGGAGTCTCTCTGTTCGGTTGTGGAGACCATGGATCAGGGGGGGGTTTCTTTCCTCAGTGGACATCAGGGACGCCTACCTCCATGTTCCGAATTTTCCGGCACATCAGCGGTTCCTCCGCTTTGCTGTCCCAGAGGGACATTTTCAGTTTGTTGCTCTCCCCTTTGGCCTAGCCACAGCTCCGAGGGTGTTCACAAGGTCCTTGCGCCTGTGATCAGTTTTACTTTTTAGCTGCTGTTATGATCCACAGGAAGTTCTTTTGTTTTTGAATTATATTTTTGTCTGACTACAGTGCTCTCTGCTGACACCTCTGTCCGTTTTAAGATTTGCTCCTTCTCTGCATAGTCCCTAAAATGGACAGAGGTGTCAGCAGAGAACACTGTGATCAGACAAAGGAAATTCAAAAAGAAAAGAACTTCCTGTGGATCATAGCAGCTGATAAGTACTGGAAGGATTAAGATTTTTTTAATAGAAGGCATTTTCAAATCTGTTAAACTTTGTGGCACCACTTCATTTAAAATGTTTTCCAGTGGATTACCCTTTTAAGATCATAACATTACATATTGGTATGACATTATAGTAATGTTGTGTTTTTTTCTAGAGCCAGATGTCGGGATGCCTGAACAGGATGCCCAGAAGTTCTTCCAGCAGCTCATCGCAGGGGTGGTGAGGATATTTTCTGCTTATTACATTTAGGTTTATATATTGGATGGAGGACTGCAGTGAGAGATGTGTTTATTAATTCAATTTTACCCATGGATATTTCTAATACAAATCAGTGTAAAAAATGTGAATCCTAAAATGCACTAAATTTATTGGTGTTAAATACTGATGTATGGTATATGTACAATAGCCATGAGGTGACATAACACACAGGAAGGTCTAGCATTTTTAGAGCTGCAGCAAAAATATATACTATAGATTAATCTCCAATTGTGTGTTTTGTATGTCAAATTTATGCATTCATCTTCTCACTGTTGTGTTTTTAAATTAAATTTATATTTGCAAAACAGCCATTTGTGCTTTTTATTATTAGGAATATCTGCATGGTCTGGGAATTACTCACAGAGACATAAAGCCAGAGAATCTGCTCCTTGATGACAGAGGTAAGAAAAATTTGTCTAGCTGTTCCCTAGTATTTGTATCCTTGGTGATATACTTTAAAGGGGAACTCTGTGAAAAATACGTTTTCAAATCAATTGGTGCAAAATCACTTCTATTTAGAAATCTTAACCCTTCTAGTACTTATCAGCTGCTGTATACTACAGATATACTATAGAGAAATTTGTGAAGTTCTTTGGTCTGACAATAGTGCTCAGTGATTCTAATTCAGACAGTTCCTGACACTGACAGCGGTGTCAACAGAGAGCATCGTTGTCAGTCAGAAAAGAAATCCACAAATTTCTTTCTTTTATACAGCAGCTAATAAGTACTGGAAGGATTAAGATTTTTTAATAGAAGTAATTTACAAATCTGTTTAACTTTGAGGCACCAGTTAATTTGAAAACATTTGTTTTGTACTTTTTTCCACCGGAGTTCCCCTTTAAGTACAGAGTGGTTAGTCCTGTTGCCATTATACTTAGCATTTTTATCACAGCCTGAAATCAGCCTTATATTACAGAAAATGGAAAAGGACCATAAATTTGTAGGCAAAAAAAAAGCCTTAAGTATGCAGGTTGTCTTGCCAGTTTTTGAATCTGAAATGTATTTTTATGTATTAATAACTCTAGAGTTTCCCTTGCTGATCCAAGTGGTTCTGAGTTATTATAATTTTTTTTTTTTTTCGGGACTTATTTCACTTTTATATCAGTGATGTTTATATAAATGACGTAATATAAACAAGCTCTCACCCTCTCTAAGGTAGTTGCCTGCAAAAATGGCCACGAGCACTGGCCAACAGTAGTATCCACAAAACAAGCAAAGGGTAGTTCAGCAGTATGACTCCAGGTAAACATCCCTCTTTATTAAAAGGGTTATCCAGGAAGAAACTTTTTTTTTATATATCTACTGGCTCTAGAAAGTTAAACAGATTTGTAAATTACTTCTATTAAAAAATCTTAATCCTTTCAGTACTTAAGCTTCTGAAGTTAAGGTTGTTATTTTCTGTCTAAATCCACTCTGATGACACCTGTTTTGGGAAACACCCAGTTTAGAAGCAAATCCCCATAGCAAACCTCTTCTAAACTGGGTGTTTCCCGCGACAAGTGTCATCAGAGAGGACATAGACAGAAAAGAACAACCTTAACTTCAGAAGCTCATAAGAACTGAAAGGATTAAGATTTTTTAATAGAAGTAAATTACAAATCTGTTTAACTTTCTGGAGCCAGTTGATATATATAAAAATGTTTTTTCCTGGAATGCCCCTTTAAATGAAGCCATATAAAATTGTAAATCCAATCCACACGACATAAAAACACTATGCATCAGGCCTGATAATACACTATGCATCAGGCTTGTTTCGTGGATAGTTGTAAGTTATTGCTAATAGATTTTTGTGAAAAATTCACATTTTCAAAGATTTGTAAGAGAAATAGCCATGCCAAATTGGTTATAAATTGACATCCAATACGTCTACTAAATTTGGCATCATTTTTTAAACGTTCTCATTTTTAGGGCATTAGAAGTCTTATGTCGTCATATTGTTTTTTGTTTTTTTTTTAATTTTCAAGGAAATTTTCTTGTGCATTTGATGAGATTGAGTCCTAGAAACCCTAACATTCACACAATTTTAATAACTGCACCCTTCAAATTATTCATAATGACATTTAAGTTTATTAACTCTTTATTTGACTTACAAGAATTAAAGCAAAGTTAAGGTGAAGGGCGCAAACTGACACCAGGGGCCGGGGCCAATCAGCGGTGCTTTTGCTCCTAGCACGCCCCTATCTTGCCATTGAACCACTTGTGCTGCCTGCTCCCCGACCGCGACCCGCCACACCGCACCCCCGACCCACCCCACCGCGTCGCACCCCCCACCGTGATGCTGGGCGGTATTCCGGTATGGATGTTTGCCTATACCGGTCGGGCCCCTCCCCCACCCTCAGTCAATAAAAAAATTAAACTTACCCGTAATGGGGGTGGTCCGGGCCATCCATCCTTCCTTCCTGTAGTGTCCGGGGGCGTTCCGGGTGAAGAGTGAACCGGTCTGGGCTGTCCTTCTCTGACGGTCATCTTCTCCACTCCGGGCAGGCTCCGGCCTAGTACACTGCATAGACGCCGCTACGCCGTGACGTCAGGTGCGTCGCTGCGCACAGGCGTCACTGCGCAGCGGCGTCTATGCAGCGTACTAGGCCGGAGCCTGCCCGGAGTGGAGAAGATGACCGTCGGAGAAGGACAGCCCGGACCGGTTCACTTTTCACCCGGAACGCCCCCGGACACTACAGGAAGGATGGATGGGCCGGACCACCCTGACAGGTAGGGGGAGAGAAGCGGGTGGTGGCGGCGGCGGCCTATGGCCCCGCAAAAGCCACTGCAGATCATTGATTTAAAGCGCCCGCTTTAAATCAATGATCTGCAGCGGTGTCACAGGGGGTTAAATAGCCGATAATTTATACCGGAATATCGGTATAAGTTATCGGCTATCGGCCCTAACCTCCACCGATTATCGGTATCGGCCCTAAAAAACGTTATCGGTCGATCCCTAGTTTCGGCCATAAGAGACACCTTCCATCTAAAGGACCCAGGAACTTCAAACGTGGCTCCAGAAGTCTCCTTTCTTCGTGCCCGACCGGCACCCAAGACTTTCAGCTCTCACGCTGAATTTTATGCCCTGCTGGTATCCGCCTGGAGGCACCCTGACAAGAAGTTTCAGGAAACGAAGAAGGTTCAAGCGCGGTATCCCTTCGCCAAGGATCTCATTGCTCGGTGGACCTCCTCTCCAACTGTGGATCTGCCGGTCTTCCGCCTCTCTAAGGCGCCTACTCGGAAGTTGGCTGATGCGGCTGCCTTCAAGGATCCAGCGGACATGAAGGTGGAGACTTTGGCAAACTTTGCCTTTGAGACAGCACGTTCTTCCTGCTTTTGCTTCGGCCTGGGTGTCAAGGGCCCTTTCACTATTGCCTCCCATCTCCGCCAGGGTAGTCTTAAAGATCCCTCTTTAGGATTTATTTAATCTAGCTCTTCGATGCTCCACAGCTGGAGATTTTCTGTGTTCTGCTTCCATGCGCAGCCGCTGTGCTGCCTTTGCCACAAGCTAACTGGTAGCCACTGTCCCTCCATGTGGCTTAAAGCCTGGAATGTGGACGCTGCCTTTAGGAAGTGAGGCGACGGGCGGAAAAGAGTACTTTATTACCTCTGGATAAGGCTCACAGAACCGCTTTCCGTTCTAAGTCCTCCTTCTGGTTCTGTGAACCTTTGGTACCAACAAAGGGTCCAGCCGGGTGCCTTCACGGGAAGAGGGCTCCTCCTTCCGAACCTGTACCTCCCGGAGGTCTGCTCTTCGTTCTGGCTGTTTTGCGGCCCCATCAGGCAGCCGTAGGCCTTCCTCCTTCCGACCTTTCTCGGGTGGTTGGTCGCCTCTTGCTCTACCGGGATTCCTGGACCACGCACATTCAGGATTCCGGGGTCAGGGATGTGGTAGTCAACGGATACAGGATCGGATTTGCTTCCCTTCCATGGGATTGCCTTTTTTCTTTCCTGGACCCTCCGGTTCCTCTCTAGATAAGGCAGTTCGGGGCGCGCTCCAGCTTCTTTTTTTATCCAGGGAGTAATTTGTCCTGGTTCCTTCAGGGGAATGTTTTTGAGGTTTATTCCAACCTCTTTGTGTTCCCCAAGAAAGGAGTTTCTGTTTGCCCCGGCCTTGGTTCTCGAGTATCTCAGCCAGCATCTTCTACTTTCCCATCCCGAATGGAGTCTCTCCGTTCGGTGCTGGCGTTCCTGGTTCATGGGGAATTTCCGTTCCTTGGTGGACATCAAGGATGCCTGCCTCCACATCTCATTGTTTCCCGGTCATCATCGGTACCTCCGCTTTGCAGTTCCGGACGGTCATTTTCTATTGTGGCTCTCCATTTTTGTCTGACCACTTCTCCTTTACCAAAGTCCTGGCGCCTGTGATAGCCCTTTTACGGACAACAGTTGTTTCCGTGATTCCTTACTTGGACGACCTCCTGACCTTGTCTCACTTCAGTTGGATGGTCAATCAGGACAAGTCCAACCGCTCTCCTGGGGCTTCAGTTCGACGCGGCCTCTACCCGCTTTAGACTCCGCCGACCAGTCGGCTGACTCTTATCAAGAGTCCGATGACTTCGGCACCCTGCTCCCAGTTTCCATTCGCTTTTGCATGGATGTCCTGGGTCGGTAAACGGAGGCCGTGAAGGCCGTGCCATTTGCCCAGTTTCATCAGACCTCTTCAACTGGTGATTCTCTTCCGGTGGGACACGTCTCCATTGTCTCTTGACCGCAAGATCTTTCTCTCTAGACAGTCTTGTCGGTCCCTTCTATGGTGGCTTAGTTTCCCCCCTGTTTTTTTCAGGGGCGCTTTTTCCTGCCCCTCCCTGCCAGTCTGTCGGGCTGAAGACGTGTTTTCAGGGACCAGCCGGTCTGTGGCCTTGGTTCCCGGAAAAGGCCTTTTCCCCTTCAACTTGTTGGGCCTAGGGCATTCCTTTCTTTGCTTGCTTCTTGGGAAATTCCCTTCTGGACGGAGCTCAGATTTCCGGCCATCTCAGCTATCTTCATTCCGGGCGTCTCTGGGATGTGGTCTTCTCAGCCTGTCCTCAGTCGTCCAAGGCGAGTGGTCCCCACATCCGGAGATGTTTGCAGTGATCTGCAACCCCTGCACGTCCGGCCACAACCGAAGCATTTCCCTCTCTTGGTCGGGCTTTGCCCTACCTTATCTGTTTCTTCCCCTTCCTCTCTTTTCGGGGCCGTGAGGAAACTCTCAGCAGAGGGAGTTTCAGCCATTGTCGTGGCTCAGCCTGGCCCCGGCGGGCTTGGTACGTCGTCGTGGTCAGGATCCTGAACGACTTAATGCTGCGCCTTCTCTATCGTCTAGACCTCTTATCTCAGGTCTTCTGTGCCACCCCTATTTACCATCTATGCTTTGGTCGGCATGGCGGTTGAGACAGTGGTTCTGAGGACCTTTTTGAAGTTTCTCTTCCCGAATGGTTTGCACCATGCTGAGGGCACAGAAGCTTTCCTCTGCAGGATTTACCACCATACCTGGCGGTCTTATTTTCATTGTGTGAAACTCTGCCTTTTCTCCGGTCGTGGTTTTCCTTCCCCGACCCCTTTCAGTTTCCAGTCGGGGCTGGCTCAAGGTTTGGCTTTCAGCTCCCTTAAGGGTCAAAGGTTCGGCCCTTTCCATTCTTTTTCAACGTCCTCTGTCGTTCAGTTATCATGTCCAAACCTGGTTCAGGCAGTGGCACAAGCTGCCCCTCCCTATCGGTCCCCTTCTTTCCCTTGGGACTTACACTGGGTCTTAGGTGCCCTGCGAGGCGCCCCTTTTGATCCTCTCAGGGACATTTCTCTTCGCCTCCTTCCCCGGAAGGTGGCATTCCTTATTGCTCTTACCTCTGTTAGGAGGGGTCAGAGCTGGCAGCTTTCTCCTGCCGTTCTCCCTTCCTGGTTGTATACCAGGACAAGTTGTTTTCCGTCCAGGTCCGTCCTTCCTACCGGAGATGGTTTTGATTTCTTTAATCTCAATGAGGACATCATCCTACCGTCCTTTTGTCCGGCCCCTTCTCGTTGCTGGGAGCGTTTGCTCCACCACTTGGTTGTGGTGAGGGCTGTTCGGACTTGTCTCTGTCACTCTTTCCTTTCAGCAGTGTGACTCCCTTTTTTATTTTTCCGGAAGGTCGTCGTAAAGGACAACCTGCTTCTACGGCCACCATTTTTCGGTGGATCCGGTCTGCTATTTCGGAAGCTTACCGCTGCGAGGGGAAGATCCCACCCAGGGTTTTGGCTCATTCCACCCGTTTTTCGGGGGCATCCTGGGACCTCCGCTACGTGGCTTCGGCCTCGCAGTTCTGTAAAGCGTCCACGTGGTCATCTTTGCACACTTTCACAAGGTCCTACCAGATTCATACCTTTGCATCAGCTGATGCTTCTCTAGGCCGTAAGGTGTTGCAGGCGGCGGCGGTCCAGCTGTCCACCTGACTGATTTCCTTACCCACCCAAGGGTCTGTGTCCCCCGATGGAGCCGATAGAGAAAAGGAGATTTTTATGCTTACAGTAAAATCTTTCTCGAAGGTTCCATTGGGGGACACAGCTCCCACCCTTTTTCTGGTGTTCCTATTTCAGTTATCTGTCCAAGGGTGTGTTCAGTTACCTTTTTCTTCTGGTTGCTCGGACAGTTTGTGGTTTTTCTCTTTACCTGTCGGTCTTCTCCTATTGCTCTGGGACTAAAACCCTGCTGGGAGGAGCTGACTCTTCCTGTTGCCATAGTGTCAAGCCTCCTAGAGACAGCAGCATATACCCATGGTCTATGTCCCCCAATGGATCCTTCGAGAGAGAGATTTTACGGTAAGCATAAAAATCTCCTTTTCGGTTGCAAATTTTCAATAAACTTTTTTGTAACATAGCAGGTATTAACAGTAAATTCAGATCGTAACAGTAGTTTCAGATCGCAGGGAGTCCGACCACTGGGGCCCCCCGCGATCTCCGGTACGGTGCCCTCAGCTCTTTGCATAATAGCGCGTTTCGACCACCACATGACACGGCGGCCAACACGCCCCCTCAATACATTTCTATGGCAGAGGCGGAGACTGCATTATATGTTGGAACTTGTGTTCAGGATGTGCCATAAAACGTAACCTTTAATATATTACATAAAAGATAAGGGAATAAGTGATGTACTAAGGTGAAAAAACGTAGCAAAACTAGGTCTAAATGTTTATGAAACAATAACTTCAAACTGAGAGTAGGGCTGGGCGGTATACTGGATCATACCAAATACCGAAACTTTTGTCCTGCACGATATGAATTTTTCCTCATACAATACCGGTTTGGCCCCTCCCCCTCGGGAATGAATGAATTGTCAGCCCAGCGCTGCGCTGTCCACACATCAGGGGACTAATCATATTTGACACCCGAGCGCTGTTCTGCACCCCCCAATTAATTATCAGCCCAGCGCTGCGCTGTTCCTATCTGGGTAAATACTCGCATATCATCCGCAAGCACTGCTCTCCTCGTCCTCCGGTTTGTTGTGGGCCACCGGCACTGACACTCTATACTGTACGCTGTATCCCTATGCCCGGGCTGCAAAAGATAAAACAAAATAAACCTTAACGCACCTTCCCCGTCGGTCCGGACCAGCTTCCTGTGGATAGGAACGTCTGAGTGCCGTCAGCCTATCACCGGCCGCAGCGATGTTCCGCCTCGGCCGGTGATAGGCTAACCCCACTGTCATGTAAGAAGCCGGCCTGCTCCTTACATGACAGTGGGCTCAGCCTATCACCGGCTGAGGCAGAACATCGCTGCGGCGGGTGATAGGCTGACGGCTCTCCGCCGTTCCCGTTCCCAGGAAGAGCGTAAGGCCGATGTAGGAAGGTGCGTTAAAGTTTATTTCTCGAGCGCTTCATTGGAGGGGGACACAGGACCATGGGTATATGCTGCTTGCCACTAGGAGGCTGACACTAGGCAAAAAACAAAAGAAGGCTGGCTCCTCCCGGCAGGATATACCAGTCTCCTGGATCTGAGCAACTCAGTTTTAACTTAGTGTCAGAGGAGGCTAGACGCAGCTCTGGAGCTCTCCATACCTGGTCTTATTTCTTTTGTTTTTTTTTCCTAGTATTAGGTACAGTTTAGACTTTCCCTTTTTTGTCTTTCTATCGTGGTGCGACAGGAGCATGGCGCTGCCTGGAAAAGTTCTCTCTTGCCTCAAAATCGGCCGCGCAGTTCGGGTCCGTGGCAGGGAACTTCTTCATTTCGCCCTTCCCGTTTCTCAGGCCGCACAGATAGGCCCCAGGCCTCTTATGACAAGAGGGCTCCGTCCTTCAACTCTTGGCCCTCCTGGAAGTCGGGCTCTCGTTCTAACCGCCCCCTCCCAAGTCAGGGACACGCAAGCCCCCCACGACATGAGGGTGCGCCCCCCATTCGAGTCTTCTCCTCGGGTGGGAGGTCGCCTGTCCCTCTTTTCGGACGTTTGGCTAGCTCATATCCAGGATACTTGGGTTCAGAAGGTCGTTTCTCAGGTTATCGCATAGAGTTCGCTTCTATGCCCCGGGATCGTTTTTTCCCGTCCCTCCCTCCCTCGGTCCCCAGCTCTGGCTGCAGCTTTTCAGGTGGCCCTCCGCACTCTTCTTTCCCAGGGCGTGATTGTTCCGGTCCCCCTTCAGGACCGCTTCTCGGGGTTCTACTCGAACCTCTTCATGGTCCCCAAGAAGGACGGCTCAGTTCGTCCGATCCTCGATCTCAAACGCCTGAACAGACACGTGGGCCTCAAGCATTTTTGGATGGAGTCTCTGAGGTCTGTTGTGGCTTCCATGGATCAAGGGGAGTTCCTTTCCTCCGTGGACATCCGGGATGCTTACTTACACATCCCTATCTTCCCGGTCCACCACCGCTTCCTCAGGTTTGCTGTCCCAGAGGGTCATTTCCATTTTGTCGCCCTACCTTTCGGGCTGGCGACTGCGCCCCGGGTCTTTACCAAGACGTTGGTGGCGGTGGTGGCTCTTCTCCACTCTCAGGGCATCTTGGTTCTTCCGTACTTGGACGACCTGCTCATCAAGGCGCCCTCCTTGGAGCAGAATCGGGCCAGCCTCAGCATCACCCTCCAGACCCTCTCAAGTTTTGGTTGGATTGTCAACCACGAGAAGTCCCACCTGTCCCTGTCCCAGTCCCTGGTTTTTCTGGGGCTCCACTTCAACACAGCAGCTGCTCGTGTCTCCCTGCCAGAGGACAAACTCCAGAAGCTCCTGTCGGGGGTCCGCTCCCTTCGGGCGCTAGGCCCGTTTCCCATCCGCACCTGCATGTCCGTTTTGGGGAAGATGGTGGCCGCCATGGAGGCGGTGCCCTTGGCTCAATTTCGCTGCTGTCCTCTCCAATGGGCCATCCTGTCCCAGTGGGACAAGTCCCCCTTGTCTCTCCAACGCAGGATCCGGCTCTCTCCCCAGGTACGCCTCTCCCTCCTTTGGTGCCTCCGATCCCCCCTTCCCCGAGGAGGGGGCGTTCCTTCCTGCCCCTCCGCTGGCATGTCCTGACCACGGACGCAAACCTCCTCAGCTGGGGAGGGGTCTTCCGGGACCAGACGGTCCAGGGTCGCTGGACGGCGTCAGAGGCTAAGCTCTCCATCAATGTTCTGGAGCTTTGGGCAATCCTCCTGTGCCTTCGGCACTGGACCCACCTTCTCTTGGTCGTCCCTGCATACCTTTACCAAGTTTTACAGGGTACATACTTTTGCATCCTCCGACGCTGGCCTGGGCCGCAAGGTTCGAGATTCCGCCTGAGCCTTCTTCTGTTGGGGTTGGTTTGCCCTCCCCAGGGACTGCTTTAGGACGTCCCATGGTCCTATGTCCCCCAATGAAGCGCTCGAGAAAGAGAATTTACGGTAAGTCCAAAATTCTACCTTTCTCTTTCTCTGAGCTTCTATTTGGGGACACAGCACCTGCCCATTCTTTTGTTTGCGGCCAGCTGGTTTCTGCCCTTCCTGGGCGGGGGTGTTCTCCCCTTTTGGTCGGTTTTCCCTTTTCTGGGTGTTGTGTTCGACTGTTTGTTTTTCGGGGTTGGCTCTCCTTCTGCTTTGGGACTAAAACTGAGTTGCTCAGAGCCACGAGGCGGGTATATCCTGCCGGGAGGAGCCAGCCTTCTTTTGTTTTTGCCTAGTGTCAGCCTCCTAGTGGCAAGCAGCATATACCCTTGGTCCTGTGTCCCCCAATAGAAGCTCCGAGAGAGAGAATTTACTGTAAGTCCAAAATTCTACTTTTTGTTTACCTTTTGCAGCCCGTGCATAGGGATACAGTGTACAGTATAGTGTCAGCACCGGCGGCCCCCAACAAACAGGAGGACAAGGAGGGCAGCGCTTGCGGGTGATTTGTGAGTATTTACCCCGATGGGGACAGCGCAGCGCTGGACTGATTTATTTTGGGGGAAAATACTGTGGAACCGCCATAAGTTACAAAAATACCGTGATACACATTTGGTCATACCACCCAGCCCTAACTGAGTGACTAATGTTGGTCAATCTAAAGATATTAATAATACTGGAGTGCAGCAAGTATACCTATAGCTTGCACATCCAGATTTATAGAGAAAATCTGCAGATGCGTTTCTACCACCCTGTAAGGGGTGGCGTCTTCAGGGAGGTATCAAGTCTTAAACAATATAGACCTTAAATTAATAAACTGATAAAAACATAGCCAATTCATCTGTATGCATTGGGACCTGTAAGGCATAAGATATTCCTAGACAGACTGCAGCCTATTATGCATAATTCTCAGTTTTGAGCTTAATAATTCATATGGACCCTGTAAGGGAGAAAAACAGAAGCAATTTCATAAATTTCTAGTCTGGTCCCATGGTATAAATGCCAGGTCCTGGCGATCCACCTGTAAAAAGAAAGGGAGACCCATTCAGTAATTGGACCTGCAAGAAAAATCATAGAGCTGTAGAGTCAAAGCTACTATGCTACTCACGGTTCCGTTGGTTTCCGGAGCCCCAAGGTACAACCTGCTGCGTGCAGGGAGCCAGAGTTGTCCGGTCTGGTTCTCTCGCCGAATAAAGCGAGACAGTGGCGTCTGACGTGAGCGGGGCTTAAGAGTGCAGAGCCATGCCTCTCCAGTGACGCTGCGGGAGGGCGTGATATGCTCTGCGCTGGGTTATCCCCGTCAGTGAAAGATGTCAGCCCAAATACAAAGGTAAACAAAGGAATGACAGGCGTACATGCCCACTGGACACCAATGAAAAAAATATAGGGAGATGTGTTAGAACCATCCTGAATGACGGGCAGCATATATAGGAATAGTATTTATGTCAAACTTATCAAGTCACAGGTCATTAGCAGTTAGGGGCCATTAGTGTGAGCGGTGCCATGCAATTTGGGAGCCATAAATATAACTAGTGCCGCATGATTGGCACCGTACCGATGTTAAAAAGGTGAACTAGAGCAATAGAAATGTATTGAGGGGGCATGTCGGCTGCCACGTCATGCAGTGGGCGGACACGCCCCCTGGGTGTTGACTGCCGGGGCCCAAACTGAGGGACCCCCCCGTGATCTGAAACTTATCCCCTATACTTAGGTTAGGGGATAAGTTTTCTTATCCTGGAGTACTCCTTTTAATAAAAACACCATATGCATGTATACTAATGACAGAAGCCTCATAATAAGATCGTGGAACTGGAACTATTAAGTTTTGAAGTGGACTATGCCTTAGTGGGGGATAATTCTGACATGGATGGGATGTGAGCTATGACTATGCGGTAAATAGACAGGGTCCTGTTCAGAACGGACCGTACAAGTGATAAAGGGGAGGTTTTTTTTGTGTGTAAAATCCTTTCTTGGGCCCTTTCTGCGTGAAGACATTGGTGAAGAAAATGATGACGTGGAAATAAGGGGAATGGGGTAAGAACAATAAATTGATGATGGGGTATGTTAGAAGTCTCCAAGTATAATGAAAGCAGCAAAGAAAGTCATTATGGGGGACTTCAACTACCCTGATATAGACTTGGAAGCTGAAACCTGCATGCTCAGTAAAGGAAAGTTTTTGGCAATAATCAAAAATTACCTTTCCCAACTAGTGCAGGGTCAAACGAGGGAGAGGCATTTCTGGACCTTACACAGTAGAATCTCCCAACACTGTCTGCTGGAATGGCGCTTAGCAAATGTGTTACCCTTTAAAACCCCTTTCTAAATATGGGTATTTCTCTATCGGCTCCATTGGGGGACACAGACCATGGTGTATGCTGCTGTCTCTAGGAGGTGTGACACTGTGGTAATAAAAAAAAGTCGTCTCCTCCCAGCAGGATATACCCGCCTTCAGGCTCTGAGCTAATCAGTTTAAGTCTAGTGTCTGAAGGAGGTGGACATGGTCTGGATTTCTCCAGACCAGGTCTTCTGATTTTTTGTTTCCCTAGTATAGGGACGTGTTAGTTTTTTATCCCTTTTTCTTTTCTGTTTTCAGGTGGGGACTCAGGGACTCTGGTTCTCTGTTTTCCCCATTGCGAGTAAGGGGGCACAGACATTGCGTATATGTGCTGCTCATCCCCCTTGCCTACTGTCAGCGCCTGGGTTGGTACCTCATGGGTCCGGGTCCCCCTATTTCCCTGCTCGCCTCACTCGCACATAGCAGCCAGGCGTGATCCAGGTAACTAAAGCTGACTGAAGACTTCACTGAAGACTCCATTAGACAAGTTCTTCTGACTGAGTTAAGTCCCCCCCCCCCCTTTTCTCCATAGGTACGAACTGGCATCCTCTGTAGACCCCCGGTTTTGGCCCACCTTCAGGCTATAGGGCTGGCTTATACAGGGGCTGCACTTTTATTCTGGGGGAGCAGTGGCACCTGAGGGGGCATGTAATATCTGTGGCACTTCACTTTGTGTGTGTGATATCTGGGGCACTTCACGTTATGTGTGTGTGTTTGGGACTACGTCCACAGCGCCTTTATATGCGGCTGTCAGCCGTGGCGCTGTTACGGGCCGGGCACTCTCAGCGCTGGCTTGCTTTCACTTTGCCGGCAGGGCCTTATAAGCGGCTGACAGCGCCGGCTTATTTTCACTTTCTCTGGCAGTCTCTCCTGAGCGCATATGCAGCTGACATGTGCGCTCGGGACAAGGAGCGGGCGCCATGACAGTTCTTCTTGGCCAGTCTATAGCTCCACCCACAGGGCTGGGAGCTCTCAGAGGCGCGAAGCAGCTTCCAATCAGCGCCGTGGGTGCGATTTTTCAGTGAGAAGGGGTCAGTTAGTTAGTGCCTTGCTTCAGGCACGCCCTTCTCTTCCTATTGGCTGGCCTGTTCCTTCACTCTAGTTGCATGGAGCGAGTTCTCCTCACTGCAGCTGACAGGGGACACAGACTAGGGTGAGAAAGTTCCTCTCTTTTTTTCCACATTATGTCCATACCCAGAGCTGTTCCTCCCTCTACAGAAACCTAGAACTTCAGTGTCTTATTTTGTCTGTAAGCACTGTAATACCAAGATGTCTGGCTCTGCTGAGCCCACTTGCCCTTCCTGCTCCCCCAGACCCCCTGGTACCCCCTGATGCCCTTTCGGTCCCGGTGGGTTCAGCCGCTCCACCAGCCTGGGTTTCTTCCCTGACCCAGTATATGGCTGACTTGACCCAGGTCTCCCGTTCGGTTGCTGAGGCCTCTCGGGAAGTGGTGTCCGCCTTGAAGGGGTCTTCCCTGCGCAGGACCTCTGAGAGGGCCCGCTCCTCGTCTCCACATACTTCACGCTCTCACAAGCGTACTATGGGTGCCTCGTCTGACTCTTCCATTGAGTCTTCAGATAGACGTGAGTGTTCCCCTCGTGGGTTCCCCCCCTGTCATCTGGGCACAAACGTCGCTCCTCCAGAGGACGTTCTCGGAGTCACCGCTCTGCCACGCCAGAGCCGCGTACCCGGTCAGGGTCGCCCCCCTCCAGGACTGCCTCTACTCGTTCACATTCTCCTGGTGGACGAGGCTTCCGAGCCGGCATCTGACTCAGGACCGCTCGGACTCAATTGCAACGGTCAACTCATTGGTGACAGCCATAAGAGACACCTTTCACGTAGAGGACCCAGGATCTTCGGATGTCAATCCAGGAGTATAATTTCATCGTGCTAAGCCAGCACCTCAAAGGTTCAGCTCTCACGCTGACTTTGACGACATTCTGGAATCTGAATGGAAACATCCAGACAAGAGGTTCCTGGGAATCAAGACAATTCAAGAACGTTATCCATTTGACAAGGACTTTGTCGCTAAGGTGGTTTCCCCTCCCTCAGTGGATCCACCAATCTCCCGGATCTCTAAGGTGACTACACTGCCTCTGCCTTCAAGGATCCCACGGACAAGAAGGTAGAATCCTTAGCGAAGTTTGCTTCTGCAGCAGCTGGCTCTTCTCTTCTTCCTATCTTCACCTCGACATTGGTGTCCAAGGCCCTGTCGGAGTGGTGCCAAAAGCTCCATCAGGATATTTTTGCGGGATCTATCTGCTCTGGCTCTCCAATGCTCTAAAGCTGGGGACTTTCTGTGCGCAGCTTCCATGCAGTCAGCCCGTTGTTCTGCCTTTGCTGTGGGTCACCTAGCGGCTCTCCGCCGCTCTGTGGCTTAAAGATTGGAATGCGGATGCCACTTCCAAAAGGTCTCTCACTGAGCTTCCCTTTACGGGTGGCTGTCTTTTTGGCAAACGCCTTGATGAGACTATATCTGTGGCAACGGGAGGTAAGAGTTCCTGGTTACCTCAAAATAAGGCTCACCCTACTTCCCAAAGGAAGTCCTTTTCCTTTCGGACCTCTGGCTCCAGTAAAGAGTCTTGGCAGCCGCCCTCGCGGGACAAGAAGGCTCCCTCGTTCCATGTCCGCCTGTCTAGGAAGTCTGACTCCAAACGGTCCAGCCGTTATGTGCCCAAATCGGGCAACAGCAAACCCACTTCTGCATGAAGAAAGGCCCCCACCCGCGGTTTCTTCTCGGGTGGGAGGTCGTCTCTTGCTTTTTCGAGACATTTGGACCTCTCACATTCAGGACTCTTGGGTCAGGGACGTGGTGTCCAACGGTTACCGAATCGAATTCGCCTCCCTTCCGAGGGATCGATTTTTTTTTTTTCGATCCCGGGCCCCCCGGTCTCCTCTGGCGAAGCAGTTTCTAGCGGCTCTCCAGTCTCTGCTTCTCCAGGGGGTTATCGTTCCTGTTCCTCCAGAGGAACAGTTTCGGGGTTGCTATTCAAATTTTTTTGTGGTCCCCAAGAAGGACGGTTCTGTGCGACCAATCCTAGACCTCAAGCGTCTCAACCGTCACCTTCTCATCCGCCACTTCCGAATGGAATCTCTCCTTTCGGTGGTGGCGTCCCTGGAACAAGGGGAGTTCCTTTCCTCAGTGGACATCAAGGATGCCTACCTCCATGTGCCATTATTTCCGGACCATCATCGGTACCTCCGCTTTGCGGTCCCGGAGGGGCACTATCAATTCGTAGCCCTCCCCTTCGGCCTAGCCACGGCTCCTCACGTCTTTACAAAGATCCTTGTGCCAGTGATGGGCCTGTTACAGTCGAGGGGAATCTCGGTGATACCCTATCTGGACGACCTTCTCATCAAGGCTCTAACCAGAGCCCAGACTCTGGAGAATCTGGACGTCACTCTCCACACTCTGACTCGCTTCGGGTGGATGATCAACCGGGACAAGTCAGTCCTCCATCCTACCCAGTCTCTAACCTTCCTGGGACTTCGATTCAACACGGCCTCTGCCTGAATTTGTCTTCCGCCGGACAAACGTCTGGCGCTTCGGTCGGGGGTCTGCTCCCTTAGGACCCAGGTCTCGGTCTCCATCCGCACTTGTATGGAAGCCCTGGGTCGGATGGTGGCAATTATGGAGGCCGTACCCTCTGCCCAGTTTCATTACCGCCCCCTTCAACTGGTGAATCTCTCTCGATGGAACAGGTCTCCTCTGTCCCTCGATCGTCAGATTGGTCTCCCTCGCAGTGTCCGCCAGTCTCTGCTCTGGTGGCTCCGCTCCCCCCTTCTTCTCCACAGGTGGTTGTTTCTTCCCCTTCACTGAAGGTTGTTACAACGGATGCCAGCCTGTCGGGCTGGGGCGGCGTGTTCAGGGATTGGACGGTTCAGGGACTCCGGTCTCCCCAGGAGACCCTTCTTCCGATAAACATATTGGAATTACGGGCGATTCTTCTTTGTCTTCTTCATTGGGAGTCCCGTCCTGTCCGCGTTCAGTCGGACAATGCCACGGCCGTGGCGTACATAAATCGACAGGGCGGCACTCGCAGCTCGGCAGCCATGGCCTAGGTGACCAAGATTCTCAACTGGGCGGAGAGCAAGGTTCTGGCCATTTCGGCGATTCACATTCCGGGAGTGCTCAACTGGGAAGCGGACTTCCTCAGTCTGTCCTCACCCGACCCCGGCGAGTGGTCTCTACATCCGGAGGTCTTCGCGCAGCTCTGCGACCTCTGGGGCACTCCGGACATGGACCTCTTCATGTCCCGGCACAATCGGAAGATCCTTCCTTTTATGTCCAAGTCCCGACCCTCAGGCTCTGGCGGTGGACGCCCTAGTGATTCCTTGGGCGGGGTTTGCCCTACCCTATCTGTTCCCTCCTCTTCTGCTCCTTCCCAAGGTGCTGAGGAAGCTCCAGGCAGAGGACGTCCCCGCCATTCTGGTAGCTCCAGATTGGCCCTGAAGGTCGTGGTATGCCGACGTAGTCAGGCTCCTGGACGACTCTCCACTGCGCCTTCTGCTCCGCCCGGACCTACTCTCTCAGGGTCCTCTTTGCCACCCCAATTTACACTCTCTGCATTTGACGGCGTGGCGGTTGAGACCGTGGTTTTGAGGACCCGCGGGTACTCTTCCCAAGTCATTCACACCATGCTCAAGGCTCGTAAGCCCTCCTCCGCAAGAATTTACCACTGTACTTGGCGGTCTTATTTTCGTTGGTGTGAAGCTCAGGACTTCTCCCCGGTAACCTTCTCGGTTCCCCGTCTTCTCTCCTTTTTGCAGTTGGGTTTGGAACTGGGGTTGTCTCTCAGTTCTCTTAAACGTCAGGTTTCGGCCCTTGCTGTTCTTTTCCAGCCCTGGCTTCTAATTCTCATGTCCGGACCTTCCTTCAAGGAGTGGCGCACGCTGTTCCTCCTTATCGGTTACCCTCTCCCCCTTGGGACTTGAATTTAGTTCTAAGTGCCCTCCAGGGTGCACCCTTTCAGCCCCTTAGAGAGGTGTCTCTCCGCCTCCTTTCTTGGAAAGTGGCGTTTCTTGTTGCCATCACCTCCATCCGGAGGGTGTCTGAACTGGCAGCTCTTTCCTGCCGTTCTCCGTTTCTGGTGATCCACCAGGATAAGGTTGTTTTCCGGCCAGATCCTTCCTTTTTGCCTAAGGTGGTCTCGGCCTTTCACCTTAATGAGGACATTGTCCTCCCGTCCTTTTGTCCTGCTCCTTCTCATCCTAAGGAGCGCTTACTACACAAGCTTGATGTAGTTCGGGATGTTCGGTCTTATCTTTCCATCACTTCTTTGTTTCGTCAGTGTGATTCCTTTTTCGTCCTTACGGAAGGTCGTCGCAAGGGACAACCTGCTTCCAAGGCCACCATTTCGCGGTGGATTCGGTCCGCCATTTCGGAAGCCTATGGCTGTAAGGGGAAGATTCCTCCTTTCAGGGTTGTGGCTCATTCTGCCCGTTCTGTTGGGGCATCCTGGGCTCTCCAGAATAGAGCCTAGGCCTCGCAGATTTGCAAGGCGGCTATCTGGTCGTCTTTGCACACGTTCTCGAGGTTTTACCGAGTTCATACTTTCGCATCGGCTGATGCTAGTCTGGGCCGTAAAGTGTTGCAGGCGGCAGTGGATCGGCCGTCTGCCTGACTGCTTATCTGCCCACCCAAGGGACGGCTTTGGTACATCCCACGGTCTGTGTCCCCCAATAGAGCCGATAGAGAAAAGGAGAATTTTGTTTACTTACCGTAAAATCTTTCTCGAAGGATCGATTGGGGACACAGCTCCCGCCCTTTTTGGGATTTCCTTTGGTTCTCTGTCCGAGGGTATGTTCAGTTATGTTTTTTCTTCTGGTTCTCGGACACTTTTGGGTTTTTCTTTGACCTGTTGGTCTCCTATTGCTCTGGAACTTAAACTGATTAGCTCAGAGCCTGAAGGCGGGTATATCCTGCTGGGAGGAGCCGACTTTTTTTTTATTACCATAGTGTTGCACCTCCTAGAGACAGCAGCATACACCACGGTCTGTGTCCCCCAATGGATCCTTCGAGAGATATTTTACGTTAAGTAAACAAAAATCTCCTTTTTGGGAACTATAGGCCTGTAAGTATTTTTATTTTTTTATCTTTTTGTAAAAAAAAATAAAAAAATTATTAGGGTTTTCTAAGATTTTATTCTGGTGTTTCTTAATGAAAAAAACCTTTTTAACACAGCGCCAACATGGGTTAATACGGGATCAGTCCTGTCAGACTAAACTGATCAGCTTCTATGAGGCCAGTTATAGATTGGACCTGGGTGAAGCTGTGGATGTTTTGTATCTGGACTTTTCTAAGGCATTTGATACTGTGCCACACAAAATAGTAAGTACATAAAATGTGAATGCTTGGACTAAGGGAGAATATATGTAAGTGTGGTAGCAACTAGCTTAGTAATAGGAAGCAGATGGCGGGGATCAATGGAACTTACTCTGGTTGGGTGACTGTTACAAGTGTAGTACCGTAGTAGGGGTCAGTAATGGGTCCACTTCCTTTCAGAATGTTTTATGAACTGGGTAAAGTGATCAACCCAGAGAAGGATAACATAATATTAGAAAGGGATCTGGGGAATCTGGAGGCTTGGGCACAGTTATGGCAAATAAAATCTAACGTGGATAAATGTAAGGTTATGTGCTTGGGCTGTAAAAACAAAATGTACGAATACGTGCTAATTTATAAAACATTTGATAAAACTTCTTCCGAAAAGACTTTGGGCTACTGATGGCCAATGAGCTCAACTTTAGTGACCAGTGCTGGGCAGCCACTGCCAAGGCTAAAAAAAAAAGTCATGGGATGTATCAAGAGAGGCATAGAGACTCATGACAAGAAGATAGTTTTGCCTCTGTAGAAATCATAGTCAGACCACATATCGAGTTTTGTAGCACAGTTTTTTTTTTTTTTTTTTTTAACCGGACAATACCTAGTATGTACCGATTTCCCTATCCCCCTTGAAGCTGCGATCGCCTGATCGGAAGAATAGTCTACAGCAGTTAATCTGTACTGCTGTATACTATACATGTCAGTTTTACACTGACGCTGGGCCTCATAGGCTTCCATACTTGACAGGCTGAAATGCTATGATCTGGCCTCCGTCCACCATTGGAAACACTTAGGGAAAGGGGGAATCCCCTCCCCTGTCAATCCTAAAGCTGTTGTGGTCAGTACGGACCATGGAATTTGTAGGGTTAACATTTCAAAAGTGGCGTAATCTGTCTTTTCAGTTGCGTTGGGATCCTGGTGGTGGTTGACATCTGACTCCCACAGTGCTCTCCCTTTCTGAGCACTCTGGATGGTCCAGACATATGGATGCATCCAGTTGTGCTAGCTGCAAGGATGTATTCATACATCCTGGGATGGGAAGGGGTTAATGTATGGATACCTAGAACATTGGGGAACAAAGTAATCTTGACTTTTTTACACATTTGCCTTTTTAGTTTTTAATCTTATTTATTTTTTATTTTTTCCATAAGATCAGCTGAAGATCTCGGATTTTGGATTAGCCACTGTCTTTAGACATAATGGACGGGAGCGCCTGCTGAACAAGATGTGTGGGACGATGCCATATGTGGCTCCTGAGCTGATCAAGATGCGAGGGTTTCATGCTGAGCCTGTAGATGTCTGGTCATGTGGAATAGTCCTGACAGCTATGTTGGCTGGAGGTAAGGAAGCAAGAAATTTCTGACGCATGATAATCCTGCATACATTGTATAATATATTTGTAATTAAAATCTATTGTTTCCCTACTACATTAAACTTTTCTAAGTACATCACCTAAAGGGACTATAGTATGACTTTACGTGTTGCGTATATCCATGTCCATAATCAAATGCCATAACTTTTACAGAATTACCATGGGATCAGCCAAATGACATGTGTCAAGAATATTGTGATTGGAAGGAATCTAAGCACTACCTGCCTCCATGGAAAAAGATTGATGCTGTACCTCTAGGTGATCAATGTTTTCTGTTCAGTAATAAAGTTGGCAACAATAATTTCCATGGATGCTATTCTTCTTAGCTCCATAGCACCGTACTGCATTGCAATAATCCAAACTGTTATATCTACTCACATCCCTAGCTTTCCTATGCAAGATACTAACAGAAAACCCTAGTTCAAGGATTCGTATTTCGGAAATAAAAAAGGAGCGTTGGTTTACAAAACCACCCAAGAAAGGTATGTTGGGGTGTATGTGGTAACGGAAATGGTTTCATTTCTTAGTCAAAGTTGATGAACTGGTGGTGTGTGTGTGTGTGTTGGAGTCTAAGAGCTAACATTCGAAGCACAGATGTCATGCATTTTACAAGGAATATATATATACACACGTACATACACTTGGGGAACTAAGTATTGAACAAGTCACCATTTTTCTCATATTATATAAGAAACCAAAACAAACAAGCTCAGAAAGGTGTGTAATAATGTAAAATGACACATGGAAAAAATATTGAACACTCTTACTGATATTTAATACTTTATACAAAAGCCTTTTTTTTTGTAATGACTGCTTCAAGACACCTCCTGTATGGAGAAACTAATTACATGTTTTGCACTGGGGGGATTTTGGCCCATTCTTCCACACAGTCTTCAAATCTTGAAGGTTCTGTGGGCCTCTTCTATGAATCATGATCTTAAGTTCCTTCCATAGATTTTCAATAGGATTTAAAGAGTTACTCCAGGGAACTGAACCCATAGCCCATCTTTTCCCTCTCATAAACCTATTTAATTGTCTAAATAGTATTCATTAGCTATATAGAGCAGTTTCCCCTCTGTCAGTTGTCACTTACATGCAGGGAGTGAGAAAAATGTCATACTGCCATTCTGTGTCTCTGTTTGAATCCCTCTCTAAAAGCAGCCCCCACCCTCCTGAGAGACACAGACTGCATGATTTCTTCCCTGCTTTCATGATTCATTCTCCCTTTAGTGCAGGCAGGTGTGTGCAGCCTTATCCAGTCACACGCTGAATCTTTCTCAGCTGCTCAGAGCAGGAGGGTGGGGGCTTCTCTCTCTCCCTCGGCAGTCTGCTGAAAGGGGGTGCCGACCCCCGCACGGAGCCGTGGCTTACACGCCCACGTATCCCATAGAGAAACATGGTGGAGGCGTGTTGGCCACGGCTTCCTGCTGCTTCCGGCAGACTGCTGGGGCCCAATTCAGGAGATTGCGGGGGGGTCCCAGCACTCTGACCCCCTGTGATCTATAACTCATCCCCTATCCTTTGCATAGAGGATAAGTTATATTACACTACTACTCTGAGTTCAGGAACCATAATCTCTATCAGGACAGTTTTTTATTATTTTATTTTTCAAAATGATTCTTTTTAATCTTAATTTAACCCCTTAAAGGGGTATTCCAGGCAAAAACTTTTTTTTTATATATCAACTGGCTCCGGAAAGTTAAACAGATTTGTAAATTACTTGTATTAAAAAATCTTAATTCCAATAGTTATTAGCTTCTGAAGTTGAGTTGCTGTTTTCTGTCTAACTGCTTTCTGTTGATTCGTGTCCCGGGAGCTGTCCAGCTCCTATGGGGATATTCTCCCATCATGCACAGCTCCCGGGACGTGACATCATCATTGAGCAGTTAGACAGAAAACTTCAGAAGCTAATAACTATTGGAAGGATTAAGATTTTTTTAATAGAAGTAATTTACAAATCTGTTTTGACTTTCCGGAGCCAGTTGATATAGAAAAAAAAAGTTTTTGCCTGGTATACCCCTTTAAGGACTCACATTTTTGCGCTTTCATTTTTCCCTCCTTACCTATTTAAAAAATCATAACTCTTTCAATTTTGCACCTAAAATTCCATATTATGACTTATGTTTTGCGCCAACAATTCTACTTTGCAGTGACATTAGTCATTTTACAAAAAAATCCCAACAAAATCCCACAAATGGGAAAAGGGGGGTGATTCAAACTTTTATTAGGGAAGTGGTTAAATGATCTTTATTAACTTTTTTTTTCACACTTTTGTAGTGTTAAAGCCTCCTCTAGGGGCTATAATACTGCACACATTGATCTTCTTCTATACAGATCTCTTCCATGCATTAACATGGCAAGGATCAGTGTTATTGGCGGTCGATTGCTCAAGCTTGGATTTCAGGCTTGGAGCAATCAATCGGCGATCGGACGTACCGGAGGCAGGTAACGGACTCTCTGCTTGCATTCTAGCTGATCGTTAGGAGGTTAAAAGCATAGTGTGTGTGTGTGTGTGTGTGTGTGTGTGTGTGTATATATATATATGTATATAATATAAAATGTGTGTGTGTATGTATGTGTGTATGTATATGTGTATGTATATGTGTATGTATATGTGTATGTATGTGTGTATGTATGTGTGTGTATGTATGTATGTATGTATGTGTATGTATGTGTATGTATATGTATGTATATGTATGTATATGTATGTATATATATGTATGTATATGTATATATATATGTGTGTGTATATGTATGTATATGTGTATATATATATATATGTATGTATATGTATGTATATGTATATATATATGTATGTATGTATGTATATGTGTATATATATATATATGTGTGTATATGTATATATATATATATATATGTGTATGTGTGTATATGTGTATGTATATATATTTTATATGTATATATGTATTTTATGTATATATATATATATATATATATATATATATATATATATTAATATGAAAATTTTATTTTTTATACATTTTATTTATTCTTATTATTATTACATTTTTTTTTTGCCTTCTCCTTTTTCTTCCGGGACTAGGTATAAAGAGGAGTCTTGGGACATCAGATGCACCTGGACTTTTCAGCAAACACATTCGCTCTGATATGGATTTGTCTTTGTTCTCTCACAGGTATATGCTTACTTCTCCAGACAAAAAACTTTTGACATTTGAGAATTCTGACTCATCTTTCTAATTTCTAAAACAATTTTTTTTTGTTTAGATTTGCCTGAAAAAAAAAATTAATGTTACATTTGAGTATCTCCTCAATGAGTACAGCAGTTAGCTGGTGTTAGGTGCAGAACTAGGATTGCTCAGTTTATCTATAACAATTGATTATAAGCTTGTAATAAAGCTCTTATTTAATTTTTTTTTCAGTGAAGAAAAAGTGACCTTTTCCAGTACACAGCCAGAACCCCGCACTGCTCTCCCCACTTGGGATAGCACTTCTCATATAGATAAACTAGTGCAGGGTAAAGGAATCAGTTTCTCTCAGCCTGCCTGTCCTGACAACATGCTGTTAAGCAGCCAGTTACTGGGCACTCCAGGGTCCTCACAGGTAGTTATCATTCTGTTAATATTACCATCCTGATATTTTTCATTTCTTTGTAATCCATCAAATAATCCTTGCTGTATACTTCTACAGAGCCCATGGCAGCGCTTGGTTAAAAGGATGACCCGCTTCTTTACTAAAGTTGATGCAGAAAGCTCGTACAGCAGTCTGAAGGAGACTTGTGAAAACATGGGCTATGTCTGGAAGAAATGCTGTGCTAACCAGGTAAGTGTGTGTTGCACAGTAGCTGTAAATGATCTTTTAATATCGTCGGGAGACAAACGACTTAATTTGGTTCCTTTTATTAGGTAACTCTTTCAACCACTGATCGAAGAAACAGCAAGCTGATATTTAAAGTTAATTTAGTGGAGATGGATGAGCGAATTTTATTGGACTTCCGTCTTTCCAAGGTACAAACAATTGACATTTGTGAAACTTCTGGAGCGATATGAGTGATTACATTGGAAATCTAACATTTTAATAGCTGCCATTGAGACATTAGTTTTATGCTCTTGGTTTTTGATCAATCCCATACTACTTGTCTCGGTTACCATCAGCGGTGTGGCCTCTGCTATAACAGAATCTTGTGACTTACAGGCTCCCACAAGCTTTAAGTTTTTTTGACAGAAAAAAATTGTGCTGTATGCAATACTCCAATGAACTTGTGAACAGAGCTTTATCAGACTTTGCCTAGAACTTGTAGGTATTTCCATTCTCTCTGAATAACTTTATTTCTTTTTTTTAACACAGGGCGATGGTCTGGAATTCAAACGACATTTCCTTAAGATAAAGAAAAAGTTGGATGACATAGTTGCTAGCCAAAAAGTTGTCATGTCTGTCACATGATTACACATAAAACAGGTTAAGATTTTCCCACTTGAACCCCAGACTTGTGTTGCTGTACTAGTTTTCTTTTAATAATCTGGCACTGTTAGGTGAGTAGTTGCTGATGTGGTCAGTGGAAGGTAAACTGCTCCCAGGAGAGGGTAGAGACCCAGGTATTTTTTAGCATGTGAAATGCAGGAATTTCTATCACAGGCTGTACTGTATTTTATCTTTGGGATAGTGAAACAGAAGACTTTGTTTTGGTCTTTTTGTAACACTTTTCTAGTTTTCTCCGTGCCCTCTCTGAACACAGTTCTGCACCAGTGATGTAGTATTGTCACAACTTTGTAAGGTCCATGTACTGTTCACATGGGTGAGTCACCCATTCATTAAATTCTGAATCGACCAAAGTATGGCTGCTCATCCTGTGTACCTGATTTCAAAGAAGATTTCTTGAAGAAAGGCTACAGTTATCAGATAGCAACCTATGGGTGACATCTGCTTTGTGTCCCAGAAGATAAGCGTTTGTTCCTTTTTATTGCTGTGTGCTTGGTTGCACTCAGAACATTTCATTATTAGTTGCCTTAAAGACACTTCAGACCATAGACTAAATGCTATGATTTAAATGTAAATCATTGTATGGACAAAATGAATATTTGGAGTTTATTAAATTAATGTAATAATAAATAAATGTTTAACTTTTTTGGGAAAAATTTAATACTGAAAGGAAGTAGGAAAATTGTCAAGCATGGTGGTGTTTTTTTTTTTTTTTAACCCAAATGTGCACATACACACACCTATATACTCATAGTAACACGCTGTTATTCCTTTCAAAGTATACAGAATTTGGTCCAGTGCAAATGACTATTGTACAGATTCCTAATACAGTGCCTGTAGACTATCCCATGCCACTGCTATTACATGGGGACCCTTAGGCTATAATCACATGGCAGAATGTTCATGCTGAATTCCGCTTAATATTTTGCATGGACATTCCGCAGCAGCAGAGTCCTATTGATTTCAATGAGATTCTGCTCCTCTGTGTATTTAGCAGAATGTCTGCGCAGCAACTAACTTTTGTAGGACTGTATCCACCTTTTCCAGCCCACCAGAGCACCTGAAAGCTGAACTGATTTATGCAGGCTAAAGTCAGCAACTGCTGAGCCAAGAAGTTTGTATCAAATCACTGGAACTCTCATCTCTAGCAGCAACCTCAGGCTCGGAAATCCTGATTCAGGCGTCCACAAAAACATTGAAATTCTGTTTGTGCAGATTCATCTCGGAAATGCATTGCCGTCTGAGAGGAGATATAGGAAGAAAAAAAAACGGTCTAGGAGGTGCTGCTCAAGGTATGACACCGAACGAAGACACAGGCCAGCACAGGACGATGATGATTTTATTTATGGCAATACAGACCATGTGTTTTGACACGCTAACAGTGCCTTCCTCAGGTCAAACAATATATAGCACTCCTGTGTAGATGGCGTGGTCAGCACATCGCTCACACAGGATTCCCTACCGACATCTCTAATTTAAAGATCTGCATAGGAGTGCTATATCATTTTGGACCTGAGGAAGGCACTGTTAGCATGCCGAAATGCGTTGTCTGTATTGTCAAAAATAAAATGAATTATACTCACCGATAATTCCTTTTCTGGAAGTCTCCACGACAGCACCCATGTGATTATCTTCTCCGGATTGAGATAGGAAAAACACTGAGAGGTTAAATTCCCCACCCCTTCCTCTCCACACCAGTGTATTTATAAAGAGCACCGAAGAAAAAAACGTGCACTAAAACACCACAATAAAAAAAACAAAGGGTGGAATGTATGGGTGCTGTCGTGGAGACTTCCAGAAAAGGAATTATGGGTGAGTATAATTCACCATTTCCCCCCATGTCTCCACAACAGCACTTATGAGAAATACCAAAGAATGTATTAGGGAGGGACTATAGCACTGAGAACTTTACATCCTAAGGCCATATCCTCAGAAGACAATGTGAACACTCTGTCTGTTCTACAGAAGCTTCAGCTCTCTCTGCCCATGAGGAAATTGCTCTAGTAGAATGGGCCTTCAATTGAATAGGCGGGGCTTTACCTCTGGCCACATGAGCCTCTGAAATTGTGGTCTTCATCCATCTGGCTATAGAACTTCTAGAGCCTTTTTTTTTTTTTACCTCTATTATGGCCAGCAAACTGAATAAACAGATTATCCTCCTTCCTCCACTGACTAGTCCTTTCAATATAAAGCAGAACAGCTCTTCTAACGTCCAGAAGACTATATGATTTTCTAGGTCATTTTTTGGATTAGAACAGAAGGATGGAACCGCAATATTCTGTGATCTATGAAAGGTAGATACAACCTTGGGTAGAAAGTTAGGATCAAGCTTAAAAATAATTTTGTCATCCAAAATTCTGATATAAGGCTCCCGGATAGAAAGAGCCTGAATCTCGCCTACTCTTCTAGCTGTAGTGATGGCAATTAAGAATATAGTTTTAAGAGTAAAAACATTTTCAGAAATAGAATCCAGAGGCTCAAAGGGATCCAGAGGAAGAGCCGCTAGAACTGTATTTAAATTCCACTGAGGGCAGAGATTTAAAGTCTTAGGTCTGAGTCTGCTGGATGCTTTAATAAATCTAGAAATCCACATGTTATCAGCCAATTTTACATGATAGAGAGCACTGAGAGCAGAAACCTGTACTTTAAGGGTACTAGGGAAGAGACCTAAATCAAATCCCCGCTGAAGGAAGTCTCGAATTTTAGGAATCACTGCAGTGTTAGAAAAAGAATCTGCACACCAAGAAATAAATTTCCAGGTTTTAGCATAGATGCTAGATGTGGTATCTTTACGGCTAGATAGAAGTGTATTTACTACCTTTTCAGAGAAACCTTCCTTCAGCAGAATGGACTTTTCAATTTCCATGCTGTCAAGCTGAGGATTTTGATCTGACGATGAAAGGATTGTCCCTGGGACAGAAGATCTTTTTGAGGAGGAAGGCAGATTGGATCCTCTATACTTAGTTTTTAGTAGAGAGAACCAGCTGCTCTTTGGCCAGTGTGGCGCTACTAGGATTAGAATGCTATGGCAGTTGATTAGTTTTTGAAGGACCCAAGATATCAGAGGCAGGGGAGGAAAAGCATATCCCATACTGAACGTCCAATCCTGAGCCAAAGCATCTACTGCTAGAGGAAAGTTTTGGATTTAGGGAATAGAATAGATCCACCTTGTGATTTCTCCTGTTTGCAAAGAGATCTACTTGAGGACCCCCCCCCCCCCCCATCTCTGTGTAATCATCCTGAATGCCTACGGTGCTAGAGAAAATTTCCCTGGGTCTAATATATTTCTGCTCAGGAAGTCCGCCTCCAAGTTCCAGACCCCTTTGAGATGGACTGCTGAGATAGAAAGTACATTGTTTTCTGCCCAAGAAATGACCCAGAGTGGACATTGCCATCCTGATTGTACTAGAGTGGAGGGATAGGAACCGGGGCACTAATGCCTGCAGTAATACCCTCTTGGAATCCAGAAGAAAGGAAATCTGAATCCTTGAATCCAAGAGGGTACCCAGGAATATCTTCCTCTGACTGGGAATAAGATCAGATTTGTCTACATTTAGAATCCAGCCCAACTTCTGGAGAACAAAGAGAGTTCTCTGTAAATGAAGTTCCAATTGAGGAGCAGAGTCCGCCACTATTAGAATGTCGTCTAGATAAGGGATAATTAGAATAGACTCCTTCCAGGGAAGGGCAGCCACCTCTGCCAAGACCTTGGTGAAAATTTGAGGCGCAGATGACAGGCCGAATGGGAGACAGACAAACTGAAAGTGGCAGACCCTGGACCCCCACTGGATGGCAAATTTGGATGGGAATATGGTAATAAGCATCTTGAAGATCTATTGTCGCCATCACCGCCCCTCCTTTATCAACTGAACTGCAGATTTTACAGATTCCATCTTGAATTTTTTGTAAACCACAAATTTGTTCGAGGGTTTAAGATTTATAATTGTATGGAATTTCCCGTTTGGTTTGGAGATCAAAAACAGGGAGGAGTAATGACCTAGGCCCCTCTGAAGGAGAGGAACCTCCTGGATAGCACCCAGGCTGAGAGAGTCCGTAACACCCTTGAGAACCAATTTCTGTTTTTTTGGACTGAAGAGTAACAACGTATATTGAAGGGGGAGGAGATGACAACTCCGAAGGCCCCGAGATATTTTCTCTACAATCCATGGATTGGGAATGAAGGACTCCCACACTGGGGCAAGATGGGAAAGCCTTGCCCCCACTGGCCTGGCATCATTGTTTAGGGTTGGAAGAGGACTGACCGGGGTTAGTGAAGATATTTTTACCCCTACCCCCCATCCTGTAAGACCCCCCGTCCTGTTTTTCCCTTTACCTCATCTGTCTGACTGGGAAAAAAAGATGAAAAGGAGATTTCTCAATCGGCTCCATTGGGGGGGACACAAACCATGGGTATATGCTGCTGTCTCTAGGAGGCTTGACACTATGGCAACAAGAAAAGTCGGCTCCTCCCAGCGGAGTATACCCGCCCACAGGCATCTGTTTTAGCTTAGTGTCTAAGGAGGTAGACCAGGGGTCCTCAAACTACGGCCCGTGGGCCACATGCGGCCCATGTTTTTGCCTTAGGACATCCCTGTGTTCCGAAAGATGCTTTCGGAACACAAGGATGCCTCAGTGAAGTCCCTGCGGCCCGCGTTTACTTTAAAAATGCGGGGACCGCCGGGAGCAGGCGCACGCAGTGACATCACTGACGTCCCATGCGTGCGCCCATGGCAACCGAGCGCGGAGAAGAAGCAAGAACGTGCGCGCTGGTAGTAGGTAAGTGTGTACCAGCGGCGAGTCCCTTCGGTGTTCTGACCACCGATCCTCCGGTCCTGCTATGGCCGGAGCGGTGGTCGGAACACTGAAATGGGGCAGTACACAGGCATACAGCCTCCAGCCATACTTTATGGCTGGAGGCTGTATGCCTGTGTAGGAACATACTGCCAACGTAATTTGGGGGACTATACTGCCAGCCTAATGTGGGGGAACATACTGCCAGCCTAATGTGGGGGACTCTACTGCACCTAATGTGGGGGAACTATACTGCCAACGTAATTTGGGGGCCTATACTGCACCTAATGTGGGGGAACTATACTGCTAACTTAATTTGGGGGACTATACTGCCGGCCTAATGTGGGGGAATATACTGCCAGCCTAATGTGGGGGACTATACTGCACCTAATGTGGGGGAACTATACTGCCAGCCTAATGTGGGGGAACTATACTGCCAGCCTAATGTGGGGGACTATATTGCACCTAATGTGGGGGAACTATACTGCCAGCCTAATGTGGGGGACTATATTGCACCTAATGTGGGGGAACTATACTGCCAGCCTAATGTGGGGGACTATATTGCACCTAATGTGGGGGAACTATACTGCCAGCCTAATGTGGGGGACTATATTGCACCTAATGTAAGGGAACATACTGCCAACGTAATGTGGGGAACTATATTGCACCTAATTTGGGGGAACATACTGCAAGCCTAATGTGGGGGACTATATTGCCCCTAATGTGGGGGAACATACGGCAAGCCTAATGTGGGGGACTATATTGCACCTAATGTGGGGGAACATACTGCCAACGTAACGTGGGGGACTATATTGCACCTAATGTGGGGGACTATATTGCACCTAATGTGGGGGAACTATACTGCCAGCCTAATGTGGGGGACTATATTGCACCTAATGTGGGGGAACTATACTGCCAGCCTAATGTGGGGGACTATACTGCCAGCCTAATGTGGGGGACTATACTGCACCTAATGTGGGGGACTATATTGCACCTAATGTGGGGGAACATACTGCAAGCCTAATGTGGGGGACTATATTGCACCTAATGTGGGTGAACTACAACCTAATGTGGGTGAACTACAACCTAATGTGGGTGAACTATACTACACCTAATGCGGGGGGGAACTACGACCTAATGTGGGGGAATTGTATTGCACCTAATGTGGGGGAACTACAACATAATGTGGGGGGGATCTATAGTGCCAACCTAATGTGGGGGGAACTGTGCTGTGTACTTAAAGTGGTAGTCCACTAATAAGATATATAATAGGAATTTATTCATGTTTAGTGATCTATAGTCCGGCCCTCCAATGGTCTGCGGGACCGTGAACTGGCCCCCCGTTTAAAAAGTTTGAGGACCCCTGAGGTAGACAGTGGTGTGGGTTCTCCCCAGACCAGGTCTCACATTTTTTGTGGGGTCTCAGGAACATAGCATTCACTGTTTCCCCATTTGCGATTGAGGGGGCACAGGCATCGTGGATGTACTGTCAACCCCCTCTAGCCAACAGTCAGCGCCTGGGGTTGTACCTCATGGGTCCGGGTCCCCCTGCTCGTCTCGCTGTTACAGCCCGGCATGATGCAGGTGACAAAGCTGACTGAAGACTTCATTAGGGAAGTTCCTCAGACTGAGGTGAGTATTTTTTTCCCTCCTTTTCTTACAGGTAGGGAACTTGCAACCTCTGGAGAGGTTTTGGACCACTCTTTATTCATTGGGCAGTTCTTACCTGATAGGGGCCTGGTCAGGAGGGTCTGTGAGCCCTCCTTTACTGAGGGATTAAAAGGGATTATGCAGTGGTGTAAGACTGTCTAATGCTCAGCAGCCGCGGCTGCCAACTTTACTTTCACTTTCATGCAAGTGCCGGCTCAGCCCGGCCGCAGCTCGCCCCCCCTGTCACAGTTCTTCTGTCGGCAGCGCAGATAGCTGCCGGCGTTATGTTTGCCCGCTCCCTTCCCCTGTCATTCGCATATGCGGTTGTTAATGCGCTGGGAACGGGCGCCATTATCTCACATGCAGCCGCGGGCTCTGCACGGACTTTAGCTCCGCCCACCCGCGGCCAGCAAGGATTTCTTCCATTGCGCGAAATCCTCTCCAATTAGCGTTGTGCGCACTCAGAGGGGTTTCTCAGGCCCAATCAGAGGCACTTTTGTTTCCTCACAGCCCCCTCATTGGCCATACATTCCCAACCTCTCTCTCTCTGTCTCTCCCTCTCCACCACAGACCCACCTGTTATTTCTGCTCAGGATGCCCTTCCAGACCCTGTGGGTTCGGCTATCCCTCCAGTCTGGGTTTCCTCCCTCTCCCAGTCTATCTTCAACTTGGCACAGGTCTCCCGTTCTGTGGTGACTGCCTTGGAGAGGTCCTCCCTATGCCGGCCCTCCAGAGGGACCCGCTCTCCTTCTCCCTATACTAACCGCTTTCACAAGCGTAATAGGGGTAGATCATCCGACTCATCTCCTGAGTCTTCCAGCAGACACAGGCGCTCCCCTCACGGGCATCGCTCCGCTGCTTCAGCTTGCCGCAAGCGACTCTCCCCTAGAGAACGCTCCCCTGGTCGCCGCTCTGGCTCTCCGGAACCGCATACCAGGTCAGTCTCTCCCTCTTCCAGGGCTGCCTCCACTCGTTCCCACTCACCTGGAGAACTTGTAGATGAGGCTTCTGATTCGGCCTCTGACTCGGAGGATCGCACAGATATGTCTGACATGGTGGACTCATTGGTTTTGGCCATAAGGGACACCTTTCACCTAGAGGACCCAGGAACTTCAGACGTAGCTCCAGAAGTTTCCTTTCATAGTGCCCGTCTGGCACCCAAGATTTTCAGCTCATGCTGAATTTGACGCCTTGCTGGAGTCAGCCTGGAGGCACCCTAACAAGAAATTTCAGGAAACAAAGAAGGTTCAAGTGCAATATCCCTTCGCCAAGGACCTCATTACTCGGTGGACCTCCTCTCCAACTGTGGATCCACCGGTCTCCCGTCTCTCTAAGCCAACTATCCTGCCATTGGCTGATGCGGCTGCCTTCAAGGATCCAGCGGACAAGAAGGTGGAGACCTTGTCAAAATTTGCCTTCGAGGCAGCAGGTTCCTCCTTGCTTCCTGCTTTCGCTTCAGCCTGGGTGTCAAAGGCCCTCTCAGTCTGGTCTTCCTAACTCCACCGGAGTATTCTTTCAGGATCCCCCCCGGAGGAATTATCTGACCTAGCTCTCCAATGCTCCAAAGCTGGAGATTTTCTGTGTTCTGCTTCCATGCAGTCGGCCCGCTGTGTTGCCTTTGCCACAGGCAACCTGGTGGCCCTCCGTCGCTCCATGTGGCTTAAAGCCTGGGACACAGACGCCGCCTCCAAGAAGTCTCTAACTGAACTTCCCTTTGCTGGTTCTCTGCTTTTTGGCAAGCGCCTAGATGAGATTATCTCAGAGGCGACGGGCGGAAAGAGTTCCCTATTATCTCAGAATAAGGCTCGCACTACTTCCCTTAGGAAGTCCTCCTCTTTTGGTCCCAATAAAGGGTCCAGGCAGGCACCTTCGCAGGACAGGAAGGAAGGCTCCCTCCTTACAGACCCGTCCCTCCTGGAAATCGGATAACCGTTCTGGACGTTTTGCGGCCAAATCGGGCACCCACAAACCGTACCTCGGCCTGAAGGGACTCCTCCACCCGCAAATTTTTCTCGGGTGGGAGGTCGTCTCTTACTCTTCCGAGATGCCTGGACCACGCACGTTCAGGACTCCTGGGTCAGGAACACGGTATCCAACGGATACAGGATCGAATTTGCCTCCCTTCCAAGGGATCGCTTTTTTCTTTCCCGGGCCTCCCGGTCCCCCTTGATAGCAAAAGCATTTCGGGGCGCACTCCACTCCCTTCTCATCCAGGGAGTAATTGTCTCGGTTCCTCCCAGGGAACATTTTCAAGGTTTTTACTCCAACCTCTTCGTGGTCCCCAAGAAAGGCGGTTCTGTACGCCCGATCTTGGATCTCAAGCGTCTCAACCAGCATCTTCTACTCCGCCATTTCCGAATCAAGTCTCTCCGTTCGGTAGTGGCATCCATGGATCAAGGGGAGTTTCTTTCCTCGGTGGACATCAAGGATGCCTACTTCCACATTCCAATATTCCCCAGTCATCAGCGGTACCTCCGCTTTGCAGTTCCTGAAGGCCATTTTCAGTTTGTAGCCCTTCCCTTCGGTCTGGCCACTGCTCCACGGGTATTTACCAAGGTCCTGGCACCTTGGTCTCAGTGATCCTTTACTTGGACGACCTCCTGATCTGAGCTCCAACCAGGGCTCAGAATCTGGAGAGTCTTGGTCTCGCCCTCCAGGCCTTGTCTCGTTTCGGTTGGATGGTCAATCAAGACAAGTCCAACCTCTCTCCTACCCAGTCACTGGTTTTCCTGGGGCTCCAGTTCGACACGGCCGCTGCCCGCATTCGACTTCCGTCGGACAAGCGTCTAACACTCTCTTGTCAGGAGTCCGATTACTTCGGAACCCTGCCCCATTTTCCAAGCGCTTTTGCATGGAAGTCCTGGGTCCGATGGTGGCTGCCATGGAAGCCGTGCCCTTCGCCCAGTTTCATTACAGTCCTCTTCAACTGGCGATTCTCTCCTGGTGGGACAGGTCTCCTCTGTCCCTCGACCGCAAGATCGTTCTCTCTCGATGGTCTCGTCAGTTCCCCCTATGGTGGCTCCGCTCCCCCCTGCTTCTTCAGGGTGCTCCTTCCTGCCCCTCCACTGGCAAGTTGTCACGACAGATGCCAGTCTGTCAGGCTGGGGAGGCGTTTTCAGGGACCGGACGGTTCAGGGTCTTTGGTCCCCCCAAGAAGCCCTTCTCCCTATCAACATATTGGAACTAGGCAATCTATCTTTGTCTGCTTCATTGGGAGCTCCTTCTTCATGACCGCCCTGTTCGTGTTCAGTCGGACAACTCCACTGCTGTGGCGTACATCAATGGTCAGGCGCGGCACTCTCAGCTCAGCGGCGATGGCCGAGGTATCCAAGATTCTCCTCTGGGCGGAACTCAGGGTTCCAGCCATCTCCGCAATTTACATTCCGGGAGTTCACAACTGTGAAGTGAATTTTCTCAGCCGGTCCTCAACTGACCCCGGCAAGTGGTCCCCTCATCCGGAGGTGTTTTGCAGAGATCTGCAACCTCTGAAGCACTCCAGACGTGGACCTCTTCGCGTCCCGCCACAACCAAAAAGTTCCTCTTTTTGTGTAGAAGTTCCGGGACCCCTTGGCTCTAGCCGTGGATGCCCTGGTGATCCCTTGGTCGGGCTTTGCCCTACCCTATCTGTTCCCTCCCCTATCTGTTCCCTCCCCTTCCTCTCATTCCCAGGTTCCTGAGGAAACTCATAGCAGAGGGCGTCCCCACCATTCTCGTGGCTCCGGAGGGCATTGTACGCCGACGTGGTCAGGCTCCTGGACGATGTACCGCTGCACCTCCCGCTTCGTTCAGACCTCCTATTTTAAGGTCCCCTGTGCCAGCCCAATTTACTATTGCTGCATTTGACGGTGTGGCGGTTGAAACTGCGGTTCTAAGGGCCCGAGGTTTCTCAACCTAGGTGATTTGCACCATGCTCAGGGCTCGCAAGCCCTCCTCTGCGAAGATTTGCCACCGTACCTGTGTGCCGAAAGCAGAGACCACTGCAAGAACACCGCCAGATCCCGCACACCTGCAGTGCTCCCGTGGCGTTCCCTCTGCCTCCATGCTCCCGGAGAGGACCTACAGAGTGGACCGGACCCAAGGGAGAAAATATGACAGGGGGTGTGCTGTGCCAGCACCCCGAGTCTACAAGGCCCCAGTAAGGACCTCCAATTTCTTTGCAGGGTAAAAAAGTCCCCCGCACTTCTCAGCTCCTTTCCTGACAGGGACAGGAAAAAACACTGGAGAGGAAGGGGTGGGGAATTTAACCTCTCAGTGGTTTTTCCTGTCCCAATCAGGAGGAGGAGGTAATCTCATGGGTGCTGTAGTGGAGATGTGGGGGGAAATAATCATTGTCCTGTGCTGGCCTGTGTCTTCGTTCTGAGTCATACCTTGAGCAGCGCCTCCTAGACAGTCTTTTTCCTTCCTATATCTTGTGCATCCATACTGGTTCCCTAAGGGAGTCCGGTACTGACCTGAGTGCAGCAGCTTATTCCTACTCCAACCTTGTCTCACCATAAACTTCCAGGATATTTTGACTCGCAAGAGCCGTATATCAGGATACCTGACAGGTTAGTATATCACTTGGGTTGTGGTGGAGGGCTCACACCAGGTTGATATACAATACAAAAGGGAGCGCCCCCTATTTATTTATTTTTCTCCCTCACAAGATTTCCAGTGTGACACAGCGCACTTCCGAGCGGTCCTAGCATTCGCCAGTAGTCAGATGTGCGTGATGTCTGCACCTGTTTTTCGTGCGGATATTCTGCACATTTTACAACCATGTGAACATAGCTTTACACTTTATCTCCTGTTTTCATATGGAGTTAATCCTAAAAGTGGGTTCTCAATCAAGTTTTATAAAACGTGATAATCAGATCTTCGTATATGATTGAAGTGGTTTCTTGTAATGTAAATTTTACTGTAGATCACACCGTTTAATGATCAGGAGACTTTAGCAAAGTGAGAGGCTAAGCTCTGTGCTCCCTGCATCAGTGGTTGGATTTTAATTAGCCCACTACTTGGCTGAACTGAACTGATAAGTAGTCCTGGTTCAACATACATTGCAAGGAAATTAACTGGGATTTTTTTCCCCCTTTCATATGTCCCACTCTCCTGAAAATGCAGCTTTGGCAACGGAAACATGTTGGGAATGGACACTGACAGCCTTTTGAATTTAAAGGGGTTATCCAGGAATTGAAAAACGGATCTATTTTCTTTCAAAGACTGCTTCCTGTCTGTCTCCACTTTGGGTGCGGTATTACAACTTTGCTCCATTCACTTTAATGGAACTGAGCTGCAGAACCACACCCAACCTGGAGACAGACAGGGAGCCGTCTTTGAAAGAAATGATCTCCTGTTTTTCGATGCCTGGTGAACCCCTTTAATCTAATAACTAGTTTCAGCAATTTTGTTTGAGGTATCTAAGATTGCTGGTTATCTGACCCCTAATGAATAAAATAGATCTGCCCTAAATTAGAATGCGTATAGGATAGTTGAATATAACAATCTCCTTATTTATGTTAATGCATAAAGCCTTGGCGTAATAAAAGGGGGCACTCTACATTATCAAGTGTCTCTCTACTTTGAGAAAACACATGGAAGAAAAGGACTATGATGGAGAAAAGGCTGAGAAATCTGCTAAATCCATATCCTAATCGCTGTTGTCTCTGTTTATGAAGTTACGTGACATTTAAACACATCCTACAGCTGGAGCGTTTTAAAGGGGTACGCCACCACTAGACATCTTATCCCCTATCCAAAGGCTAGGGGATAAGATGACAGTAATTTTTTTTTAATACCCAATGATCAGCAAGAGGGTATCTACTTGTGCTTGTCAGTACCCTCATAATTTAGGGGAATTAATAGAAATAAATGTAAGTTGCTGTTTCTCTTTGGTCTTTGTTCATTGGGGGACATTATACAGATGGGTATATGCTCTTGCCACTAGGAGGCGCTGACACTAGGAAAAAAAAAGTCGGTTCCTGCCTGGTAGGATATACCCGCCCACCTGCAGTAATCAGTTTCAGCAAGGAGGCAAGATACAGGTCTGGGAGCTCCCCAGACCTGGTCTTTTTTTTTGTTATTTTCTAGTAAGGGCTGTTTAGTACTTTACTCCTTTCTGTTTCCCTTTTTCAGGTGGGGGTTCAGGAGAATGGCACTACCTGTTCCCCCATATGTGGCTAAGGGGCACAGGTCATAAAAGTATGCACTGTTAACCTCTCCCCGCCAGCGCCTGGGGTTGCACCTAGGGTCCGGGTCCCCCTATCTTCCCTGCTCGTCCTGTCTGTCACAGCATGATGTGATGCAGGTGACTAAAAGCTGGCTGAAGACATCTAGAGGTGAGTATAAGAAGTCAGGTGAGTATATGAAGATGACATAGGACTCTGTCCTTTATTGGGAGTTTTATGTGTGGGGGGCCTGTGTTTCTTTGTACTAGGATACTTCAGCGGCTCCCTCCGCAGGTGTTCTTTCCTACTCTGCACAGCTTCTTTTATATGTTTTACTTTACCCCAGCACGCTGGGTGAGGGGGTTATGACTGCACATGGCTCCGTCTCCCCGTGCCAGTGCGCGATCTGGAGGTTTTTGGCGGCACGTGGCTGCGTGAACAGAGAGGCCTGGCAGCGCCTCCCCTCTGGGTTCCCTTGCACAACGGCCTCTTTTTACGATCGGATGGCGCTACCTGCCGTCGTTTTGCTGTGCTCCTCCAGCCGAGTTTAGCTCCGCCCCTCCACCATGCGGGTGTTGGTGTGGCTCCGTCGGCCCCCCTGAGCTGTGGCCGGCGGGAGCTTAGCCTCGGAGCTGTGCGGCGGCTTAGCAGGTGCTGCTAGGCGTGCTGCTCCGTACCATCACAGCTGGGGCTGCCCGTCTGTGTTTTTTTTTCTTCTGTCCCAATAGGTGTCCTTTCTGTCCCTATGGTGTGGGCTACTGCCCTCCTCTCTTGGGGTCCTCGCGGCTCACTTCTTCCCTGTTTAAAAAAAAAAGTGACTCAGACCATTTGGTGTAGTTTGGCGCCCTCTTGTGGCCAAACTTATATTGCACACTCATTTCTTTTGCAGCCTTGGCTGGCCCATATCTGTTCTTATCACTTTAATATCTGCAGGGTCCTTTCCTAGGGTCGGTATTGGGGGCTGTTTTATTTGTTTCACTCACCCTGGAAGGTGACCTGCTATACACATCTTATTTTAATACATAGTTAAAAAAATATGAATAATAATAATAATTAAAATTGAGCACCAAGGCCAAGCGGCAATAATCGCTGTCTGGAGGAGCCACCTTGTGTCCCAAGAGGAATCGGAATCCTGTACACTGGAGCTGGCCAAAAACTACAAGACGTTTTGAGAGCCATTCCAGACAGGGATGAGTAGGTGCCTGAGCCACTCCGGACAGAAATTCCGCAAAAACACCTGGAGGCATAGGGCTGAACTGACTGTCACCCCAGCAGGCCCCATGTCAGAACAGAAGTGCCCAACCGCCGAAGAACTGCGGAAACAAAATCACAGGAAGCCCCGAGGCTCACCCCACCGAAAAGGAAAGGTGGGCTCTACACCTACAGAGCGGTCCTAGCATATGTAGGAACACAGAAATGGGTACCCCACAATAGCAGTGGGGTACTAAGACTGCGGACGCGAAAGAAACTGCAGACATCCAAGGGACCAGCAGAAAGGAAGGTATGCCTCTAGCAGACCAACAGTGCAACCTAAGAAAGGAGAACAGAGTTAAGATGCTAGCAAAAGGAGAAAAAGACGCTTCTGCACTCACCCAGTACTTGTCCCGTGCCTGTGGGGCAGCATTTCCTTGCTCCTACTGCGCCTGGCGTGTTTTGCCAGACCCCTTTCCACAGGGGGTATGGGGATCAGGGTGCTTGGCATGGGTCTGTACTTAAGTTTTCATCTCGACACCCTTGTTTTTCCTACTCTGGAGGGACTATTCTGCCGCCAAGATGATGCCATCTCGCTGTTCCCACTATATAGGTGGAATATCTGGCGGGGCCCCTGTTTTTTTGCTGAGAGCATTCAACAGGGATTTTTACTGTCTCTAGGCTTCTGTGTTTACTGCCCACTATCACAGCCTGGCTCTCTCTCTGTTTTTTGGTTATCTACTTACTGCTGCTCACGCAGCCTTGGCTCTCTCCTCTGTTGGAGGAATTTGTACAATCTCCCTGGAAGGGTGTGTTCTTCCTTCCCTTTTGTCTGTGTCAGTTGTACTGCACTGACGCCAAAGTCTTCTGGAGTCATGCTTCCTGTGCCCAGACCCTGAGAATCCCAGCTGGGTTCTCATTTATTTCTCCCTCCGTTCCCATTCTGGTGGGATCTTTCTTCAGTGTGCTCTGGTCCGCTAGGACCACTGGGGTCTATGACTGGTTGGTCTCCTTGGCTTGGACTCTGTCCTAGGAAGCTGTGGCGTGCCTTCTTTTCAGGAGGTCTTCCGGTTCCTTGGGCCTTGGTGATGGTTCAGGTCTTGGACATGTGTAGTGATCCGTCCAAGACTCCTCCGCGATACCATTAGTCGGGGCGGTCTTTCTGTCCTGCACTCCACAGAAAATGTGTTGGATTTAACTAAGGAAAACCCAACAGTTCAGAGCAGTTGTAAAAAAAAATAGCAAAATGTAAGGAAAAGTGCAAAACATAGGGAAACATTAGTTTATACCATGGAAAAATGTCTGTCGGGAATCAAAACCTACAAAGAAAACTACACGACACTCTTAGTAAATCAGGGTCTTCGTATCCACCTGTTTGTGGAGGGCTGGTTGTATATAGGCTTTAGTTAGCCCTTTAGGAAACTACTGTGTGGTGTTGAATATTTTCCTCACCAGGTTTGATTGTGGTTCCTGGTGGGTTTATTTTCTTCTTCAATTTTTGATACATATGGGCCTAGATTTACCAAACTGTATAAGAGAAAAAATTGAACGATTTTCCCACAGCAGCCAATCACGCTGCTTTCACTTTACCAGAGCTTTTTAGCTGAGATGTGATTGGTTGCTGTGGGAAAATCACAACATTTTTTTCTCTTACACAGTGTGATAAATCTGGGCCATGGTTCTTAGCACAAATTCATATTTTAAATTCAACAATGCCAGAATACCGATACATTTACATTAATAATTGTGGCCAGATTATAAACTGCTTGTAGAGTTTCGTTAAATGACTAAATCATAGACTGTCACTGTCAAAAGCTGGCATGCACTTCCATGTGTATGAGCGAGTTTGTTTAGCAAAGACCCTCCCTGTTTAGTAGTTTCATGCCTTCAGAGCATCGTGTGACCTTTAACCTAAAATCTTGATTTTCTGGAATGGCAACATTAGTGACATAGATCAGATTTGCTGGGTAAGTAAGTAAAAAAATTGTCACTGAAGAATTGGAATCTACACAATGTAATGACGCTTGTGCAGAAGATAAAAGTACATGCAACTACAGATACACATCGAATTTCATCTGCGAATGACCTGCAAATGCATCTACCGAAGATCCAATAAATCTATCCTTACGTGGTTGAAGCGCAGCTAAAGACTGGATAATTTAACCTGTACAAAAGAAATGGCTTTCTGATAAACTGTCTGGAATCTACACATGTCCAGTGCTGCAACACAGATCCATGGAACTTTTGCACTATTTGGAAGACCAGAGTCCATATTTACTGTACATTGCCCAACACTCTACATTGTGTTTACTGGAGGCAGGAGGTCATATGAACATCTCTGGAACTGAATATGATCGGAAGGATGTATTAAAAAAAAAAGTCTGCTCGATCTGTATAACCTTGTATAGACTTGAATGAGGACATGAATGGACTTATAGAATTTCCTGTGCCAGCTATCATCCTGAAGCTGCATGACTGGATGCCAGTTATTTACAGGAGGGTGCAGGAAAATTATGGGGTTAGATATAGGGTTGGCATTATGTGTGCTTTACTGTTCGTGTTCTGGACCCAAGGGAAAAGATTGTTTGATTATAGAGAATGTATTTTGCTTATAGCCTCCTCTGCAGGATATACAGTGATAATTTCCAGGTTTATTAACAGTTTCTTCTATGATTATTTCTCTCTCCTGCTGCTGTTTACGTTCTGTGTCTTTTGGGTTAGCAGATCTGAAGAAACTGAAGAGAAAAAGAATGTAAAAGTAAGTGGTAGATGTAGATGGCCATAAATACAAATTAGGCAGTATTCTGTATGTACATACATTTGATGTTCCCTCCAGAAGTATAGGAAACCTTTCACTGCTTGGTAGAGTTCTCCCCCTCAAATATTGTGGTTTATTTCAAAGTGATGTTTAGCATAATTGCAATAAGGAATTGCATGGGCATTTTATTCATGAATGTTGGCAATAGGGAATTGACATTATTCAAGGGATTTAAACGCCTCACTTCTGTTAGGAGAATGGTCATAGTGCAGGAAAAGAGAGGCTGTGAATAACCTTCAGCTGTGACTGGTTACAACGCGCAAATCAGACCGTTTTGTCTCTGACTGATAAATCTAGGCAACTGTGTACTTACATAGATTACTATACCAATCCTGAGTTATATCCTGTATTATACTCCAGAGCTGTACTCACTATTCTGCTGGTGAGGTCACTGTGTACATATATTACTTATCCTGTACTGATCCTGGGTGATATCCAGTATTATACTCCAGAGCTGTAATCACTATTCTGCTGGTGGTGTCACTGTGTACATACATTACATTACGTATCCTGTACTGATCCTGAGTTATAGCCTGTATGATACTCCACAGCTGTACTCACTGTTCTGCTGGTGGTGTCACTGTGTACATACATTACATTACGTATCCTGTACTGATCGTGAGTTATAGCCTGTATGATACTCCACAGCTGTACTCACTGTTCTGCTGGTGGGGTCACTGTGTACATACATTACATTACTTATCCTGTACTGATCCTGAGTTATATTCTGTATTATACTCCAGAGCTGTACTCACTATTCTGCTGGTGAGATCACTGTGTACATACAATATATTACTTATCCTGTACTGATCCTGACTTATATCCTGTATTATACTCCAGAGCTGTACTCACTATTCTGCTGGTGGGGTCACTGTGTACATACATTACATTACTTATCCTGTACTGATCCTTAGTTATATCCTGTATTATACTCCAGAGCTGTACTCACTATTCTGCTGGTGAGGACACTGTGTACATACATTACATTACTTATCCTGTACTGATCCTGAGTTATATTCTGTATTATACTCCAGAGCTGTACTCACTATTCTGCTGGTGAGGTCACTGTGTACATATATTACTTGTCCAGTGCTGATCCTGAGTGATGTCCTGTATTATACTCCAGAGCTGTACTCACTATTCTGCTGGTGGGGTCACTGTGTAGCAAACACATTGATGTTTTAACCAATGTACAGAAATGTAGATCTTGTACTTCTTCATTCCAGGTGGAAGAAAGCAATGAAAAGCCACATGAACTCCCAGGACAGTAAGTATCTGCTCTACACTTGGTTGCTTATCTTTTCAATATTTTTTATTTATTTTTTGTGCACTTAGGTCCAGATTTATCAATCTGCCTAAAACCATAAGCCAACAATCTTTCCCCACAGCAACCAATCACAGCTCAAGTTTCATTTCACCAAAGCTTGTTGAGATATTAAAACTGGACTGTGATTGGTTGCTATCTGCAAAACCTGACAGTTTGGGCAATGGTTGGAGAGCCACAAGTTTGACATCACTGTCTCAGAGAACAATTTTTGTCTTGTGTATGTTAGTACAATAACATTTGTTTAATGTGGCCAATAACCCATAATGAGATATATAATGGATCATTGTAACTTGAAACCATACTCGCTATACAAAGCTACGGACAGTCCAGATCTGCAAAACGTGTCAATAGGTGGAAGAACTGACCAATCAGAATGGGCATTCACTGGTAAAACCCCTGTACAGTGATCCCCCGACCTACGATGGCCACGACATATGATCATTTCAACATACGATGGCCTCTCAGAGGCAGCATCAACATACAATGCTTTTGTATGTCGGGGCCATTGCATAAACTGCTATCTGGCAGCGCAAACTGCTTCAGCTGGTGCCGGATAGACGGTTAATGTGCCCCGTGTGTCCCCGCCGCTCCGGACCGTCCACTTCAGGCTCCACTGCATAGTCGTTGCTCTCCTTTGTCATCACGTCGCCGCGCACACTGTCCCGTCATCTAATAGGAGCGGCGTGCGCAGCGACGTGATGACGGCGATGGAGAGCAACTATCCAGGGTGACGGTCCGGAGCAGCGGGGACACGTGAGTATAACTTTCTTTATTATTATTGCACGGATCCCTCAACATACGATTGATTCAAGTAACGATGGTTCATTTGGAACGAATTACCATCATATGTGGAGGGACCACTGTATTACTGAAGTGCATGCACTGACTGGTGTCTGGTAGCACCCCCTACAGTACAGGGAGGTATTACATATTCTGTACTACTCTTTACCTGTGCCAGGGTTAGCTGCTCCTTTGGCTACCAGGTGGGGGCGGACCCATATTATTTTTGTGTGTACTATACAGGACCCTGAAGAACCTCCCGTCCTCTACATAGACAGTGATTACAGCTTCCAGTAGTTCTCTCTTACTTTTATGTGTAAATACTTGCTTTTTTATATTCTTCTTTAATGCTTACTTTTTTCCTATTTTTGGATGACATTTTGTGTGCTTCAGAACAAATTACCAGTTATGATCTCAACAGACAATGGTTGCAAGCAGTGTGTGTGTGGTGTGTGGTGTGTGTGTGTGTGTGTGTGTTGTGTGTGTATATATATATATATATATATGTATATATATATTATAATTATTATTATTTTTTATTACATTTATAATTTTTTACTACTTTATTTTCTTCTTCTTTTTTTTGCAGTCTTGGTTAGTCTACTACTATTTCCGAGATTTTTAATGTTAAGGCTTCAAGCTTACTGAAGAATAGCTAGGACATTTACATGTAATTTAATGGGATTAGTTTCCAGCCAAAACTTCCTGCATCCTCATTCTTCATGTTAAATGAGCATTTCCTACTGAATATATTTTTGGATTATCTCTGTAATCCACTATAGCATTTAATGTTTACATAGAAGATTAATTAAGATCAATTAGGATCATGAGCGGAAATTGGATAGTAGTTGTCCCATTGCGGTCATTAAATATCAAGGGCGACCTTCCTTTGGGGGTGACACTGATATGTTGTACTCTTGAATGGTGTGTATCCCTCTGCACTAGAATGCTGTTCTTCAACCTGTGGCTCTCCAGCTGTTGGAGATTTATGAAAACTTGTGTAGAGGTAGAGTGGTGCAGTTGCCCATAGCAACCAATTTTTTTTTTGTCTTGTAAGAGAACACATCTCCTGAGGATGGGTCCAAGATGGACTGGGGCCCACCTTCTCCAGGTTCCATAGCAGCAACAAGAACTTTTTAAATCTCTCATCATAAATCACTTACATGTACTGTTGTACAACTCTAGCCAGTATGTTCGATTTGCCAGTCTCTCATAAAAGGTATTTTTTTTTAGGACTTCTTCTGTGGCCCGTCTAATGAATGCAGAGAAGTTCCTTAAATTATTTCAGTCCTTGTTGTTTGAAGAGGAAACTTTGGGAACAGAGTTAGAACCTATAGAAGAAAAGATCTGCAAACTGAAGGTAACTTTTTAGGAATGATCATATTTTCGCAATGATATGTAGACACAGTTTTGCAGCCCAAACAGGATTATACAGGCAATCCTTTATGAGCTACACACAGCAGCATCACAAATCTCTCCTGTTATACACTCCAGACTGAGAACAGTTGCAGCCTCTTAAAGCGGTACTCCAGTGTAAAACTTATTATTATTATTTTTTTTTATTCAACTGGTGCCAGAAAGTTACACAGATTTGTAAATTACTTCTATTAAAAATCTTAATCCTTCCAGTAATTCTTAGCTGCTGAATACTACAGAGGAAATTATTTTCTTTTTGCAACTCAGAGCTCTCGGCTGACATCACGAGCACAGTGCTCTCTGCTGACATCTCTTGCTATGGGGATTTTCTCCTACTCTGGACAGTTCTTAAAATGGACACAGATGTCAGCAGAGAGCACTGTGCTCGTGATGTCAGCAGAGAGCTCTGTGTTCCAAAAAGAAATGAATTTCCTCTGTAATATTCAGCAGCTAATAATTACTGGAAGGATTAAGATTTTTTAATAGAAGTAAGTTACAAATCTGTTCAACTTTCTGGCACCAAATGATAAAAAAAAAAAAAAAGTTTTTCACCAGAGTACCCCTTTAATGTCAACAAGAATTTTTGGGTACGTTCAGATGACAGATTTTTCTGTTGGATTAATCTATTGTTCAATCCACTTAGAATCTAAGTACACATAGGAAATTTTCTATGCTGCAGTTCAATATGAACTATGGCAGGAAGTGAAATCTATTTGATGTATAATTCGCTTTGGAATCTGCATGAAATAAACTGTTAAGGCATTTGCATTATTGGCTGCATGCAGAGATATTGGCCCTCATTTACTAAGCTGAAACCGACCAGTTTTTGTCGGGTTATTTTGGCGCAGAGTGTCTACAACATGTCTGAGGCAGGAAAATCTGACAAACCCGACATTGCACTGTGAAAAGCCAAAAAGGGGACGTGGCCTGTCACAATGGTCACCCCCAAAAAGGGGCCTGGTTTCACAACCCGACCTATTTACTATTGAATTCACAGAAATTGTGGATAAATGGCTGAAAATTTCAATCTAGGAAAAGCTAGTCAAGAAATGTTCCCGACTTTTACCATTAGTAAATAGAGAGGAATCCTGAAAGTCTGAAACAACATTTCCCACTTGTAAAAACCTGACACTCTTAGTAAATGAGGCCATTGAGTACATACAGACTACATGAGAAAGTTTTAAAACTTTTTAATTATATTGTAACTTTCTATAAATTGTGCTCAGTGGCATTTGGTTAAATGTGCCTGATATTTTTTGACAGATGCAGGGTCTGCAATTAAGTCTTTGGTACTGTGACAGACACATTTACCTTACTTACATTTTTCTATCTTTTACCAGGTTGCCGCTAAGGAGCTGAAGAAGGTTCAGATTACCATTGACTCTCTGAAAACCCAGTTTCGTTACAATTTTAATTCTTCCCTGAACGAGTCCAGGAGATTCCAGGATACAGTTGACAATTTTGATCACACAAAGACCTACATGGAGCTGCGGTCAGTGCCAGGTTGTTATTTAGGCTGCAAATAATTTGGTCATAAAAAAAATAAATAAATGAATACATAATATATATATATATATTGCTCAAAAAATAAAGGCAACACTTAAATGACACTGTCCATTCAGGAAGCAACACTGATTGATAATCAATTTCACATGCTGTAGTGCAAGTGGAGCAGACAACAGGTGGAAATTATAGGCAATTAGCAAGACACCCCCAATAAAGGAGTGGTTCTGCAGGTGGTGACCACAGACCACTTCTCAGTTCCTATGCTTCCTGGCTGATGTTTTGGCCACTTTTGAATGCTGGCGGTGCTTTCACTCTAGTGGCAGCATGAGACGGAGTTACAACCCACACAAGTGGCTCAGGTAGTGCAGCTCATCAAGGATGGCACATCAATGCGAGCTGTGGCAAAAAGGTTTTCTGTGTCTGTCAGCGTAGTGTCAAGAGCATGGAGGTGCTACCAGGAGACATTGAGGAGGCCGTAGGAGAGCAACAACCCAGCAGCAGGATCGCTACCTCTGCCTACGTGCAAGGAGCACTGCCAGAGCCCTGCAAAATTACCTCCAGCAGGCCACAAATGTGCATGTGTCCACCCAAACGGTCAGAAACAGACTCCATGAGGGTGGTATGAGGGCCCCATGTCCACAGGTGGGGGTTATGCTTACAGCCCAACACCGTGCAGGACCGTTTTGCAATTGCCAGAGAACACCAAGATTGGCAAATTCGCCACTGGGGCCCTGTGCTCTTTACAGATGAAAGCAGGTTCACACTGAGCACATGTGACAGAGTCTGGAGACGCAGTGGAGAACGTTATGCTGCCTGCAAAATCCTCCAGCATGACTGGTTTGGTGGTGGGTCAGTAATGGTGTGGGGTGGCATTAATTTGGGGGGCCGCACAGCCCTCCATGTGCTTGCCAGAGGTAGCCTGACTGCCATTAGGTACCGAGATGAGATCCTCAGACCTCTTGTGAGACCATATGCTGGTGCGGTTGGCCCTGGATTCCTCCTAATACAAGACAATGCTAGACCTCATGTAGCTGGAGTGTGTCAGCAGTTCCTGCAAGAGGAAGGCATTGATGCTATGGACTGGCCCACCCGTTCACCAGACCTGAATCTGATTGAGCACATCTGGGACATCATGTCTTGCTCCATCCACCAATGCCACATTGCACCACAGACTGTCCAGGAGTTGGCGGATGCGCCACCTCATCAGGAGCATGCCCAGGCATTGTAGGGAGGTCATACGGGCACGTGGAGGCCACACACACTACTGAGCCTTATTTTGACTTGTTTTAAGGACATTACATCAAAGTTGGATCAGCCTGTAGTTTGGTTTTCCACTCTGATTTTTAGTGTGACTCCATATCCAGACCTCCATGGGTTGATACATTTGATTTCCATTGATCATTTTTGTGTGATTTTGTTGTCAGTACATTCAACTATGTAAAGACTAAAGTATTTCATACGATTAGGTCATTCATTCAGATCTAGGATGTGTTATCTTAGGGTTCCCTTTTTTTTTTTTTTTTTTTGCAGTGTGTATGTGTGTATATATATATATATATATATATATATATATATATATATATATATATAATATGTTTGTTCTTTATTTTATTCAGCAATAGTGTTACATGACCAAATTCTGTCTAGCTGCAGCCACCCACTAGAGAAAGCTCACTGCAAATGGATTTATACAGTTTCAATTACCATGCTCTGTTTCCAGGAGTTACATGCTGAATAAGGTCCATAGGCAGCTAATGTCTTTCTCACGGAAAGGGATGGCACTGAAGACTTGGCTGTCTGAGGCACTGGAATTTCAGGAGAAGCTCCACAGTACAACCTGTAGCAGTTACGATGATATCCAACAGCATCTGTCATTGTCACAGGTAATGACATTGGAGTTTGGTCCATAAGTTGCCCTTTTGTATTGTGGTGACCTGGTACATAACATGTTACACTGCTAGTCCTCTCAGGTAGATGTTGCCTCAGGTGTCTGTTTTGGTCTACAGCTCCAGGGAATTTGTCATTTAATTTTGTCTTTATTATATGTTTTATACCAATGTATACTGTTTATCCTGTAAAAAGTGTACTGTGCCTTTGAGAGAGGTTGAAGAGGAGTCATGTGATCACTGTGGCCAATTAGAGTCAAGACCTAATCCCCCTGGTGTGGCTAGACAGGAAGAAGTAAGTTAGTGGGAGTTCAGTCAGGAAAATGTAAGCATCCCTGCAGCATACCTGCCCCATACCTCTCATGGGGAAAGTAAAAAGTAAGGTCCTGGGCAAGGAGGAAAGAGGAAAAACAGAGTGCAGCATCCAAGTCAGAGAAGTCAAGTGCTGTTCAGCTACACTAAACCGCTAGGGTCCAGGTCAAGTCAGTCAAAGTCCAAGTTGTGGGGAGAACTTAACATAGCACCAAAAGGGCCCCGTAGCTCAAGTCAACAAACGAGTAGAAAGCCTCCGGCAACTCCAGTCCAAAAGTCAGAGTTCACCCCTGGTGGTAAGCAATTCCGTGGATGTAGCATGCAGTACCCCAAGTCTGTGTTAGTTGTTTCCCAAGTCAGTTTAAGGTCCAGCTAAGCCAAGTTTAGTCGTCACAGCTGCACCACAACTACAAGTCTATAGTTTGTACAATGCTGCACAACATCAGTATAGAAAAGACAATTGTGGGTGCTGTTCTTTTTTGTACTGAAAGTAACTGTTTTTTGCAGGGCATCGGGAAAGATAGTGAAGTTATCCCAGTGAAGCTAGCGGAATATGAGCACTCGACACAAAGCACGATGGTGACATTACAGGTAAAATTTATGTCTTGAGTACATCTATGTGCCATATCTGGGCCATGATTTGTTTGTTTGCTATAATTTTACTCAATAGTTTTATGTATTGATGTGAATTTGGTGCATGTCCTGTGCTCTGCAAAACCTTATTGCATGACTGATCTAATTTGTTATAGTCTTATTTATACATTTTTAAATTAAGAGTCCCATTGTCTTACTCATGATGTCTGTCCGGTCCTGGACTATAAAGATTGACAAGGTTGCTGGTTTGTGACCAATAACTAGGTATTGATGATGCCCTTATAAGACAGGAGTGATGGAATAATGAGGGAAATTATTAATTTACTCAGATGCAGCAAATCTGTATATCTTTATTCTAAACAACATTATTTATATAAACTGTATCATTTCCAGATGATGACCACATGTTCAGATATCTTTTACAAAGCCTTGAAACAAGGAACAAGCAGTCAGACTGGAATAAGAAAATGGCATGACATACTGGCTGTTTCCCTAACTGAGGAGGTGAGTGTTGTATGTAAGGTACATCCAAGATGTTCTGTTGCTGGTGTAAAATGACTTTTTTTCTTGAAAGTAATATTTTCTCGTTCGCTGTTCGTTGGGGGACACCTATGCTGATGGGTATATGCTCTTGCCACTAGGAGGCGCTGATACTAGGAAAAAAAAGTCGTCTCCTCCCTGGCAGGATATACCCGCCCACTGGAGGTGAGGTAATCCGTTTTTATCTAGTGTCAGTAGGAGGCTAGACACAGGTCTGGACCTCTCCAGACCTGGTCTTTTTTTTTTAAAATGATCTAGTAAGGGATGTTTAGTTAGGCTTTTTTATCTCCCTTTTATTTCCCTTTTTCAGGTGGGGGTTCAGGAGCATGGCGCTACCTGTTCCCGCATATGTGACAAAGGGGCACAGACATAGAGTATGTACTGTTAACCCCTTCTCGCCAACGGCCAGCGCCAGCTGGAGGTTGTACCCTGGGTCTGGGTCCCCCACTGCCCCTGCTCGGCCCACTATCTTAGCCTGGTATGATGCAGCTTGGCCATAAGCTGGTTGAAGCCATCTAGGTGAGTATATGAAGATGGGCTCCACAGGTGAGTATGTTCCCCCCTCCTCCCTTCCGGCACAGGAATAAAGGGGTTAATATTCTCCCTTTTGTTTTTTCCCTCCATTCCCGTCCTGACAGGATGTTGCTTCGGAGTGCTCTGGTCTTCTCGGACCAATGGGGTCCAACTCTGGTTAGTCTCCTTGGCTTGGACACTATCCTAGACTGCTGTGGCGTGCCTTCTTTTTTGGGTTGGCCCTCCTGTTTCTTTGGGCCTTAGTGATGGTTGAGGTCTCGGGCAGGGGTGGCAATCCTGCCCAGACTTCTACGTGATTCCATTGAAGGCGGTCTTTCTGTACCACACTCCTCCTTGTCTCGACACGGAAGTTTGTCTCCTGGAGCGTGTTGCGGCCGTTGGATTTCCTTCCCCTTCAGGTACAAGTCTTCCAGGAGATGCAGGAACCTCCAAATTCCCATGTTGGACGCTCTGGTGTTCTTGAATGCTCCTTTTTAGGGTCTCCCACTTCTTCTTGGCCGTTTATACTTCCGTGTACGTCTTCCAGGTGACTCAGGAACCTCCAGTTCCCATGTCTGTCTCCTTCAGGGTCCATGTTCTCCCGGGAAGGGGGGGGCGTTCAGGTAATCCGGATTACACCAGTCAAGCTAATTTCACCTTCTGGATGCTCACGGCGGGCTCCTGGGACAGGGGTTTTGGGTCTCCAGATGTTCGGGTCATTGCTCTTATGCACCAAACCTCTCTAGAGACGGTTTCCGTCTCTTTCTTTTTTCCAGTGGTTTTCTGGTCTCCACCTTCGGTGCTCGCCTTCTGGTTAGGCGGACGCCGCTCTTCCTGGTGTTTTTTCCATCATGTTCTCTTGAATCGGACAACTCTGGATAGGTTCTCTTGTTGTGCCCTTTTCCATTTTTATTTCCCAGCCGGGCTGGCCCTCTGTCTGGTTCTGTGTTCCTTGGGGCTGATTTCCTCCTCCCAGGATGGTTCTGGCCTGGCTGGCTTCCTAGTCGACCTTTTTCTTGTCTCTCTATATGGACCATAGGTTTAGTCTCTGCATAAGATGGTCCCTTCCCTTGGCGTCCTAGTCCATCTTCATGGACGTGGGATCTTCCGGGAGCTCAGTTTCTGGGCCTCGGCTATCTCTGGCCTGGGGTCTCGTCTGTAGGCCTTACGGTCAAGTGGGTTTGGTCTCTGACTGTTTCCCTTTCTCTAGTGGTTGTTATTCCCACCCTAGGGGACTGCTTTGGTGCATCCCATCAGTAAGGTGTCCCCTAATGAAAAGTGACCAAAAAAAGGAGATTTTTTTTGTACTCATCATAAAATCTCTTTCTCATAGCCTTTATTGGGGGACACCGCACCCGCCCATATCTTCCTTTTTTGTCCGGATGATGATCTTTTCTGGGTCTTTTTCCGTGATTCTTTTCCGGGGTCCTTCGGATTTATGTCTTTGTTGGCTTCTCCTATTGCTTTGTGACAAAACTGATTATCTCACTTCCAGTGGGCAGGTATATCCTGCCAGGGAGGAGCCGACATTTTTCTAGTGTCAGCGTCTCCTAGTGGCAAGACCATATACCCATCAGTAAGAGTCCTCCAATGAAGGTTATGAGAAAGAGATTTTACGGTGAGTACAAAAAAAAAATCTCCTTTTTACCTAACCTGGCCATAGATGTAATGATTTTTAACTTTTCTATTAAAGCCATGGCATGTCATGACTTCAAAGTTTTTTGCATTTTTTTTTGTTTTTCCCTTTTGAAATCAACAGGGAGATGATTACATTTTTACCAATCTCATTGTCCGTTCATTTGACTTTGGTCGTGTACCTGGCTACCTGTTTAACATATTATTTAACCAATCCTCTTCCAAGGCAATAACATGCATTCTTTTCCTGGTAGGCAACACAAGTGGCCCAACGTTTCTCCACACTTACAAAGTTAAATAAGTGTTATCAGACTCATCTTGATGGGCTTGTCCAGCAATTCCAGGGTGGAACCATTACAAGAAGACCAAATTCAGAGTTTTAAAATCTTTCAGAGCTGGAAGTTTTCTGCGCACCACTGTGGATAATACTGGGCAAGAAATGTAGGTTTTAGGCTCTACTGCCAACTAAAAGAACCCTTAGGCCTGGTTTACACGGTAGTAAAATGTGCAGGATGTCCGTCTGCCTAATGTCCGCAGAAAACAAGGGCACATTTGTAAGTTTCAGCAGGAGCCATGACCTCTCGGATATGCATCGTCTCATAGATGGCAAAGAATTTTTAAGCAAAATCAGCAGAATGGATAGACCAGTCTATTCTTTCTGTGGATGCCGGAATCTGGGTTTCTGTCGCAGAAATTCCACCATGTACACAATGCAGCAGAATCCATTGAAATCAGTTGTGACTCTACCGCAGTCCATGCAGAATATTCTGCCGGAATTCTGCATGGACATTCCTCCATGTGAACAAACCCTCAAAATGCAGCTTCTCCCTTTCCCCCTTGCATAAAAAGGAAGGGACCTATGTTATTTCAACCAGACTTGTACACTACAGAACAGACTACATAATGTCCTTACTGACAACTTCTGTGTCCTTAGATAGTTGTGTTACCATTATAAGATCACCGTTATAAGATCATGGTATAAAAGGAGCTTAAGAATGTACATCAGGCCTTGCATTGCACAAAATACCATCCTATTTCCCCATGGTTATATGCACTGAACTTTTCAGTATGAACACTTGGTGGCAGCAGAGTCCTCCAAGGCTTATCTCTCTATCCATCACACATTACACTTGAACTAACCAAAATTTTTTACATCCAATAAAAACACTGAACACATTTATGTATTAGTGAATGCAGTGCAGACTCTCATCTAAGGTATAAAAGTCTTTAAATGTATTCCATTACAGAGCGCTGGACACAGAGCTCAGTCTGAAGACTCCTCTCTGTAATTACCTGGAACTAATGATGGATAATTACACTCTATCCTCTCTTTCACCATTAAAATGACCTCTTTCTTCTCCATACAGTGTGTTATTTTGTATGAGGCTTTCAGCAGACTATATTTAGTGAGTGAAATGTTGGCCTGAGATTCAGTGAGGTTGGCTGGACTGGGATAATGCACCCTCCACCTCTCTTCAGCGTGATTGCTCTGTGATTTTAATTGAGAGATTGCACAGTGTTCGGTTCAGCAGACTTGTGCTTTAGACCAGGAGATGCCCACTTGACAATGCACATATATATACTGCTGTAATCTTAACATTTGTGATCTTGCTTTAATTTGTCCACCACCTACTGCGGTGTTTCCCAACCAGGGTGCTTCCAGCTGTTGCAAAAATACAACTCCCAGCATTCCCGGACAGCCAAAGGTTGTCTGGGCATGCTGGGAGTTGTAGTTTAGCAGCAGCTGGAGGCACCCTGGTTGGGAAACACTGACCTATTGTATAGTTGGCATTTGGGCAAGATATAAATGACCCCATACACATTAGAGAAAAGTCAGAAAGACCGTCCATATGTCTAATGTGCATGTGGCTTCAGACTCTCCCCTAATAGATGATGTTGGGGAAGGAAAGAATCAGGCATGTAAAATTTCTATGCTTCATTAAAAAAAAAATTCTGACTGTTTAACTCATGTATTCCAGAATGCTTAGTTAGGGTATATTCACATTGCGAAATGTCATGACATTCCGCTGCAGTAGAGTCCCATTGATTTCAATGAGATTCTGCTGCACTGTTCATACAGTGGAATTTCCGCAGAAAATGTTTCTGCCGCGGAAATCCCAATTCTTGCGTCTGCAAAAAGATTAGATTTGCGGATTTTGCACGGAAATGCATTGCCACATAATATGCCGCATTTAAAAGTGGTCCTAGCGCCCACCAGATTATTCAAATGTGCTGAATGTCTGCATGTGTTTTCTGTGCATTTATCACAACTTTACTATAGATTATAGAGTCAGCAAATCTAGAACTATATGCTGGGCAGTTTTAGGGCACAGTTGATCATTTATTGTGATTCATTGTGAGATTATTCAGTAATTGCACTTAAAGAATTGCATTACAGTCCCACAACAATCTTCGTTGTTTTCCAGCAGTGCTTCCTGGTATGCGTCTGTGACCATTAATAACCGGCCGCTCGGATGCACATCGGATCTGGCCTCGTTTCTTAGCTGTGTTTATGATTAAGCAAACAAGCAGAAACAACTTAATAATGAGAACTGCCCCGCAAGCACTTTCCCTTTAATTCTGCATGGAACAATTACATGTCTGAGCCTCGGCTCCATTCTCCGGAACGTCTGCCCAGTCCTCCTGTCATTAGGGACTTGGCTCTCAGCAACGCTTGGCAGGCAAATAACAGGCCCGATCAGATTGGAGAAATCTGTGTGTGAACAAAAACCAACAACATCAATCGTAATAACTGAACTTAACGGTGTACTAGTGACTATAGTTCCTGCCCCTCACAAGTCTTAGGCTGGGTTCACACAGCTGAAAAAGTGAGGAATGCGAAACATTCTGCACATTTGAAAGATCTGGCTGGCGCTAGGACCACTCGGAATTGCGCAGTCTCATAGACGGCAATGCATTTCCCAGAAGAATCCGTGAAAAGAATAGACAAGTCTATTCTTTCTATGGAACCCAGAATCAGGATTTCCTCAGCAGATGTTTCCGCTCTGTGCACGGTGCAGCAGAATCCCTGCATCAGAATGTCAGTGTGGAATATTCTTGTGGAATTCCCCACGGACAGTCTGCCATGTGACCATACCCTTAGGTTATGTTCACACGGGAGAATGTCCGCATGGAAAATCTCTGTGCGTTCATTCCCCTGACAGCCGAGTGCCAGCAGAACATGTCAGCGATAGGACCTCTCGGAAATGCGCCATCTTATAGACCCCAATGCATTTCCGTGCGGACTCGGCAGAAAGACATGTCTATTCTTTCAGCGGAATCCGGATTCCCGCAGCAGAAATTCCACCATGTGCACAGCGCAGCAGAATCCCATTAACATCAATGAGACTCTGCTTCTGAATGTCACTGCAGAATTCTAGTGCGGAATTCCGCATGGAAATTCCATTGTGTGCACATAATACACAAAAAAAGTAGACATTGTATAAGGAAAAGTTCTGCAACTTTTTGGATTTTAATAGTCTTAATAAAAAGGTACAATGAAGCAAGATGAAGCAAATGTATGAGCTGTTAAAAAATTGGCACATCTTTCATTATCCATACACCACATGTTAAAACTATACAAGCTGGCATAGATTTTTGCTATTAAATATGCCAGATTTCTGGCATGAATTATAATAAATCTGTTGGGTGTAAGAGACCAGCCAAGTCCCACCAACTTTTAGCAAAAAAGGTGTTTGCAGCAAATATTAAAAAGTTGCGAAGAGGGGCTTGCAAAAATGCGTGGATTTTATGCACAACAAAACTAGGGTACCACAAATATATTCACAATTCTGATTATCAGACTGACACTTAACATGTGCCACATTTTCAAGCAGATTGATAAATCTGGTATATCTGAAGACAGTTTAGTCGAAGTTTAGCCCAACTATTAGCTTACTTCAAATCAGAATCCTTGCCAAAATTTTGGAGCCTTCAGGCCATACCACTTTTATAGAGAAGCCTTGATCCGTTTTCTTGAGGCCACGCTTCTTTTTGTCAAACCCATTTGAAAAGGGTCTAAAATCATAATGAATGTGGCACAGATTGAGCCTCCGAAAAACTGGGCCTCCGTTTTAATTCCTTACTGTTTTGAAGATTCCTACTTGCTGTGGGGATAGATAACCTCTGGGATCCCCCGCAATCTCCAGAACGAAGCCCTTCATCTCCCTGCTGCATGGAGCGCAGGATCAGTATGTGCTTCATGGATTTTCTTGGGAGCACCGGAGATACTGATGTACAGCGCTTGTGTATCCTCGTAATTGAGAAAAAAAGACAGGAAAAATGCGCAACCTTATGCTGTTGAACAAGAGCAGGTAAATGGTTATGCTAACCTGGTGATGTTGTACTCAGAGTACAACATCTAATGAAGCATCTCGCCCAACTAAGTGGGCAGGTAGCCGGGGTGCAGCCAGGAGCTATCCCGTCTGGGGGTTATCCCAGGTCAGTCAAACGATGCAGTAATGGTCCCACGTAGGTAGGCAGAAAGAATGCCCCAGTCAGCGCTTCACCCATGATGGTGGAATCCTTGTGAAGGGAACCAGATCATTGGAAGATAATTCAGACAGATAGAAAAATAATACAGGTTTATTGAATATAACGCCAGGAATACCATTTATCTGGTTCCCTTCACAAGGATTCCATAACCACGGGTGAAGCGCTGACTGGAGCATTCTTTCTGCCTACCTACTTGGGACCATTCCTGCTTGTGTATCCTCAGCGTTCTCATAGAGCATGCATGGAGCGCATGCCTACCTAATGCTTTGTACAGAGAGAAGATTCGAGGACCCAGAGGTCGCACCCTCTGCGATCAGACATTAATCCTCTATCCTGTGGATAGGGATATGTTTTTAAATGCTGGGGTACCCCTTTTTCAATTTCTTTTTTCTTTTTTTTTTTATGCATCTAATGTGTGGGAGTTTTGGAAATATACTAAGTAGGCCCCATTGATCCAGCAGTTCTTATAATCCAGCATGTGGGAAATCTAGTCCCATGGCAGATTGGGTTAACAATTATTTTAAAGGTTAGGTTCTGGTGGCAGAACATGCGTGCTCCGGTTGTGTTCCTAATGAGATGTTGCATAATATCCTTTTCACTGGGAAGTGTAGAGTAAACCCATATTAATTCTATTCACATGTATTACGTTTTATTATTAACATGTACACATGTATTGTGTAGGAACCACACCACTGTCCTCACACACATGTAATCCCTAATTCAGAACTCCCAGTAATGGTGCACATCCAGATACTGATTTACAAAATGTTCCTGTATGTATTAATAAAATGAAATGATTCTTCTGCACCACATACTAGAGAAGGAGAGATGCTCTAGCAGCCAGGCTTGCACTAGGGGATGGGAGACATTAATTCACTGTGATAACTCATAGGGTTTCCACATGATTCCTGCACTCATTCCAAAAAAGAAAAGTGTTCCCATCCTCACCCATTTATTAGCCACGCATTGCTTACATTATCTCTAAAACAAAGGGAACATGTCACATGGTAATGATTACATCTGGCTCTGATCACTTCCAATCTTGAAATAATTTTCATAACGTTGAATCCCGGGGGAGTGCTGAGCTTCCCAGGCTCAGAGCTCCCAGAATGGAATAAGGAGCAAGTACAAATGGATTCCAATAATCTGGCAACCAGTAATCCAGTGTGATAGCCTTGGGGGGGTGTAGAGTATGGGGAGTGTAGCTGTGCTGTAATTAAAGGGTGCTTGTTAACCCTTGCTATTCGTGACGCCAGGGTTCCTCAATAACGCTTTTCCTACCACCACCCTTTCCAAGAGCGATAGGAAGGTAGATAAGAAGAATAGATTGTCCACAACCGGAGAGTTTCTGAAACAGCATTAACTTTTACTGAAGGTTTTCTGCAAGCTTCAATAATACAACAGTCTCTAAGCATAACAACTGCTTTCCATGGAGATTGACAAAGGTTGGGACTTTAGCATTAAGAGTCTTTTAGTATTATGCATTGCTCCACTGGATTTAGGGGTTTAGTTGCGGTCCAGTAGTCACGCTAGCATTAGCGGTGTTTTAGATTTGAACTCACGGTTTTGGTTCCGCTGAGGCCGGCAGGTTTTTGAGGCCTAGCGTGTCTTTGAAAGTTGTGTAGCACCATCCCGCTAGTCCGGCATCCACGAGAGCAGCAACCCAAGAGAGCGATAATTGGACGCAGCTCCCTTATATGGGCAGGGGCTGGACTAACGCTAATTGGTCCAAACGGATGTCAATCACCATTACAGAGATTTGTGGGTAACACGTGACCCAAGGACCTCCTAAGGTCCTACAACATACCATAGAGGTTACTAGCATGGTCACATGACCGAAGGTCCTGCGACGCTGAACAAGGTAAGTACTATACATTACTATAGAATATATATAATTATTAAATATATACATATATATTAACATTAGAGATAGACTTTAGGAGAGGCGACTAGGGGCTGTCCCACCTGAGGAACCCTACCTGAACATAGTTACTCTGACTTTGGGGACCTCTACACTAGGTACGGTATGCAATACGGTACCGGGACACCACACCAGCAATGTGTCCCATTTAGGGTCCCATTAAGGGTCTATTCACACATACAGTATCCTGCGCAGGATTTAAAGCTGCAGATTTCAGTGTAAATTAAATGACAAATCCTGTGCATCAAATATGCGCAGGATACTCTACGTGTGACCCTTAAAGGGGTACTCCGGCCCTAAGACATCTTATCCCCTATCCAAAGGATGCCGACCACGGGGGCCGGAGTATCGTGATGTCACGACTCCGCCCCCGTGTGACGTCACCTTCTGCCCCCGCTATGCAAGTTTATAGGAGGGGGCGTAACGGTTGTCACGCCCCCCTCCCATAGACTTGCACCCGGCAGTTTGTGAGCTGGCAGTGCGGCATGCAGCTCAAAGAGGTGGGTGCCGAATGCAAGATTGTGGGGGTCCCCAGCAGCAGGACCACCACGGTGAGACATCTTATCCCCTATCCTTTGGATAGGGGATAAGATGTCTTAGGGCCGGAGTACCCCTTTAAAGTACCGGCCGAGAATGTTTGCCGAGAGTGTCAGACTACTAGATTTTGTATCCATGGCTAACTTTTATAATTATTAACATTTCTGTATTACAACCATTTTCTGGCAGATTTACTATTCAGAAAGCTGGGTGACCCATCTCTTGGGAGCTCTGATGGTGATCATGATTGATGTCACTCAGCTGGATGTCACTCAGCTTTCCCATTTATTGGTATAGAGTCTGGGACATAACAAATCCCCGGCAGTGCTTACGTCCAGGTCCCTGTCTTTAATCATCCCCCGGAGATGTCTTGGTCCTCATGTAACACAGGACAGAACTTTTTGAAAACCAACAAAGGGAAATAATTTAAGCCATTAATCCATCATCAGCGGGGGCAGAATTACAGCTAATCCGCTGCTCTTCCTCTCAAAATGACATGAAAAAGCATAATGTCTGCCCTGCCAGCTTCCCTTCCTGGGGATTATTTGGCTAGATTGGGGCTGGTGGGAGATTTATCTATATATAGGAAAGACAGTCAATGCCCTGTCCTGAGAAAAAAAAATAGTGGCTCTCAGCTGGAGTACTGTATCTAAGCTTATACTGTGCGATACAGTCTCAGAGGATCTTGTAGTGCAATTCCCAGAGGCTTTTTATGTGACCCAGAGTAAAGCCGGTATAATAACCATTTGTTTTTTGTGGTGTTACGTAGGACTGCAGGTCCTAGAGGCAGATTGGCATCAAGGCTTCGATGCAGCTGGCCAAATACACCTGCACTGCCCACCTATAGTACTTATGCACTTTGTCTGGCAAAAGAGGCCCTTTCATTTACCAGAGACTCTATATAGCTTTCCACCATGTCTTTTTGTGTGATGTTACATAGGACTGCGTATAACTGTATTAACAAGTATTTATCACTTGTTCATTACTGATAATACAGAAAATGTTCCTGGCAGTCTAAGGTATTGATCTCTCTTACACATGATGGCAACTGATGTGTACAAAGAGTTTTTTTTTTTTTTACAGTTGTGCTTAAAAGTTTGGATACCCTTAAAGAATTTGTAATGTATGAACAATTTTTAAAGAAAACCTGAAAAGCACATTTCTTTTATTTCTTATGAGATTTATATTCACCTGTAGGTTATAATCACAAAAGAAAACATGGCAACAAATTAAAGGGGTACTCCGGTGAAAACCTTTTTTCTTTTAAATCAATTGGAGGCAGAAAGTTAAACATATTTGTAAATTACTTCTATTAAAAAATCTTAATCCTTCCTGTACTTATTAGCTGCTGAATACTACAGAGGAAATTCTTTTCTTTTTGGAATGCTCTCTGATGACATCAGGAGCACAGTTCTCTCTGCTGACGTTATTATAATAATAATAACGCTTTATTTATTGTTGTCCTTAGGGGGATTTGAACCTAAGTCCCCAGCACTGCAAGGCAGCAGTGCTAACCACTGAGCCACCATGCTGCCCTTAGCATACATCTGCTATGCATGGTTGCTGAAATGGACAGAGATGTCAGCAGAGAGCACTGTGCTCGTGATGTCATCAGTGTTCCAAAAAGAAAGGAATTTCCTCTGTAGCATTCAGCAGCTAATAAGTACTGGAAGGATTAAGATTTTTTAATAGAAGTAATTTACAAATATGTTTAACTTTCTGCCGCCAGTTGATTTAAAAGAAAAAAGGTTTTCACCTTGTCCTGTCCCTGGTCTAAAGTCTCCTCAGCTAGAGTCCCTCCATTCATATAGGGCTCTCCTGCAGGGCTTACCCTTGGTCGCCTCATGTAAAGTGTGTTTATATTTATTTAATGTATAGAAAATATATGTACAGGACCTTAGTGGTCACATGATGTACGGTTGTGATGTATAGAATGTTCAAGGACCTTAGAAGTCATGTGATGTACCCAGAGTTCACTGGGTTCATAACTCACAGGTTTGCTGACCAATGAGCTTTGTCCAGCCCCTTATTATATAAAGGGCTGTAGTCTGTAAATTCACTCTCTTCCTGCCGCACTATCAAGCAGCACAAGCATCTCATCAGCATTGATTCAATTCATCTAGGCCCAAAGCCTAAGAACCTGCAGCCACTAAACGTGAGTTACTCAAAGCTCCATCTATCAAATCCTGTGTGACTACTACCAGCTCAAATCTTCTAAATTAGTAGCACCTTGGCCTGCATAAAAACTCATTGCTTCCAAGTCCCAAGAAACCTGTGAGGAACCTGTATCCCGGTTCACTCTTAAGAGACTGTTATGTTAAAGACTGTTTCATAAATTCTGCAAGTAAAGATTCTTCAGTTTATTCCTGAAATCTTCTGTGGACATTCCGTTATTTTTCCCTGCTGTTTGTGGGACGGTTGGCGGTAGGAACATTATTATTGAGGAAACCACACCCTGGCGTCACGACATTCAAGGGTTAATACCACCAGACCCTACACTACACTGCAACACCCCAGTCACCGTTACTCTCCTGGTTCACCACACCTGTTTAAAAGTCTGCATATTCTTAGTTTTTTATTCTGTGTATTGTCCCTTTTAGCCTCAATGACAGCATGCAGTCTTTTGAAATAGTTGTCTATAAGGCCCTGATTTCTTGCAGGTGGTGCAGCTGCCCATTTGCCCTGGCAAAATGCCTCCATGTCAAACAGTGTTAGGTTGTTTTGAATGGACCAAACGTTTGAAATCTCCCCAGAGCAGCTCGATAATATGAAGGTTAGGAGACTGTGATGGCCGCTCCAGAACCCTCACCTGTGATGCGCGTCAAGGTAATGAGCAAAACCAGACATTTTTAATTTCAGGCTTATTAATAAATCTGGGTCAATAAAAATGTATACACAGACACTTTTTGCTGTTTTAAAAGTCACAGATGGGGTAATTGACCTTTTAATTTCCATTTCAAACGTGTGTGTGTGTCTGTAACATTTAAGTGTATCTAAACTTGTGATCAAGGCTATTTTGGTGATTTCTGGTATAATTATGATTTAAAAAGCAGCAAAAAAACTGTGATTTATAAATGCCTTTATATGATCCTTAACCCCTTCAGAACACAGGGCATACAGGTACGCCCTTACCATCTGAAATTTAACACACCAGGGCATACCTGCATTCCCTGGAGTGTTAAATGTGTATGAAGCGAGCACAGGAGCTGCACTCGCTTCATAGGAAGTGACAGTACTATCAGTAGCTGGAACCTCACTGTTAATGTCAGGAAGCGGTGATCCCGCCACTGCCATCATTAACCCTTTAGATGCTGTGATAAAAGCAGATAACTGTCAAAAATGAAACTTTCCAGCTAGCTCAGTGGAGCCCCTGGGACCCTCACATCCTGATCGCGGGGGTCCCATGAGCTGAAACGGCAGCGGGGGGACCCCTTACCTGCCTCTGGCTGCCTGCTCCCCTCTCCACTGAAGTAGCATGGCTATATCTGTGGAGTGCCAATTTCACTGTTCAATGCTATGCAATAGAATAACATTGAACAGTACATACAATCTAGCGACTGCATGTAAAAGTCCCTTATTAGGTACTTTAAAAAGTATAAAACAAACTTACATTTTTTTTTTTATAAAAACCCCTTCCCTAATAAAAAAAAATTAATAACACTTTATTTTCCCATTTTACAAAAAAAAAGAGGGGTGGGGCTATGACGTCACGATCTCCCGGCGCCGGACCCAGCGTTCGGAACAGTTTGTTCCAAACGCTGAGCAGCGGAGTACCCCTTTAATATCTGTAGCAATGGAATGATACAATCAGCTCAGCTACCTCTGTATAAACACAGATCATACTTCTTTCGATAGACCATTGTGTGTGTAGGAAAAAAAATGTAATCAGGATTCCTGAGGTGACTGTAAATTGCATAGTGATTGCAGAATAAATGTTTATTTGAAGTCACAGGCACCATTGCCGGGAGTGTTGACTTCTCTATCCATCAATTGTATAACATTATCCAGAAGCAAAGCTTCAGTGTGACACATGAAAACTTCTCAATATTCTTTCCTTGGATCTGCTGCATCTATTTCATAGATGTCCGTGTATCCTGTAATAGCCATCTGACACAAGTGCAGTCTCGCTGTGGTGTATTAGCGCTCTCTTGTAACAAACCCTACACATACAGCGGTTGAAATAAGTATTGAACACGTCACCATTTTGCTCACTACAAAAGGTGCTACTGACATGACAATTTTACCAGGTAGCAACCCAAGTAATCCATACATACAAAGAAACCAAAACAAATAAGTTCAGAAATTAAGTTATGTGTAATAATGTGAAATGACACAGGAAAAAAGTATTGAACACATGCAGGGAGGTGCAAAAAGGTCTGGAAAGCCAAGAGAACAGCTGAAATCTATCAGTAATTAAAAAGCAATCCAGCCCCTTGTCAATGCAAATTACTATTAGCTGGTTCAGTCCCAACTGATGGCTACAAAAAAAGGTCTCATTGCCAAGGTTTAGAAGGAGGAAAAGAGCACTTAAAGGGGTACTCCACTGCCCTAGGGTCCGAAACATTTAGTTCCGAATGCTGGGTACGGGCTGCGGGGGTCATGACGTCACGTCCCCTCCCATAGACTTGCATTGAGGGGGTGTGACGTCCTCATGACCCCGGCACACAGCGTTCTGAACTAAACGTTCTGGACGCTGGGGCAGTGGAGTACCCCTTTAATAGTGTAATACTGCATTATAATCGCACAGTATGGTTTGCACTTACCCCAACATGTGCAGTCCATGTATGGGGAAAGCAATAGGATCCTTCTGCAGCCCTCCTGCCCCAATTAATAAATGGATAATGGACAAACTTCAGAAGAAAGAACGCAGGGTTTCCAGGAACTGAATGGAACAGCATAGGAGTAGGTAACATCAGCACGCAATGCGTATCACGGCACAAACCTGTTATGTCTCATCAGGCATAACAGGTGGTGGAGTAGTCACCATTAAAGGGGTACTCCGGTGAAAAACTTTTTTTTAAATCAACTGGTGCCAGAAAGTTAAACAGATTTGTAAATTACTCTATTAAAAAATCTTAATCCTTCCTGTACTTATTAGCTGCTGAATACTACAGTGGAAATTCTTTTCCGTTTGAAACACAGAACTCTCTGCTGACATCACGAGCACAGTGCTCTCTGCTGACATCTCTGTCCATTTTAGGAACTGCCAGAGTAAAAGGAAATCCCCATATGCTGTTCTGGACAGTTCCTAAAATGGACAGAGGTGTCAGCAGAGAGAACTGTGCTCATGATGTCAGCAGACAGTTCTGTGATTCAAAAAGAAAAGAATTTCCGCTGTAGTATTCAGCAGCTACTAAGTACAGGAAGGATTAAGATTTTTTTTAATAGAAGTAATTTACAAATCTGTTTACATTTCTGGCACCAGTTGATTTAAAAAAAAAAAAAGTTTTTCACCGGAGTACCCCTTTAAATACGATACATATTAACAAGTACATGACCAAAAAAACATTAAAATAGCCTAACAGTCTAAGGTGCTCATAATTAAATTTTTGAAAATGAAAAGCAAAAATTCGAGCAGTACCGGAATTTACATGGGGCGGACACACACTGACTTTATATGTGTTACTTTTTCTTTAGTGTCTGTCATGCAACGCAATTTTTTCTGCTTTTTTTGTTGGCATTTACAACTTTTAACGGAGCCTCTGATGCAGCTGTAACTGAGGTATAATCCTGCAATGATACTTCCTTCTGCCCGTCCCCTTTTAATATTAATATATCAAATGTATGTAAACAGTGGAGCGGCATGAACTCCTTTGGCTTCATTTCACAACAATGCTGAGTGATTGGCACTTGCAGCAGTTTCTGATCCCGGGCTGGTGCGCTTCCTATGCCAAGGACAATTTTCAGCTTTTGCCCGGCCCTTTAGGATTTACCGACAGTAAAATTAATACATTTAATTACCGTCTGTTTGGACATGAAAATTATCTAAGGTGGAGTCGTGATTCAGCTTGAAAAAACACAAATTTGGATTCTATATTTGGTTAACATCTGTGAACATACGGGGACAGGAAACCATAGATAATGGTAAATAAAAAATAGTAATAAGACTGTAAAATGTATATAAAAAACTAAAACAAATGATAGGATCTATAAAAAAAAAATAGTATGGGTGCGAAAAAATTTTTATTTTGTAACCATACGTTTTTTTTAATAGATCCCCCACAGCTAGGTGTCTATTTTTTTTTCATTATTTATTTTATTTTTTAATGTAATTATTTGAAATATTTTAAGTTTTAATTTGTAATGTATGGCTTCTCCAGATACAAGGTATTATACAGATATAAAGATGGGGATGCAAGTCTGTATAACATTATATAAATTTATAAGGGGATAAGATGCCTGATCGCGGGGGTCCCGCCGCCCGTGATATTCCACACCGCACCCTGTTAGAATCAGCCCACCGGAGCGTGCTCGCTCCGGGTCTGATTTCTAGCGATCACACTCCGCCCCTCAATGCAAGCCTATGGAGGGGGCGTGACAGTCGTCACGCCCCCTCCATAGGCTTGCATTGAGGGGGCGGAGCCGTGACGTCACCATGCTCCGTCCCCGTGATCGCTAGTAATCAGACCCAGAGCGAGCACGCTCCGGGGGCTGATTCTATCAGGGTGCGGCGTGGGTACCCCGCGATCAGGCATCTTATCCCCTATCCTTTGGATAGGGGATAAGATGTCTTAGCGCCGGATTACCCCTTTAAGATCCTGTATATGCATTGAATATTAATTTATTATTAAAAAATATATCTTTTTCTTTTAGGACCAGCTATGACAGGGTTAAGAACGTGCAGAGTTTAGGTAATTCAGCTGAATTTCTAATTTCTTGGTGTTAATGTGAGATGTTTTTATCTGGCAGGGTTCCTCTAGACCTGAATAACATTACAGCTGCAGCGTATACATAAGAACTCATTACGCAGACGCCTAATATGCTAATCATTGGTGTCTTTGTATTTTGGGGTTATAGGTCTGAGGGTCCCCTTCTGTCACTAGCAGGGGGAAGTGTCCAGCCATTGCCAGGGTGGTGACATCACAGAGGTGATGGATATATGGTATATCTGCTCTTGGCCAGACTTTCTGTCTACTTCATGTCATAAACTCTCCTCCCATTCCGCCTATTTCACGGCGCAGAGGTGTCTGGATAAAGTTAATTCTTCTGAGTTTATCCAAAATTTACATTGTTGTTCCCAATAGAAGCATCTAATCCTGATGAAGATACTGGACAGATAATATTTCATTTTGTTTGGACGGGTCCTCGGGATATGACAAAGAACAGTCAGACTCGGAGCTGGAGTCCCATGGGGGCTCTCGTATCGATCATTGTAGGCCAAAAAAATGTGTCATACTGTATAATTAGAGTTGAGGGAATTTATAGTAAATTTTGCAAAACCTCAATCTAATGAATCAGCCATCAATTATTTAGTCTTGTCAAGACTAAATTAATTGGTGGCCGATTCATTAGATTTAAAGGGGTTATCCAGGAAAAAAAAAACTTTTTCTTTATAGATCAATGTATATATAACAGATATGTAAATGACTTCTATTAAAAAATCGTAATCCATTCAGTACTTATGAGCTTCTGAAGTTGAGTTGTTCTTTTCTGTCTAAGTAATCTCTGATGACACGTGTCTCGGGAGCCGCCCAGTTTAGAAGTAAATCCCCATAGCAAACCTCTTCTAAACTGGGCGGTTTCCTGAGACACGTGTCATCAGAGAGCACTTAGACAGAAAAGTACAACTCAACTTCAGAAGCTCCTAAGTACTGAAAAGATTAAGATTTTTTTTAATAGAAGTAATTTACAAATCTGTTAAACTTTCTGGAGCCAGTTGATATATATATAAAAAAAAAAAGTTTTTTCCTGGAATACCCCTTTAACTTATCGCACTGTAGATTCACGCACATCAAATTATAACACATTGCACCAATTGTTTCCATTAACTGCACTGGCCCTTTAAGAGATGCATGGCTTAGCTTTCACAGTATTGCTGCATCTTACACTAGCGGACTGTCTACTTCCAGTCAAGCTGTGTGACATTTCGGTATTTTAGGAGTTTTGTTTAATTCTGCTGCTGTTTTTATTTGCTTGGTAAGTAATGGATCATAGAATATTTTTTTTTTCTTGCTCTAGGGCAGTGGTCTTCAATCTGCGGACCTCCAGATGTTGCTAAACTACAACTCCCAGCATGCCCGGACAGCCAACGGCTGTCCGGGCATGCTGGGAGTTGTAGTTTTGCAACATCTGGAGGTCTGCAGGTTAAAGACCACTGCTCTAGGGGTTATCCAGGAATAAAAAACAGCTAATTTCTTCCAAAAACAGCGCCACACCTGTCCTCACGTTGTGTGTGGTTCTACAACTTTGCTCTATTCACTTCAAAGGAACCGAGCTGCAATACCACACACAACCTGAGGACGGTTGTGGTGCTGTTTTTTTGAAGAAAGTAGCTCTGTTTTTGTAATCATGAATAACCCCTTTAAAGTTCCACATTCATTCTTTATAACTTTTTATAAAAAATAAAAAAGGGACATGGATACATCCTTCAATAGATCTTTTTAGTTTTAGTGTCCTTACAATAAATGCCCAGGATTTCTTAAAGGGGTTCTCCGGTGCTAAGACATCTTATCCGCTATCCAAAGGATAGGGGATAAGATGCCTGATCGCGGGGGTCCCGCCGCTGGGGACCCCCGTGATCTTGCACGCAGCACCCCGTTATTAATGATTAGAGCCAGATACTGAGACATGTTCTTTTTGTGTGTTTGAGGCCATTCACTAAAGAAACGGACCAAACAGCTCAGTTTTTCTGAACAGATCCCGACGGATCCCATTGACTTCAGTGGGGATCTGTCTGATTTCCATTTATTAGCAGGATTTCAGAGGACAAAATTACTGTTATTTAAACAGATTGGGCAAACTGAGTTCCCTGGACAGAACTCCAAGGCAGACATGAAATTAGCCTTCTCTATTCCTATTTTATGATTGTTTTTGGTACATTAGTATAGGGGCAGCCATCTTGCCTTAGCTTGTTTTTAACAGCATATAAAGAGATTCTTTACTGCAGCACTCATGGACATAGGCAACAATAGACAGGCCCATTGTGCCCGGGCTGCAAAAAGTTGAAAAACAAAGCTTAAAGGGGTACTCCGCTGCTCAGCGTTTGGAACAAAATGTTCCGAATGCTGGAGCCGGGAGCTTGTGACGTCATAGCCCCACCCCCTCATGATGGCACGCACCACCCCCTCAATGCAAGTCTATGGGAGGGGGCGTGACAGCTGTCACGCCCCCTCCCATAGACTTGCATTGAGGGGGCGGGGCTACAACGTCACGCGCTGCCGACTCCGGTGTTCGGAACAGTTTGTTCCAAAGGCTGAGCAGCAGAGTACCCCTTTAACTCCCCTTCCTTTGCTCCCCCGTTATGCTGATAAAGCTCTTTGGTCCTCTGGTCCGGTCATCTTCCTTCTTCCGTGTGCACAGATCGTCACACTGTGATCAGCGTGTCGCCAGCTGCAGCGATGTCCCCCCTCGGCCGGTGATATGCTGAACACAGTGTCATGTAACAGGCCCAGGCGGCAGGGAGAAGGCGGGGCCCAGATTCCTTACATGACGCTAACCTCAGCGTATAACTGATCGCAGTGTGACAATCTGTGCACACGGTAGCAAAAAGAAGACCGGTACCGGAGGACTGAAGAGCTATAATGACATGACGGAAGGTACGGTAAAGTTAGTTTTTTTTTAACTTTTTGCAGCCCGGGCACAATTCGATAATAAAAAAAACACTACACTACTCCTTTAATATTAGGCCTAGTGGCAAGATTACCTTTCTACTAGGGGAGTCTACCTACCCCTTCTCCAACCCCCCCCCCCCCCCTCCAATCCCACTTACCTACCAACTCTTTATCACTTTTGAGGCCACTGTGGGTTGATAGGATGGTGCTGGAAATGGAGGGAGTCTAAAATGATTGACCGATTCTGCAGTAAAAAGTTGTGGACAGGAATAGTCATTATGTCAGTCTGGGATGGATGGAGAAGGGAATGAGAGAAACGGTTCAGAGAAGACGCCCCCTCTAGCCCTTGTATATAATCGCACTGTAATTACTTACTGCAGAGTCTGTGGAGTGCTGCTATCTATATGTAGAGTTTTATTCAGTAACAGTACAGTGGTATTATCCAGTCACTATGTGGCCCTGGTGATGAAGTATTATTTTTTTTTAACCTACCCCATCAGAAAACTCTATGTAGGCCCCTGATAAGTTGTTATGTTAAACTACAGACAGACATTTGGATCGTATAGAAATGAATAAAATCCATTCTTTTCTTTTTTTTAAATAAAATGTGTGAACTGGAATGACACTGTGCAGACAATGCAGTATTCTTGTAGGCCTGGTGTAATACCTCCAGTCTGTGCCGTTGACGTAGTCCCTTCTTGACAGTCTCCCCGGCATTTCTCTGTGGCGGTGGCGGCAGTCGCTAATCAGAACCAAATGTCCTCCCCGTCTGCTTGAAACAATTTCACTGCCGACTGTTCTGTAGTAATTGAATTATATAGGAGAAAATACCTTTGCAGAGAATGAATATCACATGTAACCTGTGGCACCGTCATATTCTAGAGCTTTCCTGTGAGGCTAACCTACATACATAATCCCATTGTTAATTCATCTGTGATGGAAGGATTTACTGACAGGCAGCTTTTTTTCTGACACATTCCTATACTGACAGAAACAGCAGGAATAATTAGAGATGAGCGAACTTACAGTAAATTCGATTCGTCACGAACTTCTCGGCTCGGCAGTTGATGACTTTTCCTGCGTAAATTAGTTCAGCCTTCAGGTGCTCCCGTGGGCTGGAAAAGGTGGATACAGTCCTAGGAAAGAGTCTCCTAGGACTGTATCCACCTTTTCCAGCCCACCAGAGCACCTGAAAGCTGAACTAATTTATGCAGGAAAAGTCATCAACTGCCGAGCGGAGAAGTTCGTGACGAATCGAATTTACTGTAAATTCACTCATCTCTAGGAATAATCTATAATCCAAAATATCTATACACCTTTTACTTGATGATCTGCATTGTTTATTTTTGCTGCCTTTTTATGTTATTTTATGTTTGTTTTTTTTTCCCACAAAAAAAAGTTTAAAAAGACAAGTTGTACCACTCTCATAGATGCTTGGGGAGGGGGTTACCAACATGTGTGCACCTGCAACATTTTGTAGTGTGTTTTTATTTCACACATTGACTGGTGCCGAAATTATCATCTAATTTTGTGCTATTTTTATGTTTTCTGCACTGGTTTTGTACCTCTTTTTTTTTTGTGTGCACTTCTAGAGGGCGTGGTTAGCAGGTGCACTGGTTGTTGCGCAGAATTTATCACTTGCTCAAAAGTTATTTTAGTATAAATGTAACCCCAGTGACCAGCTGGTGTAGGAATGTGTGAGAGCTTTTCACGCCTATTTCCACTATACAGGAGCTTTCTGTCATTGACGCAAATTTATAAAATGCCGTACGCAACATAATACATTTTGCAGAGCAACTAAAAAAAAACAGCGACAGGTTTTGCATTGTGCAATACTCTGCGCTAATGATTCAATTCCTCACAGTTTTCGAGATTCATGATTGCTGTCTGAATACACATTCTCTATATTCAGAAGCTACAAAGCTTTCTTGTAATTGTCACTTTACTGAGCTAAACACAAGAGCGACATGAATCTCTATTCTCCTGCACTGATACATTGTAACAAAGACTGCATGTGAGGACAGAGAAGTTTGTTTTTTTCCATGCAGTGCAACAATTGCAGTTTTCCAGCTGATGAAGAAATAACTACCACTTCTTTGTGTTTCCATTCCTCATCATTTTTTTTTTTTGTAATATATTTTTATTCAACATTTTCAGAATAATACAAAAACATATCAGAAATATCACGATCCCCATCTGGGAAAAATAACGGAACGCGATCCAACATACAATTCAACAACTGTCTTAAAAATTACAAATACTGAGGTGCTGTAGTGAAGTGATGCAGGATTCCCTCTCTCCCCAAGGATTCAATAAGCTTAATCCTTACAGTCTAAACTGAATCAGGAAGCTGTAATGCCCCCAGCGTCCCTTTCAATGATTCCGTAAGGTACCATGTGGTATGTCTAAAAGGATATACTATGTCTGCTACCTCCCGGGGATTATAGTGTGTAACAATGAACGGTGTCCACTTTTCGAAGAAACGTGCTGTGCCAGAGTTGCAATGGCGTTCAGCATCCAATCTGTCTACCCCTAAAAAGAACTTCAATTGAGCTATCAATAATTGCAGGTCCGGTACCCGGTCCTCCAACCACCGGAGAAACAAGCATCGGAGAGCAACCAGCAAGACCACATGTATTATTTTAGGGATCCTCTGGATCCCCGTCCGATCCTCCTCCGGAGGACGAAGCTGGTGAAATATAAGGGTCTGAATCTTAAAAGGAAGACTTACCCGCCAGTGGTCTCTGATGTAGGAGCAGACCGAGCGCCAGTAGCCAGCCGAGTGAGCACAGTCCCAGATCCCGTGAAAAAGATTTGTCATAGGTGTAAGACATTTGGGGCAGTGTGTTTTACGCTCAGGGAAACAAGGCGACGGTGGGATATTAAAGCCGTACAAGGCTGCGTGGGAAACTTTAAAATAGGTCTCCCTCCATCGTTCATTGATAACCTGTTTACAAACCGCCTCCCATCCCGTAAGTATAGTCTCATGAATGTCTGGGTCCCCAGTCCATCTCTCCCATGTGGTAAACAGGCGTTTTGGGTCGAATTTTAAAAGTCTCCCCCGTAAAGCTAGGTATAGTTGGGAAATGGAAGCCTTCCTCGGACCATCCCCCACTATGTCATCAAAAGAGTGGACAGGGGCCTCAACTGTCAGGTTCCTAAGTCGGGTCGAACAAAAGGAGTATAATTGATTTGCATAGATCAATTGAGTTTGGGGTAAAGAAAATTTTGTTACCATGTCTGCAGGTGAAAGCCATGACCTTCGATCCTCGTCCCACAAATCTCTAGCCCTCAAAACCCCCTCCCTCTCCCAAAGAGCAAGCCAGGTAGATGAAGTCCCTTGAGAGAATTCAGGGTGTCCTGTGAGTGGCATTCGCTTGGACAACAAGTGCGATAGGCCAAAAGTCTTACGGAGTTCCTTCCATGTAATAATGGTATCCCTAAGGACCTGCGAGCCCTTGACCTGCGGGGGTAGCTTAGTGTAGGAAGTATGCAGTAGGGCTGTCAATGACCACGGTGCCGCCAGCTCTCGCTCAATCAATAGGTTAGAGAAGTATGATGAATCATGCAACCAATCCATCACATTGCGGAACAAGCATACCAAGTTGTAACCCCTCACATTGGGAAGGTTGACCCCCCCCTTCCATCCTACACAGCATCAACTTTTTAAGCGCAATTCTGGGTCTCTTCCCATGCCATATGAATTTAGTGAATGCTGCGTTGAGTGTCCTGACATCTACGTGCTTCAGCAATATTGGGAGTGTCTGCAGAGGGTAAAGTAGCCTGGGAAAACTTATCATCTTCACCAGATGACAACGTCCCATAAAGGACAGCGGAAGGTCTTTCCACCGTGCCAACTCGTCCACTATCTTCTTAATCACCGGGGTAAAATTCAACGCATATAGTGTATCCGCGGTTCTCCCTATCCTAATCCCCAGGTAGAGAATGGAAGAAGTGCTATAAGTGATCCCTAAATCTCCAGCCATCCGCTCCCAGTGAGGCGGGCCCTTCCCCAAAGGAAGGAGCACGCTTTTGGATGCGTTCACTTTATAGCCCATGAAACCTTCCACCCCGGCCAGAAAAGACAATACCTTGGGAACATCCCGCCCTGGGTCATCCAAGAACATCAGCACATCATCTGCAAACAAGGATATTTTGAGTTCTCTGGAACCCACCGCTATACCTTTGTACGTGTCCGAAGCGAGCAAAAAGCGCGCCAAGGGTTCAATTGCTAAATCAAACAAAAGGGGCGATAAAGGACATCCCTGTCGTGTCCCTCTATGCAGTTGGATATATGGAGACAAAAAGCCCGGGGTATACACCCTGGCTGCCAGGCCAGAATAGAGGTTTTCCAGGAAACCACTGAACCTCCCTGTGATACCAAAGCGTTCTAGAACCAAATGCAACCAATCCCACCGGACATTATCGAACGCTTTTTCCGCATCTAGAGCGAGCAGTGCAGGGTGGGGCATAGCCGCAGACCTTCTGCCTACACTATCCATGACCGCTAGAACCTTCCGTATGTTCGTGACAGCTGACCGCGTTTTTACAAAGCCCACTTGATGATCCCCTATCAACTCGGGCAATAGTTTCGCTAGCCGGTCCGCTAATATTTTGGTAAGTCATTTAACATCCTGATTAATAAGTGATATTGGACGATAGGAGCCAGGATCTAGCGGATCTTTGCCCGGCTTGGGGAGAACCTTAATGAAGGCTAGTTTTGCTCCCGGCGGCAAGTTTCCACCAGACAGGACACCATTAAAGTAAGCCGTCAGGGCAGGAGTGACCTGATCAACTAGGGGTTTATAAAATTCCCCCGGATAACCGTCCGGTCCCGGGGCCTTCCCATTGGCTAGAGATCTGATAGCCCCCCTAACCTCTTCTACTGTGATGGCTATGTTCAGCTCCCGTCGTTGGTCCTCAGACAGCTTTGGGAGACTCACTTTGTCCAAAAAGTCCCGACCCTCTGTACCTGGGTCAGGTGGAGCGGAGTACAAGTCCGCATAGTAAGCACCCAATAGAGCACTTATAGCCTTCGGATCTCTACTAATTTGGCCCTGGGTGTCCTTCAGAGCAAGCACATGCGCGGATGAATGTGGGCCCTTCGCTAGTCTAGCCAGCAAGCGACCTGCCTTGTTTCCCTGTTTAAACAGCTGGAGATCATAATGTGAGCGATAAACTCGCTCCCTCCTGTCTAACCATAGTTCATAGTCGGCACGTGCTGTCTGCCACGCCAGTTTATTGGGGGGGGGTCGAGGAGGATACAAACTTGGAATAGGCTGCGGCTAAGCGAGAGCTGGCGGCCGCATGTCCCTCTTGCGACTTACGTTTTAACGTGGAATGATAGGCCATTACTTTACCTCTCAGGACTACCTTGGCTGTCTCCCAGAAAAGGGCAGGGTCCCCTTCATGTTGGGCATTGTCAGTTTGAAATTCCAGCCACCACCCCCGAAGAAGATCTTGAAAAGACTCATCCTTCGCTAAATAAGAAGGGAAGCGCCACAAAAAGTCAGTCCCCTTCGGGTGTGATTGCCGAAACTCCAACACTACGGGGGAGTGGTCAGAAATGATCAGGTCAGAGATGTCCGTTACAGTCACCCTAGGGCAAAGGGAAGGGCTTATCATGAGGTAATCAATTCGGGACCAGGAATTGTGTGTATGGGAGTAGTGCGTATACTCACGACCGTCGGGATGAAAATGTCTCCAGGCATCCACCAAGCCTGTACTGGACAGAAACGGTTGCAGGACCCTGTCACTCTGTCGGATGGCCACTGGCGCCGATGTCGCCCCTCTCCTGTCCACCAGAGGATCCACCACCGAGTTCAGATCACCTCCAACCACTACCTGCAGACCTGCTGCACTAGTCAACTCATCTGTTAGGGAACGAAAGAAAGAAGCGTTATCTCCATTCGGTGCATATACATTATAAATAGCATAAGATTGCTCGCCATGTACTAAGGAAATATGGGAAAGACGTCCCGCATCATCATGTGTATGGGAGATCAAATGGTGTTGGAATGCTTTGTGTATCAGAATCAATACACCCGCCTTTCGGTCCACCGCCGGGGAACCATACACACTACCCACCCACAACTTCCTCATTCTAGGGAAATCGGTTGCGGTCAGATGTGTCTCCTGCAAAAGAACCACATCCGGCCTCAAGCGCTTGAGATATCGAAGGATGGACATTCTCTTCTGAGGTGATCTTAGACCCTTCACATTCCACGAAACAATTCTACACATCGTGAATACAGTGAGGAAGGGTAACAGTAATGCACAGGGAGACGTAGGGACACAACACAAAAACCCACCCAAGGGAAACTCCCAGGACTATGGGCAGACAGGGGAAGAGCAGGGATCGCCAGCGCAAGTTATCGAAGTATCTCAGCACATGACAAGAGCTCGCAGAAGGGGAGCGCCACAGTAATCCTAAACCTTTCAACTTAGTGTGCCCCTGCTTGCGCAGCTCGTAAGAAAAAAACATTTAAATTATAAAAAAAACAGGAAAAAACCATATCTGTAACTCCAACAGTGAGGGAAGCCCTGTGTGGAAAAATGGCAACCCCCTGACTGGATGTGGACCTCACTTTTTTCAGACATGAGAGGAGACAGGAACACCCCTCCCCACACCCACCCGTACACATGGCCCCGCCCCACTCCCGAAACATACCCATTAACGATATACAAAGAACCGCCATGGCCCAATCTGATAATAATGGAACAGTCCCCTCAAAATATTATGGCCAATAACTCAAAATCTCAAGTCCCAAGAGTCAAGCACGGGGGATAAGGATGAACAATACCCGTTATACAGTGCAGTCTTATACTCTCAGCCGTGGTAGAAATGAGAGTAGCTTCTATGATGTCTCCATGGATCAGCTGCTCTGCAAGACCGTATGTCCGTGTACTTTATCGGAAGCTTCTGCAGGGGATCGGTCCCTCCCCTCCTTACGACGGGCGGGTCTCTGTGCCAGGGGACCTTGATCTCTTGAGGGGTCTTGGCGGGCAGGTGAATGTCTGGGGTGTCTCTGGTGGTCCGCTAGCATATCTCGCAGTTCCGCCTCGGCTGCTGACGGAGTCTGGTAGGAGCGAAAAGATCCATCCGGCATGTGCACTTTTAATGTGGCTGGGTATTGCAGTTGAAAGCGGCGTTTGGCATTGTACAAGGCAGTGCAAACATTGCTGAAAGCTTTCCTTCTCTTCGCTACATCAGCCGAAAAATCTTCAAATATCAGCATCTTCTTGTTACGGAATGTCAGAGGTGTTGTGCGCTTTCGAAACGCTCTCAGGATGCTAACTTTGTCGTTGTAGTCGAGCAGTTTAAATATGACTTGACGCGGACGGCTATCTAAACCCGCCTTGGAAGCAACATTACGGTCAGGCAATTTGCCTATACGGTGTGCCCTCTCCACCCTGCATTTGTGTGGCAGACCCAGCGCCTTAGGTAGATCACTCTCACAAAAATCTTGAAGGTCCGCAGGAAGGAGCGACTCAGTAACGCCTACCAAACGCAGATTGCTGCGCCGCGAACGGTTCTCCAAATCTTCCAGCTTTCCGCTAACATAGCATAAATCTGTGTCCATTTGGCGCAATTTGGTAGCCAGGCCACTGTTCTCATCCTCAAGCGCAACAATTCTATGCTCCATCTCGCCAATGCGGCCCTCCTGAGCGCCCAAATCTGTGCGTATCTGCGTTAGGGTGTCACGTATGGTATTTTCTAAAGTTTTCTGTATCGTGGGGGTGATGAGAGAAACTAGCGCTGCGGCCAGTGCCTGTAGATCAGGGTGGGCCGGTAAACCCCCCACAGAGGGTCCTGCGGCCATGGCATCCGAGAGCTGGACCCCCAGACAAGGGGACTCTGCAAGTTGAGAGAACAGGAGTTGGCTACCATTCACTTCCATTGCAGCAGAAATAGAGGCGCCGTTTGTGGTCTCGTGCTGAGGGGTAGGGGGGCGGGGGGGCCCAGAGGGCGCAGGAGATGCGTGCAATCCAGAGACTGCCGGGCCCTGAGGTCCCTTGTGGACAAATTTATCCATGACCAGGCTGTTATGTCCGTTATGAAGTCACCCCCTAAAGTCAGTGTGGGAATGCCCTGTTGCAATAGCAGCTCAGCAGGGAACAGGGAAGAATAGTCAGTGGTGGCTCAGAGGGGCCAAGATGGCGCTGAGTGGCGCTGTGCAGGCAGCCAGCTGAGTGCACCCGATGAGGGCCCCCTCTCCCCGCACCGGAGCTTGTCCTGGCTGCGGGCACCTGTCTTTGTGCTCACCGGGTTTTCCGCAGTCTTCCTCAGGCCGCCCAGCTGTATTCCCGGTCCTCTCTCCGGCACCCGCTATCTCAGTCAGCTTCCGGAACTCCGAGATTGATGCGCTGCCCGGTATAGCACGGGGAGTGAGAGCTTCGCTGCTGGCTGATCCCCGTAGCCCTCACGGGGATGCAGGTTCGTGCAGGGACCGCGAGCGGGGCAAAGTCGCCCGGTACTGTGCTGTTCTGGGGTGTGGGGTACAGGAGCTCTGTCCCTCCGCTCCTCACATGGCCGCGCCGGAACCGGAAGTCATTCCTCATCATTTTTAGGATCCCGGCTTACTCTAACGACACTGCTCAAAAAAATAAAGGGAAACACTTAAACAACACAATGTAACTCCAAGTCAATGACACTTCTGTGAAATCACACTGTCCACTCAGGAAGCAACACTTATTGACAATCAATTTCACATGATGTTGTGCAAATGGAACAGACAACAGGTGGAAATTATAGGAAATTAGCAAGACACCCCCAATAAAGGAGTGGTTCTGCAGGTGGTGACCACAGACCACTTTTCAGTTCCTATGCTTCCTGGATGATGTTTTGATCACTTTTCAATGCTGGCGGTGCTTTCACTCTAGTGGTAGAATGAGATGGAGTCTACAACCCACACAAGTGGCTCAGGTAGTGCAGCTCATCCAGGATGGCACATCAATGCGAGCTGTGGCAAGAAGGTTTGCTGTGTCTGTCAGCGTAGTGTCCAGAGCATGGAGGCGCTACCAGGAGACAGGCCAGTACATCAGGAGACCTGGAGGAGGCCGTAGGAGGGCAACAACCCAGCAGCAGGACCCATATCTCTGCCTTTGTGCAAGGAGGAGCAGGAGGAGCACTGCCAGAGCCCTGCAAAATGACCTCCAGCAGGCCACAAATGTGCATGTGTCCACTCAAATGGTCAGAAACAGACTCCATGAGGGTGGTAGGAGGGCCCGACGTCCACAGGTGGGGGTTGTGCTTACAGCCCAACACTGTGCAGGACGTTTGGCATATGCCAGAGAACACCAAGATTGGCAAATTCACCACTGGTGCCCTGTGCTCTTCACATTCTGCTGCCTGCAACATCCTCCAGCATTACCGGTTTGGCGGTGGGTCAGTAATGGTGTGGGGTGGCATTTGTTTGGGAGGCCGCACAGCCCTCCATGTGCTTGCCAGAGGTAGCCTGACTGCCATTAGGTACCGAGATGAGATCCTCAGACCCCTTGTGAGACCATATGCTGGTGCGGTTGGCCCTGGATTCCTCCTAATACAAGACAATGCTAGACCTCATGTGGCTGGAGTGTGTCAGCAGTTCCTGCAAGAGGAAGGCATTGATGCTATAGACTGGCCGCCCGTTCCCCAGACCTGAATCCGATTGAGCACATCTGGGACATCATGTCTCGCTCCATCCAACACCACGTTGCACTACAGACTGTCCAGGAGTTGGCGGATGCTTTAGTCCAGGTCTGGGAGGACATCCCTCAGGAGACCATCCGCCACCTCATCAGGAGCATGCCCAGGCGTTGTAGGGAGGTCATACGGGCACGCGGAGGCCACACACACTACTGAGCCTCATTGGGACTTGTTTTAAGGACATTACATAAAGTTGGATCAGCCTGTAGTGTGGTTTTCCACTGTGATTTTGAGTGTGACTCCATATCCAGACCTCCATGGGTTGATACATTTGATTTCCATTGATAAGTTTTGTGTGATTTTGTTGTCAGCGCATTCATCTATGTAAAGACAAAAGTATTTCATACGATTAGTTCATTCATTCAGATCTAGGATGTGTTATTTTAGTGTTCCCTTCATTTTTTTTGAGCAGTGTATAAATATGTTAATTCAGAGGCTAAAAACGTGTCACTTCCCTGAATGTTATAAATCTGTGCAGGCAATTCTTTGTGAGCTAGACACAACAGCAGCACTCGTCTCTCTCCTGTTCTGCACTGATGCATTGTAACAAATCCTCGTCTTCATAGTCAGGTCAAATCTAACTGCAGGGTGTAGATAAACTAGCGTATGTTTTCAAAGGCGGACAAATGAACTTTAAAGCAGCTTTGTGAGTTAGTTGGGAAAAAAAAAAAAACTAAGTGCAGTAACCAAGTTGTAAATATTTGCCATAGCAGTCATATGACAAATAGCAGAATGCTTAAAAGAAGGTGTGGGTATGAACTGGGTGACTGACATCTCTGATGACTCTCACATAAGAGAAAACTATTGAGTTATTTCTGTAAACACCTCAGGCTGTTGATTCAATTATTTCTAATAGAAGACACATATGGACCATCTCACTGTTTTTCTATTTTGTCTTTTCTTCTGTGGGAAATGATTTTCAAAAATGACCCCTATTTACAAGTACATAAATTCCATAATACTACCTCCAATATAGAAGAATATAACTACTATAATACTTCCTCCTATATACAAGAATATAACTACTATAATACTGCTCCTATATACAAGAATATAACTACTATAATACTGCCTCCTATATACAAGAATATAACTACTATAATACTGCTCCTATATACAAGAATATAACTATTATAATACAGCTCCTATATACAAGAATATAACTGCTATAATATTGGCCCCTATATATATAAGAATATAACTACTATAATACTGCCTCCTATATACAAGAATATAACTACTATAATACTGCTCCTATATACAAGAATATAACTACTATAATACTGCTCCTATATACAAGAATATAACTACTATAATACTGCTCCTATATACAAGAATATAACTACTATAATACTGCCCCTATATGCAAGAATATAACTACTATAATACTGCTCCTATATACAAGAATATAACTACTATAATACTGCCTCCTATTTACAAGAATATAACTACTATAATACTGCTCCTATATACAAGAATATAACTACTATAATTCTGTCTCCTATATACAAGAATATAACTACTATAATACTGCCCCTATATACAAGAATATAACTACTATAATTCTGCCTCCTATTTACAAGAATATAACTACTATAATACTGCCTCCTATATACAAGAATATAACTACTATAATACTGCTCCTATATACAAGAATATAACTACTATAATACTGCTCCTATATACAAGAATATAACTACTATAATACTGCTCCTATATACAAGAATATAACTACTATAATACTGCTCCTATGTACATGAATATAACTGCTATAATACTGCTCCTATATACAAGAATATAACTACTATAATACTGTTCCTATATACAAGAATATAACTACTATAATACTGCTCCTATATACAAGAATATAACTACTATAATACTGCTCCTATATACAAGAATATAACTACTATAATACTACTCCTATATACAAGAATATAACTACTATAATACTGCACCTATATACAAGAATATAACTACTATAATACTGCTCCTATATACAAGAATATAACTACTATAATACTGCCTCCTATATACAAGAATATAACTACTATAATACTGCCTCCTATATAAAAGAATATAACTACTATAATACTGCTCCTATATACAAGAATATAACTACTATAATACTGCTCCAATATACAAGAATATAACTACTATAATACTGCTCCTATATACAAGAATATAACTACTATAATACTGCTCCTATATACAAGAATATAACTACTATAATACTGCCTCTATATACAAGAATATAACTACTATAATACTGCTCCTATTTACAAGAATATAACTACTATAATACTTCTATATACAGGAATATAACTACTATAATACTGCCTCCTATTTACAAGAATATAACTAGTTTACAAAACTGTTCCCTATATACATTAATAAGTAGACAACTACATTTTTCGATATTTTATGTAATGTATTTACAAATTGAGGTGCAGGACTCCTCTTCTATTAGACATTGTGTAGTAGATGGGGTCAGGGTGCTGGACCTCTGTCCATGTCATTATGTGGACATCCTGACTTCTCTTGGGATGTGACACATGATAGGAAGTAAGATACCCCCCCCCCCCTCAGTTCTTTTATGTGACACATGAAATACAGTGTCTGGGATGAGGGGCTGGAGCACAGGAGGGTTCTGTAACTTGTTCCTTTGAATTATCCTGACTCCTGTAGAGTGAATGAGCCTGTGAGGGAACATGAAATGTAAAACACATTCTTTGGCACAGACTTGACTTTACCTCATATTCCTGCAGAGAACGAACCGTCAAGGAACGTGATGCTGGGGCTCAGCTCTATTTTTCCAGGTTTATTTCACAATAGTTTCATCTAAGACCCAAAATTCTGTTTGTAAAACTGTTTGCCCCCTCCCCTACTAGCCTGCTAAATAAAATTAGTACATAATTATAATAAATAGATTGATAACTTATTTGTCACACCATTGGAATCAGTGATTATTTGTGATTTCTGTTGGTTTCTTTGAGGTGTAATTGCTTGGGTCAATGCTAGCAAATGTTTCAACCTTTACAATTCGATATTACCTTGCACTTCCTCTTCTCATCTTTTCTTTGACCATACAAATTTGGGCCGGAGATTCCCTTTTCTCTAGAGTTTGTCCTTTGACCTTATTTCAATAGAATTTACAGACACGATGAAGAACCGTCACCAGAATCCCCCCTAAAACTATGCCCAGTATGAAAAAGCTGCTTAGTATTGTAATGCAGCCATAACTTTACAGTGCTAAAAAAACAAATGCTTTTGTCTGGAGTCAGCAGCAGTCGTGTAGGTGCGGCCTTGGAACCACAATTCCCTGGGACCTCCACGCCACGTTTTCCTTTTTGTCAGCGATGGGTGATTGGCACATATGTCCATCTGGCACACATGCATGCGCCATTGGAGTCTTTTCTACAGGAGCGCTCACTTCTGGTGCCACCAAAAAAACACTGCCCGTTCCCCTCTTCTTTCTTCACACTTCCTGTGATGTGCTGGTAAGTCCAGACAATAGACGCAGAGAGCTCTCTGACTTTAGTGTCTGGACTTCCCTGCACATTGCTGGCAGTGTGTGAAGAAGATGAGAACAGGCACTGTTTTTTGGTGGCACTGGCAGTGGGGGCTGCTGTGACAGTTCACCATGGACCATAGAAGAGACTGCAGCGACGGGGTGGGGCTTGCTGCGGATGAAGATGGCTTCCTTATTCCGGGGCTCCCGCTCCTCCGGGCCTTAAACCAGCTATAATTAGCTCCATTAGCCCAGCACCTAATGAGGAAAGTCACCAGAGTAGACGGAGGCTCGGACCCCTTTTTCCCTCCTGGGAGCATCACACGGTTCCTATGTCCACCTCCCTCCTCAACCCCGGGCTCTCTGCCTGTCTCACCGGGCCCTGTGCGCAGCCTCCATTCGCGTTCTATGGAAGCCACGGCGGTGAAGACTACCTCCGCCCCTGCCTCGCTGACAAGATCTCCTGCAGTCCGGCAGGGCCCTCTGCTGCTGCCGACTGCTTTTACCCCAGACTCCATCCCATGAGGCCGCGCTGCCTCGCGGCTGCCATCTTTGGGGTCCTCCAGCGCTTCCTCCTCAGGCCCGGCGGCACTGCGACCAGACTCTGGAGAGTCCTGTACCTTATCCCTGTGCAAAGGTGAGCTGGAATCCTCTCCTCCCAGAGACAGGAACCTGGTGAGTGAGTCTTCAGCCCCTACCTCTCCTGGGCATAGTTCACCACCATCCCCGCTTCAGGCCCCGCTAGGCCCTCCGGCTCCCCTTACATCTAGGAGCGGGCGGCCATGTTGGCCAGCGCTGTTGCAGGGCAAAAACTCTCCCTCTGGAACTGCTCCTTCTCCTGACCACTCTGCTCCTCCAGCCAACACATTGAGCCCACCATCCATCCCCTCTAACAGGTATCTCCCATGAGGCACAAATTTCCCCCTTCTGTGCATCTCCTAAACCCCAGAGAGAGATGTCTGCCACAAAGCCTACCACTGGAACCCTCAGGGCAGTATCTATGCAGGGTCCATCTACAATCTCACAGACCCTTGGGGCCGACCGTTCGGCCCCGTTATCTCACATTGGGACTCCTGTCTGGACTCCAACCTGGAGTGTTCTGGGGTCCCTGCTCCCACTCCGGTCCCTCCAGACCTCAGCCAACTCCTCTCCCAAATTCCTACTAAAGAGGATTTCAGGGCGCTTATTTAAGACGTCAAGGACACTTGCCAAGCTGAGATCTCTATGCTCCGCCAGGACCTACAACATGTTTCGGACAGGGTGGAGGGTCTGGAGGAGGCCCATGACTCTACCAGACTATACATTGCTCAGCTTCATCACACTGTTGCCGCTCAATCTGATTTTCTTGGTGACCTGCATAACCATGTGGAGGACTTGAACAATAGGGGCAGGCGTAACAACATCAGGGTCCATGAGCTCCCAGAGGCCACTCAGGCAGAGGACCTGCATGTCACATTGGACGCTATATTCAACATGATTTTGGATGAGCCCCCATCTCAGAAGATCAAGCTGGATCAGGCTCACAGAGCTCTTTGCCCTCGCCCTACCAATGGCCCTCCTGGAGATATTATGTGCTGTGTTGCTGATTTCCAACTGAAGGAGCGGATTATGGCAAAATCGCGTTCCCTCAAGCACTTTCACTTTGATGGAGCCCCCATCCAACTGTTTTTCAAGACCTCTCTTAGATCACTTTGCGCAAGAGATGGATGTTACAACCTTTGCTGTCGGCTCTACGTTCTGCTCAAATCCCGTAGAGGTGGTTCTTCCCTTTCGCCCTTCAAGCACATTGGGATGGACGCTCTGCTGTACTCACACTACGCTAGCTCTGTGCTTACGGGATCGTGCTGTCACCCAGGCCTCCTCCGCTCTGACAGAACCCTCTGGTACCCTCCAACATCATCCTGACTCTATCTCTCACCTATTCTTCGACTACTATTCTAAACTTTACTCGCTCCCCTCTCAACTCCCCTCGGAATCGGGAGAGCGCACTGCAGCACTTGACTCCTTTCTCTCTTGGTGTAGCCTTTTGGCTCTTTCGGTAGTTGATCGAGAGACTTTGCCCCCATAACTCTTGAAGACCTTTCAGAAGTTCTCAAGACTGCAGGGTGCTCCCCGGGCCCTGGTGGCTTCAATTACCTGTACTTAAAAACCGTATTCTTCTATTCTCCTTCCTAAGCTGGTCCCTCTGTTTAACTTTCTTGGAGGAGAGGGTATTCCGCAGTCCTTTCTTTATTTCTTGATTACCCTGATCCCTAAGCCTGGCAAGGATCCTCACTATTGCTCCAGCTGCTGACCCATAGCCCTTCTCAATTCCGACTTAAAGCTGTTCTCCAAGGTTTTGGTGAACCGCCTTTGCTGCTTTCTGCCTACCCTCATACACAAGGATCAGGTTGGTTTTATTCCTTGTCGATAAGGTGGTGACAACACGAGGAGGGTGGTGGATCTCATAGATGTAGTCAATCGGAGATCGAAACAGGCTTTGATTCTGAGCTTAGACGCCAAAAAGGCCTTTGATAGGCTAGGTTGGCCATTTATATTTGCCACCCTTCAAAAGTTCGGTATCTCCGGTAATTTTCTTACTGCACTGCAGGGTCTCTACTCCTCTCCCACTGCCTCTCTTAAACGCACTCATGCTTCTTCCCCGACCTTTCCCATATATAATAGTACTAGGCAGGGTTGCCCACTATCCCCCCTGATCTTTGCTTTATGCATAGAACCACTCGCTGCACTGATCCAAGGGGATCCAGACATTTCTGGTGTGGCCCTTCGTGGTAGAGATTTCAAAATCTGTCTTTTTGCTGATGATGTCCTGCTTACCCTCACCAATCCTCTCCTGTCTCTGCCTTCTTTGTATAAACTCTTGCATACCTATGGTCTCGTTTCCGGCTATAAGGTTAATCTCTCTCAATCTGAAGCTATGCCTCTCAAACTTCCTTTTTCCATGATTTCTCTACTGCGGGCTAATTACTCCTTTAAATGGTCCCCCTCTGCTATTAAGTATTTGGGTGTGTCGCTTTCCTCTTGTTATTCCTCTTTGTATTCTGCTAACTTTCCTCATCTTTTACATGGGCTGCGTGCCTTGATGGAAAAACATCTCCTTTTTGGTCGTATTGCGGTGGTGAAGATGATTGCCCTCCTTAAATTGCGTTATTTTTTGAGACTCTAGCGGTACGGGTCCCCTTAGCTGTGAAATGCTCTTTTCTGTCGTCTATTTTCTGGTTTATTTGGGATGATAAGCGACAGGGGGGTTGGGAGTTCCAGACGTGGCTAAATATTATTGGGCGGTTCATTTACGCCACCTGGCAGCTTGGTCTACTTACCATGCCTACAGTAAGTGGATGGAGTTGGAGAAATTGTGGCTGGCCCCTATTCATCCTAACTCCCTCCTGTGGAAGTTTCCGCTCCCTTCCCCTGTAAACCCTCTTTTGGGACCGATGTCATTTTCCCGGTACGTCTGGACTTACTGCTCTAGGCGGTTTAGACTTCTTTCCTCTTTCTACCTCTTGCAATCTTTCCTCTATCACCCTGATTTCTCTCCTGGCTTATCCTCTTGCATAATTAGGGAATGGGACTCCAGAGGTCTTTTTTTGCTGGACCGATGTGGTTGATCCCCATATGCGCTCACTCTTGCCCTTTGATCAGCTGGTGGCTCGCTGGAGTCTCCCTTCCTCTGAGGGAGTCCACTATATACAACTTCGCCACTACTTGTCCTCCAGACAGGGCTGGCTGACCGTCACTTTACCCACAGGTTTTGAGCGGTTATGTAGGGGTGGTCCTCAGACGAAGGGACTACTCTTTAGTATTTACTCCTTCTTGTTGTCACCTCCAGACGGCCCTCCTCCTTCCCATCATTATATGAACCGTTGGGAAGAGGCTCTTAACACTATCTCTATCCCTCAATGGCAGATAGTTTAGGAGCGAGCCTCTAAGGCTTCTATTTGCACGGCCTACAAAGAGCCGCAATATAAGATCCTCATGGATGGTATCACACACCGGTCCTACTTAACAAGTTAATTTCTGAAATCCCTCTCCAGTGCTGGCAGTGTGGTGTGGGTCTGGGCACGGTCTTTCACATATTCTGGTCCTGTCCATTGATTACTTATTGGGCTCAAATGCAGAGACTAGTCCATGCAGTCTTAGGTGTTTTGTTTCCCCTTGACCCTATGGTCTGCCTTTTGCACCTCTCCCCAGGGTTTTATCCCAAAAAAACATTTAAGCTCTTTTTGCATATAGTCCTTTGAGGCTAAAACCCTCCTTGCCAAACATTGGAAATGGACCCTGCCTCCGTCGGAGGACGAGCACACAGCTCGGGTGCGTGAGATTCGCTCCCTTGAATCTCTTACCGCCTCTTTGAACAACACCATCGCAATGTTTTTGTCCATATGGGATCCGTGGGATAGATTCACTGAAAGGCAACCTCCGTGATCTTCCTTCCTCTTGCTCCATTTTTGTCGGGACCTCTTGTTTCTATCTTTTTCTACCCCTTTTCTGATTTTTCTTCCCTATTGTCTCCTTTTTCATGTTGTTGGTTTACACTTTTGTGTTTCCTTTCTCCCCACCCTTTGTGATCTCCTTACTTACTTTTATTGCCTCTCCATACTTTCATATGCCTCAACAAGATTTGTTCTATTGTATTATTATGGTTGGCTATTTAGTGGTCATTGGTGCGGGGGGTCTTTACTCCCCCTGCTTTGTTTGACTATGTTTTCCTCCCTGTTTCTGTAAAACCCTAATAAAAATGACAGTATAAAAGAAAAAAAAGAGACTGGGGCGACACATGCGTTGAGGATCTGTGTGTCAGTCACACAGCAGGCGCAGCGCTGATGTATAGAGAGAAGTGTGAAGGCCCCAGAGAATTGCAGACCCCTGGCCACGCCTACCCGGCTTTTACTGATTCGGGACAAAAGCATTTATTTACCACCACAAAGGGACAAATAAAGCAGCCAAAGGTATAGCTGCATTACTTTACTACGCAGCTGTCACATACTGGGCATCATTTTGGGGGTTAATTCTGGTGACAGTAGCATTTTAAGATCTGTATTATACTTCAGAGTGGCACTCAGTATGCCACTGGTGGAATCTCTGTGTACATATGTGGTAGCCCTTGGGGGTGTTGGTAGTGGGGGTATTGTTTCGATAAATGAGGGGTTAATGTTAACCCTATAGTTCGTGCCGACAGGCTGAGGGCTAGTATGCTGAGGTAATTCTCCGGCCTATCGCCGCCCTTCCCAGTAACGATAGGTGCATGTAATAAAATGAGTGAAGATCCACAAAGTAGTTGAACTTTAACTTGAAGAACTTTGTTATTGTTCATTGGATGTACCGCAATCATCTAAGTAGTCTCAGGCTAACAGTCTCTATATATCTCAATGACTGACAATTGTTGCAGACCTTGAATTAAATTAAAGTCTCTGAATTTAGGGTAATTATTGCAGATCCGTCCGGATTTAGGGGACAGATAAGGTCCGGTGATCCTGCAGAGTGCTTAGGGATTGATACACTCGCGATTCTAGATATATCAGCCGTTACCGCAAGTCTCAGGCCTAACTCACTGCGATAGACAGCTGTGCAGATCCTGCTCGTTTGACAGCCCGGGAACAAGAGAGCGAACAATGGCCGCCGCTCCCTTATATGGGCAGGGACGGGGCGAATCTGATTGGTCCGAACATCTGTCATTCACTGTTACACAGTGTGATGGGATTGACTAAGTCACAAGGACCTCCAAAGGTCCTCAAGCAGAAATACCATAGAGTTCCCCTGACCACGTGACCCGCAGGTCCTGCTACGCTACAGACAGGTAATTAACTATTTATAGGCATTTATATCATATTTACATGCTTCTTAAGTAAGCTATTAGTGCAATAACTATCTGGATGAGAGGTGACCAGGGGTGAACTAGACATTGGGGACCCCGATGTCCTAGGGACTCTGGCTAAGGGGACCCACACATGCAGGTACCGGATAGGATACGGTACCGGGACACCACACATACATTACATTACTTATTCTGTACTGATTCTAAGTTATATCCTGTATTATACTCCAGAGCTGTACTCACTATTCTGCTGGTGAGGTCACTGAGTACATACATTACATTACTTATCCTGTACTGATCCTGAGTTATATCCTGTATTATACTAAAGAGCTGTACTCACTATTCTGCTGGTGAGGTCACTGTGTACATACATTACATTACTTATCCTGTACTGATCCTGAGTTATATCCTGTATTATACTCCAGAGCTGTACTCACTATTCTGCTGGTGGGGTCACTGTGTACATACATTACATTACTTATCCTGTACTGATCCTTAGTTATATCCTGTATTATACTCCAGAGCTGTACTCACCATTCTGCTGGTGAGGTCACTGTGTACATACATTACATTACTGATCCTGTACTGATCCTGAGTTATATCCTGTATTATACTCCAGAGCTGCACTCACTATTCTGCTGGTGAGGTCACTGTGTACATACATTACATTACTTATCCTGTACTGATCCTGAGTTATATCCTGTATTATACTCCAGAGCTGTACTCACTATTCTGCTGGTGAGGTCACTGTGTACATACATTACATTACTTATCCTGTACTGACCCTGAGTTATGTCCTTTATTATACTCCAGAGCTGTACTCACTATTCTGCTGGTGGGGTCACTGTGTACATACATTACATTACTTATCCTGTACTGATCCTGAGTTATATCCTGTATTATACTCCAGAGCTGTACTCACTATTCTGCTGGTGAGGTCACTGTGTACATACATTACATTACTGATCCTGTACTGATCCTGAGTTATATCCTGTATTATACTCCAGAGCTGTACTCACTATTCTGCTGGTGAGGTCACTGTGTACATACATTACATTACTTATCCTGTACTGACCCTGAGTTATGTCCTTTATTATACTCCAAAGTTAGATTCCTTCATTTCCCAATTTCAATAGACTGTTTTGGAGCCTGTTTTACATTTTATTATGCCATGTTTACAATGATTTTTTTCTATTTTTAAAGCGTGTAGATTTATTTTATTATATTGTAATTATTTATTCATGTTGAATTGCAAATCTCATACTCCTTGCTAATAATGCTGACCTCTCCTGGATATTGTTGGTATCGCCAGTATTGCTCAAAGTCAGTGAATGTTAGTCCTCCTCCCCTAAACACACACTGGCCTCTGGCCCTGTAGTTTTGCAACAGCTGGAGGCACACTGATTGGGAAACACTGATCTATATGATCCTTTCCAATTGGGTCATTAGACCGGCGGTCTGGACTTGAAGCTGCAATATGGACTTAAAACCAGGTCCATGTTATGCTAACCTGAAACCGTCCTTACTCTGTATTTTATATGCAGATTATTTTGGTTTTAGGGCAGAGTTTTCCTTTTTATGCAGTAACCCGTAGTGTAATCCTTGGTCTCCAAACTCAGTTCATTCAGCTTTTGCAAAACTACAACTCCCAGCATGCCCGGACAGCCAACGGCTGTCCGGGCATGCTGGAAGTTGTAGTTTTGTAACATCAGGACATCCACACTTGGGAGTCCACAGGTGTAAAGTAACATGTCATGCATTACACTGTTGCATCCACCAGGGGGCAGTAATACTCTAACCTTAAGATTCGCCTGTTATCCTGAACCATCCTATAGCTATATGACTTTTAATACACATGGCTGTAAATTATAAAAATTGTGTCACTGTAGATTTCAGCCAGGGATATGACTGCTGGCAATGCTGGAAATTCTTGGTCAGTGTTGTGTTTTGGCTATGAGCGCAGCCAGGTCTGTGAACAGCGCCTCATCGCCTCCGCCGTTTAGTCGACTTAATTACCGACATTATGAGCAAATAGAAAATACTGAACATCTGGAAGCGTTTTGTCCAATTATTATGTTACTTCTGTCCTGACATTTTCAGGGTAACTCAACTTTTTTTTAACTTTTTTCATTCATTAAACGCCGTCTTATGTCCGTGTCTGTCAGTAAGGCTCTGTTCACATTTGGAGCCTACATGAGAAGAGTTCCGCTTATATATGCCTATCTTGTCCAGTGTCCTTTTGGCCATTTTCAGATCAATACTCGTTTTTCTTCGGCACTATAGAATAGCGTAGTAGGACTCTGCTCTTCCGTACAAAGGTATACCGTAAAAGAAAAATTAATACTGCAGTAGGTATCTTCTTTTACAATAGGAACCTTATGGTGACTATTCACACTGGGTGCCTGTATAGTTGACTATATCACAACCCTGACTAGTAGCTACAATAGATGGCTTTATTATAGGGGAAACTACACGGGCCACTGTTGGGCATCATTTTTGCTGGCTCTGTTATGGGGATGCTGTAGCTGGTACTGTACTAAGGTGCCGTTTTGCATTGTGGATATATCAGTATTACGTGGTTACTGTTGCTACCACTGTGACGGGGGGCTTTGGTTGTCACTGTTATGGGGAGCACTGTGGCCATTTCTGTTATGGGGAGCATTGCGCCTGTCACTGAGAACTGTGGCTTCCACTGTTATGGGGAGCACTGTGGCTGTCACTGAGCACTGTGACTGTTGCTGTTATGGGGAGCATTGTGGCTGTTGCTATTATGAGGGCACTGTGGTTGTCACTGTTATGGGGAGCACTGTGGCCATTTCTGTTATGGGGAGCATTGTGGCTGTCACTGAGCACTGTGCCTGTCACTGAGCACTGTGGCTGTTGCTATTATGGGGAGCAGTGTGGCTGTTGCTATTATGAGGGAACTGTGGTTGTCACTGTTATGGGGAGCACCGTGGCTTCCGCTGTTATGGGGAGCACTGTGGCTGTCACTGTTATGGGGAACACTGTGGCTGTCACTGTTATGGGGAACACTGTGGCTGTCACTGTTATGGGGAGCACTGTGGCTGTCACTGTTATGGGGAGCACTGTGACTGTCACTGCTATGGGGAGCAGTGTGGCTGTCACTGCTATGGGGAGCACTGTGGCTGTCACTGTTATGTGGAACACTGTGGCTGTCACTGTTATGGGGAGCACTGTGGCTGTCACTGTTATGGGGAGCACTGTGGCTGTCACTGTTATGGGGAGCACTGTGGCTGTCACTGTTATGGGGAGCACTGTGGCTGTCACTGTTATGGGGAGCACTGTGGCTGTCACTGTTATGGGGAGCACTGTGGCTGTCACTGTTATGGGGAGCACTGTGGCTGTCACTGTTATGGGGAGCACTGTGGCTGTCACTGTTATGGGGAGCACTGTGGCTGTCACTGTTATGGGGAGCACTGTGGCTGTCACTGTTATGGGGAGCACTGTGGCTGTCACTGTTATGGGGAGCACTGTGGCTGTCACTGTTATGGGGAGCACTGTGGCTGTCACTGTTATGGGGTGCACTGTGGCTGTCACTGTTATGGGGTGCACTGTGGCTGTCACTGTTATGGGGAGCACTGTGGCTGTCACTGCTATGGGGAGCACTGTGGCTGTCACTGTTATGGGGAACACTGTGGCTGTCACTGTTATGGGGAGCACTGTGGCTGTCACTGTTATGGGGAGCACTGTGGCTGTCACTGTTATGGGGAGCACTGTGGCTGTCACTGTTATGGGGAGCACTGTGGCTGTCACTGTTATGGGGAGCACTGTGGCTGTCACTGTTATGGGGAGCACTGTGGCTGTCACTGTTATGGGGTGCACTGTGGCTGTCACTGTTATGGGGAGCACTGTGGCTGTCACTGTTATGGGGAGCACTGTGGCTGTCACTTTTGCTGCTTTGTGTTTTGTTGTGGCTCATACCTACCACCAGGGAACAGACAAATCTTTGGGTAAAACAGGTGGTAACTCCATGTTCTTAGATGTCAGCGGCTCTAGAGTTGTCACCTGCTGCTTTCTTCCCCTGTTGCTAGTCAACATCCCAGAGATCTGCGTGATTCCTAATAAACCCAACACGTCATCAATGTATCCACTAGCCTGTGAATCTCCAGTTGCTGCAAAACATAATAGGCATGGTAGTTTTGTCAGGTCATAATGATTGTAAAAGTTTTGCAACATTGTAGTTTGCAATAGTTTTGTCACAGCCTGATGGAAGTTGTGGTTTCACAATGCTCCTGATTTACTATCTAAGGCCGGGTTACCCTACCAAAAATGTGCAGAATGTCTGCCCGGATAGAAATTCCACACATTTGAATTATCTGGGGGGCTCTAGGACCACTCAGAAATGGGCCGTCTCATAGACGACAATGCATTTCCCAATAAAATTTGCAGAAAGAATAGACAAGTCCGCGGAAATTCCGCTTTGTGCTCAGAGCAGCATAATCCCATTGAAATCAATAGAACTCAGCTGCAGGGGAATGTCCATGCGTAGTATTCCTACGAAATTCCGCACAGACATTCCTCCGTGTGAAATGGTCCTAAGACTAGGGACCCATCCTTACCCCCTGCGTTCTTCTGGCTGCGCAGGTGACATGTCCGCCACTTACTCTGACTGTATATATTAATGAGCCGTCGCCCTAAGGCCATGTTCACATGTCCAATTCTGTGCAGAATGTCCGCACGGAAAATACGGATGGACATTCCGCATATTTTATTGATCCGGCGGGTGCTAGGACCACACGGAAACATGCCCTCTTGTGGTGACCCACCGGGTGAATGGCGGGACCATGGGTGTTGCAGTGTGAGTGGTGGGATCTGATGTTATTAACCCCGGGGGTCGGATGGTATTAACCCCTATGTGTTCGTGACGCCAGTGTGGTTTTTGGGTTCTGGAACACCACCCACCCGGATTCTCCGCTATCCCACAGGCTATTAGTGAATAAAGAGTCCACAACCAGTTATGGTCAAACGGAGGCTTTACTGAATAGAAGACAGGTGTAATTATTGTGGTAAGCCTGGGGTTATAGGGTAGTAGGGGTGTTGCGGTTCTATAAGATAAAGGGCGCTGTTAACCCTTGTCACTCGTGAAGCCAGGGTGAGGGTTAAACTCTGTATTGATGCTGGGCCTATCTCCACACTTCCCAAGAGTGATAGGTGAGTGTGAAATAAACAGATTGTCCACAGCAGTGCTGAACTTAAAACTTGCAGGAATCTTTACTGAAGATTTTCTGTATTTACAATAATGGTAACAGTCCAGATAACAGAGTCTTTACAAACAGCACAGCAGTGATTGACAGATGCTTAGGACCGGAAAGTTCCCTTTAGACTTAGAGGATTGTATTTGCATAGATCCGCCGGATTTAAGGGTTGGATTAGGTCCGGAGATCTTGCGGAGATAGCGTGGAATTGTTAGAACTATCCGTCTCTAGCGCAGGCCTAGGCCGCACGGCTTTGGCCTAGTAATTTGTCTTGTAAGCTGCGGAGGTCCTACCTCGTCCAGAGTCAGCAACCCAAGAGAGCGATCAAGATGGCGCAGCTCCCTTATATGGGCAGGGCTGGCCGTTTTGGATTGGTCCAATCAGCTGTCACTCACCGTTACAATGGATTGTGGGTGATCACATGTCCAAAACCACCAAAGGTCCTTTAGCAAAAACCATAGAGTTCTGCAACCCGGTCACATGACCCGCAGGTCCTGCGATGCTAAAACAGTGAGTAATACCATATACATTTATTTAGGTAGATAATATTTACAAATATTAAGTGACTAAGGGGTGACTAGGGGTTAAATGAGCAAAGCAAACCCCAACAGTCCTAGGGACTATAACTTTGGGGACTAATTACCAAGAAACAGTATAAAATGCGGTGCCGGGACACCACATTATCTTCACAGCTATGGCCAGAATTCCCAGAGAGGTGGCCAGGACCCAGAGGACCTCGCAGCCCGCTGGACCAATACTTGTAATTAACTTGACTTGTAATTAGACTTGACTAACTCCAGTGACAGCAGACATAGACTTGTAGACTTACTGGAGAGACTTGTAGCTTTGCTTCAGCAAAGACTTGTTCTCAGATCAGATGGTCTAAAAGAGAGAATTGCAAATGGCCACCCCTTTATATGATGGGGGGCTGGACTATAGCTCATTGGTCAAGCTGTGGGTCATAGGTTAAAGCTGGCGACAGGCCGGAGCATTACCTCAGTATACCAGCCCTCAGCCTGGCGTCACGAACTATAGGGTTAACATTAACCGCTTATATACCGATATCATACCACCACTACCATGCACCCCCCAAGGGCTACCACACTATCTAGACATAAGGATCTTATCTATGCATTAAAGGAACATACACCACATTTATTAAAATAACGGGAGAACAAGGGGAGACCCTGCAGGGGAGCCCCCAGGTCACTGAGGGACTCAACCTGACAGGGCCTACAGGTAGTACAGGACCATGTACCTGTACTGGGACATCACACTCTCATAAACAGCAATACATTTCCGAGCGAAATCCGCAGAAAGAATAGACTTGTAAATTTTTTCTACAGACACCCGAATTGTGATTTCCGCAACAGATGTTTCTGTCGTGTGCACAGTGCAGCAGAGTCCCATTGAAATAAATGGTGCTCTGCTGCAGTGGAATGTCAGTGCGGACATTTCGATGTGTGAACATAGTCTAATAATGCAGATAATAAGATCATTCACTTTCCCCCTGTCCATGGCCTGTATAGGTTGCTTTGCCCGAGGAGGGGGCACAAGGCAGCATGGATGGGGATAGTGTCACCCGCTGCTCGTCCCCTGACCCTGTCACTGCTGGTACTGCTCTGATATGATTAGCTATTTCACACATTTATGTAAATAAAGGCACCGCATGAGTCCTCGCCGCCATATTATGTGAGTGCTCTATAGGCCAGAGCGCCTCCAATCTGCATGAGAAAGGCCGAGGCTTGGCCTTTCAATCCCCCTGACCTGAGACAAGGAGGCTTTTCTGGATGTTCACGGCGCTGGCGCTTGCTCTGCCATCACTATTGTGTCCCCCACATCATCCTTTAGGGATTAGGGACGAGCAGTGACAGCGCCTGGAGGGACATCACCATAGGGACGTCAACCGGTGATCTGCGTGGGGACAGAGCCCTCTCACTCCTCACTGTAAGCATCAAGACACTAGACCTCATCTCCCTCAACAGCCATGAAAAACGTACCAGATCTTCCTGACATTTCATGAATTTCAGGGACATGAATTTTTTTATAATTTTTTTTTCTGCAATGCAACAGCTAGAGATTTTATGAATAAGATATCCGACTTATGGTTTCTCAGTTTTACTTAAAGGGGTACTCCAGTGGGAATTATATATATATATTTTTTCAAATCAACTGTTGTCAGAAAGTTAAACAGATTTGTAAATGACTTCTATTAAAAAAATCTTTACCCTTCCAGTACTTATTAGTAGCTGTATACTACTGAGGAAATTGTTTTCTTTTTGAATTTCTTTTTAGTGTTGTCCACAGTGCTCTCTGCTGACACCTGATGCCCGTATCAGGAACCGTCCAGAGAAAATCCCCATAGCAAACCTATGCTGCTCTGGACAGTTCCTGACACGGACAGAGGTGTCAGCAGAGAGCACTGTGGACAAGACAAAAAAGAAATAAAAAAAAAAAAAAAATTCTTCTGTAGCATACAGCTGCTAAAAAGTACTGGAAGGGTAAAGATTTTTTTAATAGACGTCATTTACAAATCTGTTTAACTTTCTGGCATCAGTTGATTTAAAAGGGTACTCCGGTGAAAAACTTTTATTTTTAAATCAACTGGTGCCAGAAAGTTAAACAGATTTGTAAATTACTTCTATTAAAAAAAAATCTTAATTCTTCCTGTACTTATTAGCTGCTGAATACTACAGTGGAAATTATTTTCCGTTTTAAACACAGAGCTCTCTGCTGACATCATGAGCACAGTGCTCTCTGCTGACATCTCTGTCCATTTTAGGAACTGTCCAGATTAAAAGGAAATCCCCATAGCAAACATATGCTGCTCTGGACAGTTCCTAAAATGGACAGAGATGTCAGCAGAGAGCACTGTGCTCATGATGTCAGCAGAGAGCTCTGTGTTTCAAAAAGAAAAGAATTTTCCGCTGTAGTATTCAGCAGCTAATAAGTAAAGGAAGGAATAAGAGTTTTTAATAGAAGTAATTTACAAATCTGTTTAACTTTCTGGCACCAGTTGATTTAAAAAAAAAAAAAAAGTTTTTCACCGGAGCATCCCTTTAAATGAAGCTTCATCACTGTAAAATGAAAGTTTTGTTACATTATCCTACATTCTATGGCCCAGATTTATCAATCTTTCTGAGACAAAAATGCGTCTGATTTTTGTTTCGAACAGATAGCAACCAATCACAGCTCGTCTTTCATATTAACGGAGCAATGTGAGAAATAAATGCTGAGTCAGTGTTTCCCAACCAGGTTGCAAAACTACAACTCCCAACATGCCCGGACAGCCAAAGGCTGTCCGGGCATGCTGGGAGTTGTAGTTTTGCAACAGCTGGAGGCACCCTGGTTGGGAAATACTGTTGTATATTTGCTCTAAATTTGTCGCATTTAATTCGTGATTTTACAAGTGACCATTATCTCAGCGTTGGGTAGGTATGTCACAATAAAGTAGTTTTTCTGCAGTGGTCATTAATTTTTGTTTATTTGCGCAAATCTACACCAGCCCAGGCCTGGCTTACAAACATTTGTAAAAAGTCGCACATTTTGGCACAACAGGTTAAAAAAGTCGCACATTTTGGCACAACAGGTTAAAAAAGTCGCAACATTTGTTGCAGCTGAGGGACCATACAAATTGATGTACTGAATTGTAATTTAAAAAACAAATGTGTACAATCACACGATTCATCAGATGCCATATGACCAGTTATTAGATTTGGCGCACGCACACATTACCACCACACCAACATTGATAAATTCCCTTTTTAGGGTCTGTTCACATGTACAGTATCCTGCGCAGATTTAATGCGCAGGATTTTCTGCAGCAGATTTCAATGCATACTGAATGACTTGAATTCCTGCGCATCAAATCTGCACAGAACACTGTACGTGTGAATGGACCCTTTAAAGGGGTACTCCGGTGGAAAACTTTTTTTTTTTTTTTTTTAAATCAACTGGTGCCAGAAAGTTAAACAGATTTGTAAATTACTTGTATTAAAAAATCTTTACCCTTCCAGTGCATGTTTAGCGGCTGTATGTATTCTTGTCTGGTCTTGTCAGGAACTGTCCAGAGCAGTATAGGTTTGGGGATTTTCTCCTGCTCTGGACAGTTCCTGATATGGGCATCAGGTGTCAGCAGAGAGCACTGTGGACAAGACAAAAAAGAAATTCAAAAAGAAGAGAATTTCCTCTGCAGCATACAGCTGCTAATAAGTACTGAAAGGGTAAAGATTTTTTTTTTATAGAAGTAATTTACAAATCTGTTAAACTTTCTGGCACTTTTTCTGGAAAAAATATATTTTTCCACCGGAGTACCCTTTTAAAGTATATTCGTTCATTCATAAAAACTTTTAACATGTCAACTGTTTTTTCGGTCAGAGTTTGAGTATTCAGAACCTAATGATGAGAACGAGCAAGATGAGAGCCACGTGGCAATGCGCTTCTCTTGCGCTCTGTGTCAATGAGACCTGGACGGCCCCATAGACTTACATTGTAAGTCCGTCCAGGTCACGTGACACAGAGCTAAGAGAGAAACACCTAAGCGCAGACCCCTCCTGTCTAGTTCTTTAGAACATATCAACATTTTTTTTCCTTATGTGTCTAGCTTCTGTATGCGGCTCAATAATCCCTCTGTTCTGCTGCTCACTCATTCTGACATCCACTTCTCAGGAAAGGGTGGGTCCAAGCCGCCCTCACTCACCATGCATTCACTTCCTCCCTGAGTCTGCTGTACTGTGCTGGATCTCTTCATCCAATCACTGCAGGCTGCTCTATAACCCCCTCCTCTCTGTTTTAAAGGGGTACTCTGGTGGAAAACTTTTTTTTTTTATTAACTGGTGGCAGAAATTTAAACAGATTTGTAAATTACTTCTATTAAAAAAAAATCTTAATTCTTCCTGTACTTATTAGCTGCTGAATACTACAGTGGAAATTCTTTTCCGTTTGAAACACAGAGCTCTCTGCTGACATCATGAGCACAGTGCTCTCTGTTGACATCTCTGTCCATTTTAAAAGGTTACTCCCGTGGAAATTAACTGGTGTCAGAAAGTTAAACAGATTTGTAAATTACTTCTATTAAAAAATCTTAATCCTTCCAGTATTTATCAGCTGCTGTATAATACAGAGGAAATGCTTTACTTTTTAGATTTCTCTGATGTCATGACCACAGTGCTCTCTGCTGACCTCTGCTGTCCATTTTAGGAACTGTCCAGAGCAGCATATGTTTGCTCTGGGGATTTTCTCCTGCTCTGGACAGTTCCTAAAATGGACAGCAGAGGTCAGCAGAGAGCACTGTGGTCATGACATCAGAGAAATTAAAAAATATATATAAAGCATTTCCTCTGTAGTTTATAGCCCCTAAAAAGTACTGGAAGGATTAAGATTTTTTAATAGAAGTAATTTACAAATCTGTTTAACTTTCTGGTACCAGTTGATAAAAAAAAAAAAAAGGTTTCCACGGGAGTACCCCTTCTTTTCCGTTTGAAACACAGAGCTCTCTGCTGACATCATGAGCACAGTGCTCTCTGCTGACATCTCTGTCCATTTTAGGAACTGTCCAGAGTAAAAGGAAATCCCCATAGCAAACATATGCTGCTCTGGACAGTTCCTTAAATAGACAGAGATGTCAGCAGAGAGAACTGTGGTCATGATGTCAGCAGAGAGCTCTGTGTTCCAAAAAGAAAATAATTTCCTCTGTAGTATTCAGCAGCTAATAAGTACTGGAAGGATTAAGATTTTTTCATAGAAGTAATTTACAAATCTGTTTAACTTTCTGGCACCAGTTTTCCACCAGAGTACCCCTTTAATTCTGCAGTCTCACCATCTGATTCTCCTTGTTTACTTTCTTTCAGGGAAAAAAAAAAACTTGTATGATGGGAGTTGTAGTTTTGCAACAACTGGAGAGCCATGAGTTGGGGAACACTGGTCAAAGTCATCTTTCTAGCCAAACAACACCCTAATCTGGGAGGGCCAAGACCTCCAAAACAACTGCCTACAGGTGGGTGACTCTTCCTTTTGCAAGAGAATGTACCATAAATCTGAGGCAACCTGCTAACTGTATTGCAGCATTTGTCCTGTAGATGGCAGCAGCGCTCACTTAGTGGATAAATTAGAAATCACAGTCTATATATAGTAGAGATTACTATACATTACAAATGATATTCTATGTACACAACGGCTGTATGGTGCAGAACTTTAGTAGGAAGATATTAGCAATACAAACCATTTCACGGATAAACCTCACAGACATAAACATTTTCATTCTCATTTTCAAGTAATATCTACAACTAACTTACTAAAAAGCCCATCCAGTCCTAAATCATTGCAAAAAAAACAACAACTTATCATTATATAATTTAGGATTTTCCTAGTTTAATGACGGAAAATATAGTCTTCATTATTTTCAAACCTCTGCTTGCTTTCAGCGAAAATTCACATTCTTGGTTAAACACAAAGTTTGCAAACCTTTACATAGATCAGTGTTTCTATAGCAGCGTGCCTCCAGCTGTTGCAAAACTCCAACTCCCAGCATGCCCGGACAGCCGTTGGCTGTCCGGGCATGCTGGGAGTTGGAGTTTTGCAACAGCTGGAGACACACTTGCTGTCTTTTAACTTGTAAACTCATTCCTCTTGTATATTTAGTGTGAAAATTTAGTGTGTTTACAGTGATCCCTCAACTTACAATGGCCTCAACATACAATAGTTTCAACATACGATGGTCTTTTCTGGACCATTGTAACTTGAAACCAGACTCAACACACAATGCTATGGAATCTGCAAAACATGTCAATGGCTGGAAGAACCGACCAATCAGAATGGATATTTCACCGGTAAAACCCCTGTATTCCTAAAGTGCATGCACTGACTGGTGTCTGGTAGCGCCCCCTACAGTACAGGGAGGTATTACATGTTCTGTACTCTTTACCTGTATTACTGAAGTGTATGCACTGACTGGTGTCTGGTAGCGCCCCCTACAGTACAGGGAGGTATTACATGTTCTGTACTCTTTACCTGTATTACTGAAGTGTATGCACTGACTGGTGTCTGGTAGCACCCCCTACAGTACAGGGAGGTATTACATGTTCTGTACTACTCTTTACCTGTATTACTGAAGTGCATGCACTGACTGGTGTCTGGTAGCGCCCCCTACAGTACAGGGAGGTATTACATGTTCTGTACTCTTAACCCATTACTGAAGTGCATGCACTCACTGGTGTCTGGTAGCGCCCCCTACAGTACATGTTCTGTACTACTTTTAACCTATGCCATGGTTAGCTGCTCCTTTGGACACCAAGTAAGGGTGACTCCATTTTACTTTTTTTTAGGGCATTATGTGTACTGTAGAGGACCCTGAAGAAGCTTCTGTCTTCTACATAGACCAGTGTCTTCGGCTGTCCGGGCATGCTGGGAGTTGTAGTTTTGCAACAGCTGGAGGCACCCTCGTTGGTAAACACTGACATAGACAGTGATTACAGCTTCCAGCAGATCTTTCTTACTTTTATATATATAAGGATTTGCTTTATCTCTATTACTTATCTACTTATTTTTCTTTAATCCTCACTTTTTCCTATTTTTGGATGACATTTTGGGGCTTCAGAACCAATTACCAGGTTTCCATAGAGTTCTGGTCTCAACATACAATGGTTTCAACATACAATGGTCGTCCTGGAACCGATTAACATTGTAACTTGTCTTTATTTGTACCCTCAGAATTGTAAAATGCTGCAGAATTTGTTGTCGTTACATATATACATATATATATATCGGGCAGGGGCACATGGCGTGGTGTTATTTACCACGTGTGGTGTTTATGTTGTGTTTTATCTGTTGTAGCTTCGGTTGTTGGAGCTCAAGAGAGAGGGAAGAACTGAAGGAGACAATACATTTTTGCTGGTGAATAGTCCCCCCTCCTCCTGTTTTGTGGGCTCCCTATCATCACCGACAGTGACAGACAAATAATGTGCATTGGAGGCCCTTCTGTTTAATGAGGTTACTGCCGTTGTAAGTGAAATAGAAGGCGGAGTGGATTGGGTGACCCGTGGCCCCTGCTGTCTGTCTTTGCTTTCATCTGAAGATTTTATGAGCTGACTAAACAGCTTCTGAGCAGGGACCCACCACAGTAATTGAGCCCATGGCTGCAGATGGAAGGTGAGGACACTGATGGGGTACAGGGCTGCAAACCTCGCCACGGGAGCCGCAGCCTCCCTGCTTCACAGCTGTGAATTTAAAGGGCAACCTGTAGCGCCATGTCACACAGAAACGAAAACTGCGCTCACCCGGGTCATCGTATGGGATTGTATGGAGACTTGTTTTAAGAGATGTTGTAACTTTGGGGGGTAGATGTTATTAACCCCTTATTGTCGTGATGCCAGGGCATGGTTAACCTCAACCACTCAAAGGTAATACTGCTGATCCTGGGCTAGGCACGGGGGGCAATGAAGACACCGACGCCAAGTTACAAACAATGGTAGCTATACTGAAGGTAGACCGATGATACAGTCTCTATGCAGTACAGCCAATATCCCAAGGAGGTGACACAGGGGGGCCTTGCGGGCTTGCTGGGACTTGAAGTATGTAGAGGCATTTTAGTGCAGGCCACGGTGACTATATAGAAGACTTGACTTGACTGACATGAAGATGACTTTGACTTTGACTTAGGCTCGAGGCCTCCAATGCTCCGGACACTCTCTGAGACGACTGCACTGGACCTCAGCAGGAATAGCAATGAGCTGAGAGAGAGATTGCAGCCCCTCCCCTGGTTATATAGGGAGCTGTGCAAGGAGCCCATAGGTCACTTGGGGGGTCACCTGGTCACTAGTGCCTCCTGGGTAACATTCATATGGTAACAGCTATTAAAGAAACAGTACATTTTATTATACAACTTATATACATGGGGGATAACACATAAAGGGGGCCCTGGGGACATGGAGAGACTCTGCCTGACAGGGCAGGAGAAGTACATGGAAACACCATCCCGTACTGGGACACAACACAGTGCTTAATGGTGGGGGGAAAAAAATCACACTATTCCAAAATGAAGCGAATCTGTAGCTAACTGGATTTTACTATGCAAAGTGCATAGGGAAACACCAGTCAATTACCCGTGGCAGGGCGGCGTCCACAACAGCAGATCCATCACTTTTGGCGCGCTGCTGCTTTTCACGCAGAAGTACCTGGCAGCGTCGGGGACAGACTGCTGTAGACAGGGTGTCTGTCCCTATTTTATGCAGCATAACATGCATGAAAGGTTCCCTTTAAATGGGCACTGTCAGAATTAAAAACATTTTACATGTTGCACATCTTGGCAAAATATTAAAGGGGTTATCCAGGAAAAAACTTTTTTATATATATCTATATATATATATATATATATATATATATATATATATATATATATCAACTGGCTCCATAAAGTTAAACAGATTTGTAAATTACTTCCATTAAAAAATCTTAATCCTTTCAGTACTTATGAGCTTCTGAAGTTAAGGTTGTTCTTTTCTGTCTAAGTGCTCTCTGATGACACGTGTCTCGGGAAACGCCCAGTTTAGACGAGGTTTGCTATGGGGATTTGCTTCTAAACTGGGCATTTCCCGAGACAGGAGTCATCAGAGAGCACTTAGACAGAAAAGAACAACCTTAACTTCAGAAGCTCATAAGTGCTGAAAGGATTAAGATTTTTTAATAGAAGTAATTTACAAATCTGTTTAACTTTCTGGAGCCAGTTGATATATAAACATTTTTTTTTTCCTGGAATACCCCTTTAACCTTTCTAATATACTTCATAAAAAGTCATCTCCTTTTTAAAGAAATAATAGCTTATTAAAATTCAGGACAAACTCCTGTCCGGCTGCAGCATCATCTCTGTCCCAGCTGAAGCACAGGCCACAAAGTCCAGTAAGTGAGGGCAGGACTAGCACTTCTCTGTGCTCACTCCTGTCCTATCAGACTGCAGCATGAAAACAGAGAGGAGGGGGTTACAGGGCAGCCTGCAGTGATTGTATGAAGAGACCCATCACAGCAGACTCAGGGAGGAAGTGAATGCATGGTGAGTGAAGGCGGGCTCAGTGCTTTCCTTCATGAGCAGTGGATGTCAGAATGAGTGAGCAGCAGAACAGAGGGATTTGTGAGCCAAATACAGAACCTAGACACATTAAAAAGTATGTAAAGCATCTCCGTGACCTAGTGAGTAATCTATAGAAGCATTAGTATTTTCTGTGATACGACAGGTACGCTTTAAGATGGGTGTGTGAAACGCTGGTCTTGTGTTTCCGTCCTGCGGCTCGTGAGATGTTGGTAAACTACAACTCCCATCATGCCCTAACAGCCTTTAACTGCAAAATGCTTCTTATGTTTCCTTCTTACGATGTTCCTCGATCTGTACCTCTCCAGCTATTACAAAACTACAACTCCCAGCATGCCCTGACATCCTCCAACTACAAAAGGGTTTTTACTGTACCCTTCATACAGCATTTTCCACTCTCCGACTGTTAGGGTATAATGGGGGTTGTTGTTTTCCCAACAGCTGGAAACCCTAGTCTAGACAATCCTCTATAAACTGATAACATTGGCTTCACAAATCATTCTCCTGTTCTGGACTCCAGACTAATAAGTATTACCTGCAGTAATATATTGTAACATACTGGGAGAATCATCATTCCCAAATTCCAGAGCTGAAGGCTGTACAAAACGTTAAAGGGGTACTCCGCTGCTCAGCGTTTTGAACAAACTGTTCCCAATGCTGGATCAGGAGGCGGGAGCCTGAGACGTTATAGCCCCTCCCCCTCATGATGTCATGCCCCACCCCCACAATGCAAGTCTATGCGCCGGCTTCAGCATTCGGAACAGTTTGTTCCAAACGCTGAGCAGCGGAGTACCCCTTTAAGTGACTTTGTTAAGCAAGTAACAAGCACAACTTTTGTTTGGCGTTTTTTGGCCCAGACAAAAATCACAAAAAGCTGTTCCCCTAGTTTTTGTGGCCTTTTTTTCGTGGGCAATCTATCCCCCGAATTTTTATCATTTTTTTTCTTGTGATTCAAGGATTTGGATTGAAAATTCAGCGGTAAAAACGCATGAAAAAAAAACAAACACTGTCAATATCTATACTATGGGTTTCCCAACCAGTGTCTCAATCTGTTACAAAACTACAAATCCCAGCATGCCTGGTTTTTCTATGGGTAAAAAAAACAAATGGCATGTGGATATAATTTTTATTTATTTCCCCCCCCCCCCTTTTTCTATAGTTCAATAGAATTCCTTGGGTCACAAGTTTAAAAAAAAATCACATGACTTGTAAAAAAAAAAAAAAAAAAAAAAATGGGGATAAAACTCCAAAGGATAGGGGATAAGTTGTCTGATCACGGGGATCCTGCCGCTGAGACCGTGATCTCGCGCACCCGAATTCTGTGCCGGGTGCTGCTCCAGTCTCGGAAACAGCTGTGTTTCCGGGACTGGAGACGTGATAGACATGAATGGAGGGGGTGTGGTGTGACATCATGAGGGGGCGTGACCTGGACATCACAAGGGGTCACAGCTGCGGGACCCCGCCTTCCTTTGGATAGGGGATAAGTTGTCTGATCACGGGGATCCTGCCGCTGAGATCGTGATCTCGCGCACTCGAATTCTGTGCCGGGTGCTGCTCCAGTCTCGGAAACAGCTGTGTTTCCGGGACTGGAGACGTGATAGACATGAATGGAGGGGGTGTGGTGTGACGTCACGAGGGGGCATGGCGTGACCTAGACATCACAAGGGGTCACAGCTGCGGGACCCCGCCTTCCTTTGGATAGGGGATAAGGTGTCTATGAGCAGAATACCCCTTTAAGTTTACACTCCCCCCAGAAATATCCAGTTTTTTAACATCTCCTCCCACTATGTTTCAATAAAAAGTCCCAAAAACTGCATCTTGGGAATGAAAAGTAAGGAGCGGTCCTGGAATTAGCCTAAGAAGCTATTTGTGGCTGGTTTCTGCCCTGTCCAGTCACAAGGAGCGGGGACATTGAGATTCCGCAGCAGCCGGTGGAGAAGAGGCCATTGTCTGCAGCCTCCCTTCACTCTATCTGTCGCTTCATAATGAGCTAAGTCACTTGAGGAGCCTAAACAAACATTTTCTCGCAGCAGACAAAAGCCATGAACCCTCCAGAGCAAGGACAATGTCTATAGCATAGCAGCGTGGAGGGGGGGCTGGGCCGGGGGCCAATTCATTCCATGTGGATGTCCCAGGCAAATGGACAACTGTGACATTCAGGCCTCAATGGCTTTGCTTAGCAACATTGGTAAGAAGGCGAGGAAAGACAAACATCTCGCACATGTGACTGATAGGATAAGACTGTCGCTGCCATTTTGTTGCCTTCAAGCCGGGCCCACACTGAGCGAGGGGTTGCCGAGGCCTGACATTCTTCGCTGGCCTCTTCTCTTGCAAAATACTTCTGAATAAGGACACAGAATAAGAGCGGAGCAGGAGAGGCCTCGGCTAGGAATGTGCCAGGAATCGTTTATAGCAGTGGTCTCCAACCTGCGGACCTCCAGATGTTGCAAAACTACAACTCCCAGCATGCCCGGACAGCCAACGGCTGTCCGGGCATGCTGGGAGTTGTAGTTTTGCAACATATGGAGGTCCGCAGGTTGGAGACCACCGGTCTATATAGATTGACCATTGTGGCCACCAGTATACATCCCACATGAGCCCAGAATCATCAGCCATAGTTTATTATTGTCAAATGATAACGGGGGAGATTTATCGAAACCTGTCTAGAGGAGTAGTTGCTGAGTTGCCCATAGCAACCAATCAGATCACTTCTGTGGTGACGGGGTGGTGCTGGTGATAGTGTAGGGCAGGGGTGTCAAACTCAAATTCATCGGGGGCCGCATCAGCAGTTTGGTTACCCTCAAAGGGTCGGTTGTATCTGTAGGACCCCTCCCCCCCCCCTATACCATATATGCCGGCGTATAAGACGACTGGGTGTATAAGACGACCCCCAACTTTTACAGTTAAAATGTAGAGTTTGGGATATACTCGCCATATAAGACTACCCCTCCTACCGCAATGTACAGTACCTTGTAGTTCCCCCCACATTAGGTAGGCAGCATGTTCCCCCACATTAGTTGGCAGCATGTTCCCCCACATTAGGTTGGCAGTATAGTTCCCCCCACATTGGTAGGCAGCATGTTCCCCCACATTAGGTTGGCAGTATAGTTCCCCCCATATTAGGTTGGCAGTATAGTTCCCCCCACATTAGGTTGGCAGTATAGTTCCCCCCACATTAGGTTGGCAGTATAGTTCCCCCCACATTAGGTTGGCAGTATAGTTCCCCCCACATTAGGTAGGCAGCATGTTCTCCCACATTAGTTGGCAGCATGTTCCCCCACATTAGGTTGGCAGTATAGTTCCCCCCACATTAGGTTGGCAGTATAGTTCCCCCCACATTAGGTTGGCAGTATAGTTCCCCCCACATTAGGTAGGCAGCATGTTCCCCCACATTAGTAGGCAGCATGTTCCCCCACATTAGGTTGGCAGCATAGTTCCCCCCACATTAGGTAGGCAGTATAGTTCCCCCCACATTAGGTAGCCAGCATGTTCCCCCACATTAGGTTGGCAGTATAGTTCCCCCCACATTAGGTAGGCAGCATGTTCCCCCACATTAGTTGGCAGCATGTTCCCCCACATTAGTTGGCAGTATAGTTCCCCCCACATTAGGTAGGCAGTATAGTTCCCCCCACATTAGGTAGGCAGCATGTTCCCCCCACATTAGGATGGCAGCATGTTCCCCCACATTAGTTGGCAGTATAGTTCCCCCCACATTAGGTAGGCAGTATAGTTCCCCCCACATTAGGTTGGCAGTATAGTTCCCCCATATTAGGTAGGCAGCATGTTCCCCCACATTAGATGGCAGTATAGTTCCCCCCACATTAGGTTGGCAGCACACCCCCCCTCCCTCCCTCCCTCCCTCCCTCCCTCCCCACAGACATACAGCCTCCAGCCATATACAGTGTATGGCTGGAGGCTGTATGTCTGTGTGCTGCCCCCACTGTGAAGAGAAGAAGATAACGCGCCGCCGGTCACTTACCAGTCCCCGGCCAGAGAGCGTCCTCCTGCGATGATCCTGCCGTCCTCTTGGTCCTCCCGCGTCTCTATGGTTGTACGCACAGGACGTCACTGACGAAGTCCCGTGTGTACAACCATAGAGGCGGAGGACCAGGAGGAGTGAAGGAGGATCGCTAGAGGGCAGACGTTGGTGAAGGCTGGCGGCTTCGCGGGCCGGATTCGGCCTGTGGGCCTTGTGTTTGACACCCTTGGTGTAGGGTATGTTGGCGTTAAAGTAGTATTCCAGGAAAAAAAAACTTTTTTTTTTTTTTTATATCAACTGGCTCCAGAATGTTAAACAGATTTGTAAAGGACTTCTATTAAAAAATCTTAATCCTTTCAATAATTATCAGTTGTTATTTTCTGTCTGGCAACAGTGCTCTCTGCTGACATCTCTGCTGGTCTCGGGAACTGCATAGAGTAGAAGAGGTTTGCTATGGGGATTTGCTTCTAAACTGGGCGGTTCCCGAGACACGTGTCATCAGAGAGCACTTAGACAGAAAATAACAACTCAACTTCATCAGCTCATAAGTTCTGAAAGGATTAAGAATTTTTAATAGAAGTAATTTACAAAAATGTTTAACTTTCTGGAGCCAGTTGATATATAAAAAAACGTTTTTTCTTTGATAACCCCTTTAACCCCTTGGGGACGGAGCCCATTATGACCCTAAGGACGGGAGCATTTTTTGCAAATCTGACCACTGTCACTTTAAGCATTAATAACTCTGGAATGCTTTTACTTATAAATTTGATTCCGAGATTGTTTTTTCATGACATATTCTACTTTATGTTAGTGGTAAATTTTCGGCGATACTTGCATCATTTCTAGGTGAAAAATGCAAAATTTTCATTTAGCATTTTTCTAACTTTGAAGCTCTCTACTTATAAGGAATATGGATATTCCAAATAAATTATGTATTGATTCACATATACAATTTGTCTACTTTATGTTTGCATTATAAAATTGACGAGTTTTTACTTTTGGAAGACACCAGAGGGCTTCAAAGCTCTGCAGCAATTTTCCAATTTTTCGCAAAATTTTCAAAATCGGAATTTTTCAGGGACCAGTTCAGGTTTGAAGTGGATTTGAAGGGTCTTCTGGTTAGAAATACCCGATAAATGACCCCATTATAAAAACTACACCCCTCAAAGTATTCAAAATTACAATCAGTAAGTGTGTTAACCCTTTAGGTGTTTCACAGGAATAACAGCAAAGTGAAGGAGAAAATTCAAAATCTTCATTTTTTACACTGGCATGTTCTTGTAGACCCAATTTTTGAATTTTTACAAAGGGTAAAAGGAAAAAAATCCTCTCAAAATTTGTAACCCAATTTCTCTGGAGTAAGAAAATACCTCATATGTGTATGTAAAGTGTTCGGCGGGTGCACTAGAGGGCTCAGAAGCGAAGGAGCAACAATGGGATTTAGGAGAGTGAGTTTTTCTGAAATGGTTTTTGGGGGGCATGTCCCATTTAGGAAGCCCCTATGGTGCCAGGACAGCAAAAAAAACCACATTGCACACTATTATGGAAACTACACCCCTCAAGGAACGTAACAAGGGGTACGGTGAGCCTTAACACCCCACAGGTGTTTGACAACTTTTTGTTAAAGTAGGATGTGTAAATGAAAAAAAAATATTTTTCCACTAAAATGCTGGTTTTTCCCCAAATTTTACTTTTTTACAAAGGGTAATAGGAGAAAATGCCCCCCAAAATTTGTAACCCCATTTCTTCTGAGTATGGAAATACCCCATATGTGGACGTCAAGTGCACTGCGAGTGAACTACAATGCTCAGAAGAGAAGGAGCGCCATTGAGCTTTTAGAAAGATAATTTGTTTGGAATGGAAGTCGGGGGCCATGTGCATTTACAAAGCCCCCCGTGGTGCCAGAACAGTGGACCCCCCCACATGTGACCCCATTTTGGAAACTACACCCCTCATGGAATGTAATAAGGGGTGCAGTGAGCATTTACACCCCACTGGCGCTTGACAGATCTTTGGAACAGTGGGCTGTGCAAACAAAAAAATTTAATTTTTCATTTTCACGTACCACTGTCCCAAAAATCTGTCAGACACCTGTGGGGCGTAAATGCTCACTGTACCCCTTATTACATTCCGTGAGGGGTGTAGTTTCCAAAATGGGGTCACATGTGGGTATTTATTATTTTGCATTTATGTCAGAACCGCTGTAAAATCAGCCACCCCTGTGCAAATCACCAATTTCGGCCTCAAATGTATATAGTGCGCTCTCACTCCTGAGCCTTGTTGTGCGCCCGCAGAGCATTTTACGCCCACATATGGGGTATTTCCGTACTCAGCAGAAATTGCGTTACAAATTTTGGGGGTCTTTTTTTCCTTTTACCTCTTGTGAAAATAAAAAGTAAAGGGCAACACCAGCATGTTAGTGTAAAAATTTTTTTTTTTACACTAACAGGCTGGTGTAGACCCCAACTTTTCCTTTTCATAAGGGGTAAAAGGAGAAAAAGCCCCCCAAAATTTGTAGTGCAATTTCTCCCGAGTACGGAAATACCCCATATGTGGCCCTAAACTGTTTCCTTGAAATACGACAGGGCTCCGAAATAAGAGAGTGCCATGCACATTTGAGGACTAAATTAGGGATTGCATAGTGGTGGACATAGGGGTATTCTACACCAGTGATTCCCAAACAGGGTGCCTCAAGCTGTTGCTAAACTCCCAGCATGCCTGGACAATCAGTGGCTGTCCGGAAATGCTGGGAGTTGTTGTTTTGCAACAGCTGGAGGCTCCGTTTTGGAAACACTGCTGTACAATACGTTTTTTATTTTTATTGGGGGGGACAGTGTAAGGGGGTGTATATGTAGTGTTTTACTCTTTATTATGTGGTAGTGTAGTGTAGTGTTTTTAGGGTACATTCACACTGGCGGGTTACGGTGAGTTTCCCGCTAGGAATTTGCGCTGCGGCGAAAAATTTGCCGCAGCTCATACTTGAAGCAGGAAACTTGCTGTAAACCCGCCCGTGTGAATGTACCCTGTACATTCACATGGGGGGGGGCAAACCTCCAGCTGTTTCAAAACTACAACTCCCAGCATGCACGGTCTGTCAGTACATGCTGGGAGTTGTAGTTTTGCAACAGCTGGAGGCACACTGGTTGGAAAACCTTCAGTTAGTTTCAGTTACCTAACTCAGTATTTTCCAACCAGTGAGCCTCCAGCTGTTGCAAAACTACAACTCCCAGCATGCATGGTCTGTCAGTACATGCTGGGAGTTGTAGTTTTGCAACAGCTGGAGGCACACTGGTTGGAAAACCTTCAGTTAGGTTCTGTTACCTAACTCAGTATTTTCCAACCAGTGAGCCTCCAGCTGTTGCAAAACTACAACTCCCAGCATGTACGGTCTGTCAGTACATGCTGGGAGTTGTAGTTTTGAAACAGCTGGAGGCACACTGGTTGGAAAATACTGAGTTGGGTTCTGTTACCTAACTCAGTATTTTCCAACCAGTGTGCCTCCAGCTGTTGCAAAACTACAATTCCCAGCATGTCTGATCACAGAAGGGCATGCTGGGAGATGTAGTTATGCAACAGCTGGAGGTACGCAACTACAACTCCCAGCATGCCGAGACAGCTGTTTGCTGTGTGGGCATGCTGGAATTTGTAGTTTTGCAACATCTGGAGTGCTACAATTTAGAGACCACTGAACAGTGATCTCCAAACTGTGGACCTCCAGATGTTGCAAAACTAAAACTCCCAGCATGCCCAGACAGCAAACAGCTGTGTGGGCATGCTGGGAGTTGTAGTTTTGCAAGATCTAGAGGGCAGTATAGAGATCACTGTGCAGTGGTCTCTAAACTGCAGACCTCCAGCTGTTGCAAAACTACAAATTCCAGCATGCCCACACAGCAAACAGCTGTCTGGGCATGCTGGGAGTTGTAGTTTTGCAACATCTGGAGGGCTACAGTCTAGAGACCACTATAGTGGTCTCAGACTGTAGCCCTCTAGATGTTGCTATGCAACTACTCACCGGCTTCCGTCGCATCCGGGAGCCGTCCTCTTCTGCCGCACGCCGCCGCAGATCTCCGTCGCCGATCCCCGACGCTCCGCTGCCTCCGGAGGGGTAAGTGGACTCCGGCGCCGGTCCTCTTCATTTTCCCCGTTCTGCCCCGCCTATTGTGGGAGGGCAGGACGGGGAAAACGAAAGTAAACCCCTCCGCCCCAGATCTGCTATTGGTGGTCGCGTCTAGACCACCAATAGCAGAGATAGGAGGAATGGCAACCCTGCCACCTCACTCCTATCGCTACAGGGGGATCGTGGGTGTCTTAGACACCCGCGATCCCCCTTCTATTCCGGGTCACCGGGTCACTATAGACCCGTAATGACCCGGAATCGGCGCAAATCGCAAGTGTGAATTCACTTGCGATTTGCGCCGATCGCCGACATGGGGGGGTCTAATGACCCCCCTGGGCATTTGCACAGGGTGCCTGCTGATAGATATCAGCAGTCACCCCGGCCCGGTCCCCGCCCGGCGCGCGGCGTGGGCCGAAATTCCCACGGGCGTATGGATACGCCCTTCGTCCTTAAGTACCAGGACGCAAGGGCGTATGCATACGCCCTTCGTCCCCAACAGGTTAACCCTTAATTGTCGTGACGCCAGGGTGTCGTTTCCTCAATGTAATGGTCCTACCGCAAACCGTCCCACAAACGGCAGGGAGAAATAACTGAATGTCCACAGGAGATTTTCTGAAGTAAACTTGAAGTAACTTTACTGCATATTTTATGCAGCGGCATGCAACACAACTGTCTTTTACGAGTGAACCTAGATACAGGTTCCTCACAGGTTTGCTGGGACTCCGGGATCAATGAGCTTTGATTGCTAGCCGCTGTGCTACTATTTTTTTGGAGATTTGAGTTTCTAGTAGTCACACAGGATTCAGTCATTTGAGCTTGGAGTAATTCACGGTTTTGTGGCTGCTAGGTATAAGGCTTCAGGCCTAGCTTGAATTGATGATATGAGATGTGCTTGCTTTCATGTACAGGTCTCAAGAGAGATAATTCAGTGGCAGCAGCCCCTTATATATTAAGGGGGTGGGACAAAGCTCATTGGTCAGCAGAACCTGTCAGTTATGAACCCAGTGAACTCTGGGTATCACATGAGCCAAAGGTCCTTGAACCATAATACAATTAATTTAAGGCACATGACCTCTAAGGTCCTATACAGAGGAATTCCTATGTAACATATTAAATATATATTTATTTATACATTAAATACCATTTATATGAGGCGACTAGGGGTTAGCCCTACAGGAGAGCCCTATTGTCATGGAGGGACTCTGGCTGAGGCGACTTTAGACAAAGGGACAGGACCAGGTCCTGTACCGGGACACCACAAAAAATGGGGGAGATTTATCGAAACCTGTCTAGAGGAATAGTTGCCTTCGCTTCTTTCATTTCTCAGAGGCCTTTTAAAAAATGAAAGAAGCGATCTGATTGGTTGCTATGGGCAACTCAGCAACTATTCCTCTAGACAGGTTTTGATAAATCTCCCCCAATATATTTTCCAAATCTTTTCTGGCTGCCAGTGAATTTAGAAAACATGAAAAAACCTAGCACTTCTCACCATTTGTTACAATGTATCAGTGCAGGTATTATCAGTTTGGAGTAGGTTTTGGTGCAGCCAATGTTTTCAGCTCATGGATGATTGTCTAACCTAGTGTCCACCTACCTGTGGCTCTTTAGACGTTGAAAAACTACAACCCCCTTCATGCTCTGACAGGTGTTGTTTTCCAATAGAGCAGTTTACGCCATCCTATGGCCCTCCAGCTGTTAAAAGTCCCATGCCCTGACAGCAATGATGGGAGCTGTAGTCCCGCAGCAAACTGCTGGTCTATTAGAAATTAGCAGAGCTTAGCACAGACTGTGTGGGCTCAGCTAGTTAAATAATAGAGAGGTAAGTCAATTGTAAATTTTTTGGGGTACTTGCTGTAGTTAGGCCAATTTTACATGTACATAATACAGACATGTGTATGGGTCCATATTACAGACAAAAGTCTCGGCTTGACCGCAAGGCCACCATCCTAAACTGCAAGCGTCACAGATGTGTGTTACACATGTGTGAAAGCAGCCTTAAAAGGGTACTCCGCCCCCTCATGATGTCACACCCCACCTCCTCAATGCAAGTCTATGGGAGGGGGCGTGACGGTTGTCAAGCCCCCTTCCATAGACTTGCATTGAGGGGCGGGGCGTGATGGCATGAGGGGGCGGGGCTATGACGTCACAAGCTCCTGGCACCTGCTCCAGCCTCGGTAACAGTTTGTTCCAAAGCTGAGCAGCGGAGTACCCCTTTAACTTTTTGTACAGCCTTCAACTCTGGAATTTGTGAATGATGATTCCCCGCCCCCTCATGCCGTCATGCCCCGCCCCCTCAACGCAAGTCTACGGGAGGGGGCGTGACAGCCGTCATGCCCCCTCCCATAGACTTGCATTGAGGAGGCGGGATGTGACATCATGAGTGGGCGGGTCATTGACATCACGAGCTCCCGGCACTTGCTCCAGCCTTGGGAATAGTTTGTTCCAGCGGAATATCCCTTTAAGGGGTAGAGTTACACCCGCCGTATTTTGCTGCGTATTTGCTCTACATGCTGCAGAAACAACCCCGTTCAGATGAATGGAACACATTTTCAGTTGTAGAAATTTCTGCCGCAAGTCTTCTGTGTGTGAATTTACCATAATAGAGGCCTTCGCCTACGCTGTACTATTCATAATACTGGTCCATTTTCGGCGGTCCCTCAGAACCCCCTATAACTAAACCTCTGCTGATCTGTACACATTTTCCCCTTCACTATTGGAATAAGCCCAGGTCCAGCATATTTTACAATGCACTGTATTTGTACCAGATACAAAAAAAAAAAATGCCTGTAGTCTTTGTTTTTTTGTCATTGATGACAAACATATGTGGGATGGTCCATGGGTCCGAAACTGTGCCCCATTTCAATCTATAGGACTGCGGACCGTCCGCCATGTGCAGTGGATTCAGCTTGTTGCATCTGCGATGTCTTCGGACCACTGGACATATCTGTACCCAGCATTAAAGGGGTATTCCATGAAAAACTTTTTATATATATATATATATATATATATATATATATATATATATCAACTGGCTCCAGAAAGTTAAACAGATTTGTAAATTACTTCTATTAAAAAATCTTAATCCTTTCAATAATTATCAACTGCTGAAGTTGAGTTGTTGTTTTCTGTCTGGCAACAGTGTGCAGTTCCCGAGACAAGCAGAGATGTCAGCAGAGAGCAGAATAGAAGAGGTTTGCTATGGGGATTTGCTTCTAAACTGGGCGGTTCCCGAGACAGGTGTCATCAGAGAGCACTTAGACAGAAAAGAACAGCTCAACTTCAGCAGCTCATAAGTACTGAAAGGATTAAGATTTTTTAATAGAAGTAATTTACAAATCTGTTTAACTTTCTGGAGCCAGTTGATATATATATATATATATATATATATATATAAAAAAAAAGTTTTTTCCTGGATAATCCCTTTAAGTATTCATTCCACCCTTTTGCCAACAGCCCAGTGTTACCCTATGATTCCCATGCAGGAAGTACAATTCCCACACAAGTCCCTGTATGCTCACTGTTTTTAAAGAGAAAGTCCACTTTTTATTTTTTTAATTTGAATGGAATGCTTTAAAGTGTTCTATATGCTTCAGTTCTCAGACACTTTCCAACACCTGCAGAGTCGAATTCTGTGCCATGGGCAATGCGAAAACCTGTCAGTCCATCAGCGAGCCAGACCGCTATTGAAGGTTTTATATTCCATTGAGGTTTTTCAAACTCTAAGAAAGATTTCTAGATAAATAAAACTTATTGCTAAAACCTTAATAACTCCGCATTCCTTTCTTTTAATTTAGCAAGACGTATAAAATAGTCCAAACAGGCCAGACGCCTGCAGGGTCCAGACAAAGTTCTTCCTCGTCTGCTCGGAGCTGTCACTGTGAATGTTGGTCCTGTGCATGACAAGGAAAGAGTTAAAAGGTTACTTCTTTTTCAGGCCCAATAGACATAGTGTGTTTCTTTTTGAAAGTCCCCGGGGCCCCCCCCCCCCCCCCCCCCCCGCACCCTCTCCCCATTCTCAGCTGCCAGAATGAAAAATGATTGAATCCTACAGCGAGAGGGGGGTTGGGGGGTGAGTGAAGAATTCCCAGGCTGCCCCATGAGAAATCACAGTGGGATTCTGGGAGTGCAAGAAAGTGAGCAAACCGGCTCACACTCACACCTGCGTTTGTCTGGGGCTCATTGTGTATTCAGTGATTTGCAGCCTGATTTTGTGATCGCACTTTTGTTTTTGTTTTTTATTTTGCAATTTATCTATTGTTAGATGATCCTTTGTACTGTCCATATGGACCAGGCATCGTAAGAGGACTTCTAGTGTACAGCAATGCAGCAAATATTTACTTGTTTTCCATTAATCTTGATTCGCATAATGTAATTCTCCAATCACATTCAAAGCTGCGTTGACAAATCTCTGTAAACCACAAGGAAATCACATGAATCTTCAGTTATCAATTACAGTGGTCCCTCAACATACGATGGTAATCCGTTCCAAATGGACCATCGTTTGTTGAAACCATCGTATGTTGAGGGATCCGTGCAATGTAAAGTATAGTACAGTGGTCTACAACCTGCGGACCTCCAGATGTTGAAAAACTACAACACCCAGCATGCCCGGACAGCCAACGGCTGTCCGGGCATGCTGGGAGTTGTAGTTTTGCAACATCTGGAGGTCCGCAGGTTGAAGACCACTGGTATTGGAGGTTATACTCACGTGTCCCAGCCGCTCCGGACCGTCACCGCTACCCTGGATGTCGCTTTCCATCGCTGTCGCCGCGTCCCCGGGGTGTCCCCGATGCTCCGGCAAGGCCTCTGCTTCCCCGAAATCCTTGTTTTCCGTCGCCGCCATCACGTCGCTATGCACGCCGCTCCTATTGGATGACGGGACGGCGTGCGCAGCGACGTGATGACGACGATGGAGAGCGCCGACGATGCAGGGGATCCCGAAGAGGACGCGCCGGAGCCCCGAGGACAGGTAAGTGATCGTCAGCGGACCACACGGGGCATCGTAGACGGCTATCCGGCGGCAGCTGAAGCAGTCTGCGCTGCCGCATAGCTGTTTATGCGATGGCCCAGACATACAAAAGCATCGTATGTTGATGCTGCCTCTGAGAGACCATCGTATGTTGAAATGATCGTATGTCGGGGCCATCGTAGGTCGGGGGGGGTCACTGTTGTAGAATTTTGAGTTCAGCTTTGGGTGTGATTGGAGGATGCTGTAGCGTGGTGCAGTGCAAAATTGTCCAAGTGTTGTGTATAACTAGGAATTAAAAAAATATTAAGCACATAGCATGAGCCAGCAGCGGGGTACAACACATGTATGAATAAATAAACCTTCGATGTGTAACCCAAGCTAACAACTTGTGCTGAGTTCATTGTTCCTTGGCTGCTATTCCTTGCAAGCTTTGGCTCAATAATCGACTTAAGTGAACAAATAAACAAAACTGCAAATTTTGGACTCATTATCGTGTTCTGACAAAGTGTCTGAGAGTTCTTGTCGAACACTACATCCGACTTCTTCCCATCCTGATATGGGCCATAAGAAATAGAAATCAACTAAATATATACGGAGAAATGTTTACACCCTTTACAACCCTTGGTCACATGACATCATTTACAACTAATGATTTCAAAAATTGTGGTAAGGCATTAAAACTAGAAGAGAAAAACGCACTTAATCACTCGTATTTTCGTTAAAAATAAAATTCCTATCTCCATTTGGTGGATACAAAAGGATGCTTGGTGAGGCGGCAAGGATATGTGAAATCTAGGCAGACGAAAAAGTCCACCATACAATCCAACACGTTAAAATTTCCAAATCTTTTTATTCCATCTCAAGATAATATAAAAAGCCACATTACATGATGATGTGTTTTGGTCGGCAGACCTTTTTCATAGCATGCCATGAAACGCGTTGCACAATGGTCAGTGTTTTATATCAGTATTTTTAGCCAAAAACTGGAGTGGGTTCTAAACTCAGAAGTTGCAAATCGTTCCAACATAGATTTCGTCAATGTAGGTTCCATTGCAGGTTTAGTAAAGCATGTATCAATAAAAGCAGGAAAAGAGTAACAAGAATAAGAAGTCACCTCTAGATGACAGAAAGCGATGATTAGAGAGATATCTGCACAAACAAATAATAAAAGTTTTAATAAAAGTGAATATTCCCCTCTGGGATTTTACAAAAAAATAAAAAAAATAAATCAACATATTTAGTGTTTCCATGTGCGAAAATGTGCGATCTATTAAAATATATTAATAATGATTCTGAATGGTGAATAGCTTAAACATAAAAAAATATCAAAATTGCTGATTTTATTGATTTGATGTCACATGACATCAAAAAGTCACACATACGCAAACTTTTGTGGTGAAATGATTGATGTCGTTATAAAGTACAATTGGTGGTCGCAAATGGGTCCTTAAGGGGTTAAATAAGGTTTTTATGTTAAACTTATTTTGAAAGAATTTTTGTTGATGTTTTTTTTTTATTTTTTTATAATTTTCTATATTATCTATATTTTATAATAATAATCCTGAAATCTTGTAGTTTCCATTCTGGCCACTAGGACTTAAACTAAGATGAGACATCCTGTTCTTTACGGATCATTTTCCAATAATGCCTTTCTTCTCAAGAGCACAGTGAAAGGTGACAACAGTGGATAACACTGGATTCACCTACATTCACAGCAGAGATCAGCCTCCCGCTCCCTGTATATAGATAACACTCCACCTCCATTCACAGCAGAGGTTACCCTCCCCCTCCGTATTTATAGATAACATTGGATCCACCTCCATTCACAGCAGAGATCAGCCTCCCCCTACCTGTAGAACGGCCTCTAAAAAAAGGTCTCCAATTCATCTGAATGAGACAGGTCCTGTCTATTGTTGTCTATGTCCATGGGTCCTGCTGTAAAGCATATCACTAAATGCTGTTAGAAAGAGCTCAGGCAAGATGCCAGCCCCCATAAAAATGTACAAAAAAGGAAATAAAAAATACCAATCCTTAAATGGATGTTTCTAATCAGGAAAAAGCAAATATATAGGTGACGTATTCCCTTTAATCTGTGGCTCTCTAACTCCTTACACCGATGCCTATAGTTTTTTAACAGCTGGAGAGCCACAGGTTGAGGAGGTGTAGAAAATGTAAGATTGTGTGTGTGTGTGTGTGTGCTTTATGGCAGCTGCAATGAATTGGAGCGAATAGACAAGTGCTGTAAAATGCAGTCTACTGGAAGTTTCAGAAAAGAGGTCCTCCCCTAGAGACTAGAGAAAAGCATGGGTAGCTGCAATAAAAGACACATCAATGGTTAATTGTCACTACCCTGCCTCATCTAGGTCTTACAGTAAAACAAAATAGCTGCTATTCAATTTTCTGTAATCTTTAATATTTTAATGATAATAAGAGGACTATTTATCCTTTAATATTGAAATGACTCAACTGACCCCGTCCTCTAGTGTTAAAATTAATTCTGACTTCACCTTTTATAACGATGACTGTGGTGACCCCATCCTCTAATCTTGTGATGACTCTGCTGTCTTTGTCTCAGTCTACACTGCAAAGCTGGCTTATTTTGTGTGTTTTAGTGGCAGAGTGAATACTGGAAAATTTCAAGATTTTTTTTTTATGAATAGTCACATGCATAAATATCACCATACATTCCCTTTAAGCATCACAAATAAAATCTCCTGAGAAGCCACTAAAGATGTTAGAGCTATTTTGATATAGATTGTGAGGCTTTATGAGATTGCAGTCACCACCTTCTGATCTTTCTTCCAAGCTTTGCTATATGGCTGTTTCCGCATACTGTACCACAGCTGACAGACATCTGGTCCCCCGGGGCGGGCACATTACATCGAGGGTTGAGATTTTTAGACTGGAATGTGTAGGGTTAATCGGTTTATGGAGATGAACTTGGCAGATGTTTGCGCTTTCTCTGATTCTGACATCTGTGTCCACTTGTCTTAAGAAAGCTTAATAAAAGATCTGACGATTGGCTTATCTCCCTCCTTTAGGAAAGACTCCATCAGCTCATACGCAAACAATTTATTTCCTTGCCAATGAGTCAATGGACACCAGACGGGGCTTCTGTGAAGTGGGAGCGGGTGGGTACATCTTCCTAAAACAAAGGAATATCACCAATAGGTAGTGTCCACCCACTCTGTAGATATATTGATGTCTACGGTCATGGACGATATTGAAGGTTTCAGACAAATTTTAAACTGTTCCGAATGCTGGAGCCGCCATCGGGAGCTTGTGACGTCATAGACCCGCCCCTTCATGCAGTCACGCCCCGGGGCGTGATGGCATGAGAGGGCGGGGTTATGACGTCACGAGCTCCCGGCACCTTCTCTAGCCTTGGGAACAGTTTGTTCCAAAGCTGAGCAGCGGAGTACCCCTTTAACTTTTGTACAGCCTTCAACTTTGGAATTTGTGAATGATGATTCCCCGCTCCCTCATGACGTCACGCCCCGCCCCCTCAATGCAAGTCTATGGGAGGGGGGCGTGACTGCCGTCACGCCCCCTCCCATAGACTTGCATTGAGGGGGCGGGACATGACATCATGAGGCGGTGGGGCTATGACGTCACAAGCTCCCGTTGCCGACTCCAGCATTCAGAACAGTTTGTTCCAAACTGTGGAGTACCCCTTTAACTTTTGTACAGCCTTCAACTTTGGAATTTGTGAATGATGATTCCCCGCTCTCTCATGACGTCACGCCCCGCCCCCTCAATGCAAGTCTATGGGAGGGGGCGTGACTGCCGTCACGCCCCCTCCCATAGACTTGCATTGAGGGGGCGGGACGTGACGTCATGAGGGGGGTGGGGCTATGACGTCACAAGCTCCCGTTGCCGACTCCAGCATTCAGAACAGTTTATTCCAAACTGCGGAGTACCCCTTTAACTTTTGTACAGCCTTCAACTTTGGAATTTGTGAATGATGATTCCCCGCTCTCTCAAGACGTCACGCCCCGCCCCCTCAATGCAACTCTAAGGGAGGGGGCGTGACTGCCGTCACGCTCCCTCCTGTAGACTTGCATTGAGGGGTTGACATCATGAGGGGGGTGGGGCTATGACGTCACAAGCTCCCGGCGCCGACTCCAGCATTCACAACAGTTTGTTCCAAACGCTGAGCAGCGGAGTACCCCTTTACGTGGAACATTTGTCAACCAGACAGAAAATGGACTGGCCAAATTTTTGTAGCCAATTTGTTGCCAAGTGCTGCCAGTCCTTCTTGGAAAGAGCAAACGAAGTGAAGGGGAACGTGCACATTTTTCAGAGGAACATTTTGGACAGTGCAGTTCAATATGTTCTTGGGTTTGTCAGCTAAGAGGTCATCCATGACCAGCAGTGAGATTATAATACATGTCCTCCAAGTCAAGGCAATGCTTTATTAGGTAAACACATCAGCGACTGTGACTAAGGGGGAGATTTATCAAAACCAGTCCAGAGGAAAAGGTGCCCAGTTGCCCATAGCAACCAATCAGCTCGCTTCTTTCATTTTCAACAGGGCCTCTGTAAAACGAAAGAAGCGATCTGATTGGTTGCTATGGGCAACTGGGCAACTTTTCCTTTGCACAGGTTTTGATAAATCTCCCCATAAGAGTTTTACTATAATGTTTTAGTGCAGGTAAAATGCTTTAGTTTGGACTGTTTTGCTTAGGCCTCGGTCACACAGCAGTGGAAATCGGTGCAAATTTTTTTTTTAAGCAAAATTGGCACAAATTCACCCCAATTAACTTTAATAAGAACCCGCACGACAGTGAGCGCAGAGCAGAGTTTTCCAACAGTGTGGATTTTTAAATGATTGACATCACTTTCCATCATGCTTCTATGCCAGTGATCCCCAAACTGTGGCCCTCCAGATGTTGCAAAACTACAATTCCCAGCATGCCTGGACAGCCGTTGGCTGTCCAGGCATGCTGGGAGTTGTAGTTTTGCAACATCTGGAGGGCCACAGTTTGAGGACCACTGTTCTATGCAGATTCCCCTCATGTTCTAAACAGAAAGCACATCGGTATGTAGGATGTAGATTAATCCCTACTTACCTTCATCCTTCCTACCACTTCAAGAGGTACACCCTCATGGAAAACTTTTTTTTAAAATAAACTGGTGCCAGAAAGTTAAACAGATTTGTAAATTACTTCTATTAAAAAAAAATCTTAATCCTTCCAGTACTTTTTAGGGACTGTATACTACAGAGGAAATGCTTTACTTTTTAGATTTCTCTGATGTCATGACCACAGTGCTCTCCGATGACCTCTGCTGTCCATTTTAGGAACTGTGTAGGGCAGGAGAAAATCCCCATAGCAAACATATGCTGCTCTGGACAGTTCCTAAAATGGACAGCAGAGGTCAGCAGAGAGCACTGTGGTCATGACATCAGAAATCTAAAAAAAAGTAAAGCATTTCCTCTGTAGTATATAGCCCCTAAAAAGTACTGGAAGGATTAAGATTTTTTAATAGAAGTAATTTACAAATCTGTTTAACCCCTTAAGGACCCAGCCATTTTACACCTTAGGACCCCGGCCGTTGTTTGAACATCTGACCACTGTCACTTTAAACATTAATAACTCTGGGATGCTTTTAGTTATCATTCTGATTCTGAGATAGTTTTTTCGTGACATATTCTACTTTATTTTGGTGGTAAATTTTCGGCGTTACTTGCATCCCTTTTTTGGTGAAAAATCCCAAAATTTCATGAAAATGTAGCATTTTTCTAACTTTGAAGCTCTCTACTTGTAAGGAAAATGGATATTCCAAATACATTTTATTTTTCTTCACAAATACAATATGTCTACTTTATCTTGGCATCATAAAATGGACATATTTTTGCTTTTTGAAAAAATTAGAGGGCTTCAAAGTAGAGCAGCAATTTTCAAAAATGTCATGAAAATTTCTAAGTCTGAAGGGACAGATGTTACAGAACTACAACTCCCAGCATGCCTGGGCAGTCTAGGCATGCTGAGAGTTGTAGTTTGGCAACATCTGGAGGGCTACCGTTTGGGCACTACTGTAACAGTGGTCTCCAAACTGTGACCCTCCAGATGTTGCAAAACTACAACTTCCAGCATGCCCAGACTGTCTGGGCATGCTGGGAGTTGCAGTTTGGCCTTCCTAGTGGTTGCCACAGTAAAGATCACTTTACTTTCACTTTCAAACCCCCCCCCCCCCCCCCACTGTCGCTTCCCTACCTGAGCAAGGATCCAGCAGTCTCCAGCAACGATCAGCTGTTCCCAGGCATCTTCAGGTAAGGTACCCAGCCTCCATCTTCTTCCCACGATCCCCTCAACATCCAGGGGTGGCCATGGCAACCCACCGTCCTGCTCTGCCATTGGTCAGAATCAATTCTGACTAATGGCAGGGGATAGGAGGAGATCGCAGCATTGCGACTTCACTCCTACCCTGCAAGATGATCAGGGCTGTCACTGACAGCTCCGATCATCACAATTTTCCGGGTGATCGGGTCACCAGAGACCCGATCAGCCCGGAATAGGAGAAAATCGCATGTCTGAATTGACATGCGATTTTCTGCGATCGCCGACATGGGGTGGGGGGGGGGGGTTTCGGCATTTGCACGGCATGCCTTCTGAAGGATCGGCATTTGCACGGCATGCCTTCTGAAGGATTTCAGCAGGCATGCTGTTCCGATCTCTGCCCGGTGAGCGGCAGAGACCGGAAAACGCCATGACGTACTCATACGTCATGGGTCCTTAAAGCCCAGGTTGCGCAGACGTACGCATAAGTCATGGGTCCTTAATGGGTTAACTTACTGGCACCATTTGATTAAAAAAAAAAAAGTTTTCCACGGGAGTACTCCTTTTAGTTCTACTGAAGCTAGTCCTGCTGCCCAGCGCTTGCTGGATTTGAGGTCAGCACATGAACCCCAGTGATGTCCAGCATCAGCTGCCAATTGGCAGAGCACACACCAACCCCTAAAGTGGTACAACTAACACAGCAAGCGGCATGCAACAAGACTAGCTCTCGGACTAGAGAACGGTGGGTGGGTGGGAGGAAGGTAAGAATGTTTTTGTTTTAGATAACAAGAAGATAGAAAGTAACGGAGCACTCACGCGGTAACTTTGTTCCAAGGCTTGAAGGTTGACATCGGACGACTTCTTCCATTAGCGGAGAGGCAGTAGATCGTACGTGGGGAGTCTCAGACGCCGGCCACAGACCGTATCACGCCTTTGGCGTGTATATACACGGCCTGATGAAGCACCAAAGGGCGTGATACGGTCTGTGGCCGGCGTCTGAGACCCCCCCCCCCCCCGTACCATCTACCGCCTCCCTGCTAATGGAAGAAGTCGTCCAATGTCAACCTTCCAGCCTTGGAACAAAGTTAGCGCGTGAGTGCTCCGTTACTTTCTATCTTCTTGTCATCTTATGCAGTCTTACTTGTGGTACAGCGTGAGCACCTACACTATCCATACCATATAATACAGATTTAAGTGGCTTCCAATGATTCACGGTCATATTCGATAGTTATACCAGTGCCGATTTACATACTCCTTTTCTAGTGAAGTTTATGTGTTTTTTTCTCCCCCAGGTTAAGCACATAAAAAATAAAAATAAATATGAATTTATTAATTAATTAATAAATCAATCATCTCTGAATACCACATAAAGGGTGCTCTTACACAGTGCAGTTTTCTGCAGTTTTGAAGTCAAAACCATATGTGGGTCATAATGAATAAGATAAAATAAAGAACAGATGCCACTTCTACTCGTTGTGGGTGAAAACACGCGATGGCGGCTGCGTTGTGGTTGGCCATATACAGTGAGCAGTTCTGAAATGCTGCTGTTATACTGCATTTTTTTTAATACTTGCCAGTTTAAGTAATTACACCCGAATTGCTAAATAACTAAACCTGGCAAATACACATCTGCCGCAGAAATCACGATTTCAACCTACACAAAACCAGTGAACATGTTTATTGTTTCTGTGGATTCCGCTCGGAAATGCGTTGCTATCTATAGAGACAATGCATTTCGGGGCGGTCCTAGCGCCGCCAGAATATGCAAATTTCACAGTGTTTTCCGGGTGGACATTCCGTAAATTTTCTGCTGTGTAAATATAGCCTAAGGCCATCTGTGAATTCATGCTCCTGAAACCACACCCCCATACCTTCACCAATGGCCGCCAATGGATTATCTAGGCTGGATAAAATTGAAACCAGGGCCGGCCTTAGGTGTTCAGGTGCCTTGTGTGAGCTAACCTTGTGGCGCCCCACCCTATTACCCCATAAACATACACAAAGAGGAAAAAAAATCTTTGAAAAGATTAGAGTGTAGGATTTGCAGAAATCAGGAAAAGCTGAGTACATGAGAGTGTAGGATTTGCAGAAATCTGGAAAAGCTGAGTACATGAGAGTGTAGGATTTGCAGAAATCTGGAAAAGATGAGTAGATTAGAGTGTAGGATTTGCAGAAATCTGGAAAAGATGAGTAGATTATAGTGTAGGGTTTGCAGAAATCTGGAAAAGCTGAGTAGATTAGACTGTAGGGTTTGAAGAAATCTGGAAAAGATGAGTAGATTATAGTGTAGGGTTTTGCAGGAATCAGGAAAAGCTGAGTACATGAGAGTGTAGGATTTGCAGAAATCTGGAAAAGATGAGTAGATTAGAGTGTAGGATTTGCAGAAATCTGGAAAAGATGAGTAGATTATAGTGTAGGGTTTGCAGAAATCTGGAAAAGCTGAGTAGATTAGACTGTAGGGTTTGAAGAAATCTGGAAAAGATGAGTAGATTATAGTGTAGGGTTTGCAGAAATCTGGAAAAGCTGAGTACATGAGAGTGTAGCATTTGCAGAAATCAGGAAAAGCTGAGTAGATTAGAGTGTAGGATTTGCAGAAATCTGGAAAAGAGGAGTAGATTAGAGTGTAGGGTTTGAAGAAATAGGTGTCCAGGCTGGATACATAAGAGTGTAGGGTTTGAAATATGGAAAAGCTGAGTAGATTAGACTGTAGGGTTTGAAGAAATCGGTGTCCAGGCTGTAAGGCTGCAGCAATGAGCAGAGCAAGACTGCACACCCCCCCCCCATCAACCAATCACAGTGTCTCAGCACTCAGCACAGTGTCTCAGCACTCGGCACAGTGTCTCAGCACTCGGCACAGTGTCTCAGCACTCGGCACAGTGTCTCAGCACTCGGCACAGTGTCTCAGCACTCGGCACAGTGTCTCAGCACTAGGCACAGTGTCTCAGCACTAGGCACAGTGTCTCATCACTCAGCACAGTGTCTCAGCACTCAGCAGTGTCTCAGCACTCAGCACAGTGTCTCAGCACTCAGCACAGTGTCTCAGCACTCAGCACAGTGTCTCATCACTCAGCACAGTGTCTCAGCACTCAGCAGTGTCTCAGCACTCAGCACAGTGTCTCAGCACTCAGCACAGTGTCTCAGCACTCAGCACAGTGTCTCAGCACTCAGCAGTGTCTCAGCACTCAGCACAGTGTCTCAGCACAGTGTCTCAGCACTCAGCACAGTGTCTCAGCACTCAGCACAGTGTCTCAGCACTCAGCAGTGTCTCAGCACAGTGTCTCAGCACTCAGCACAGTGTCTCATCACTCAGCACAGTGTCTCGGCACTCAGCACAGTGTCTCAGCACAGTGTCTCAGCACTCAGCACAGTGTCTCAGCACTCAGCACAGTGTCTCAGCACAGTGTCTCAGCACTCAGCACAGTGTCTCAGCACTCAGCACAGTGTCTCATCACTCAGCACAGTGTCTCAGCACTCAGCAGTGTCTCAGCACTCAGCACAGTGTCTCAGCACAGTATCTCAGCACTCAGCACAGTGTCTCAGCACTCAGCACAGTGTCTCATCACTCAGCACAGTGTCTCGGCACTCAGCACAGTGTCTCAGCACAGTGTCTCAGCACTCAGCACAGTGTCTCAGCACTCAGCACAGTGTCTCAGCACAGTGTCTCAGCACTCAGCACAGTGTCTCAGCACTCAGCACAGTGTCTCAGCACTCAGCACAGTGTCTCATCACTTAGCACAGTGTCTCAGCACTCAGCGCAGTGTCTCAGCACTCAGCACAGTGCCTCAGCACAGTGTCTCATCACTCAGCACAGTGTCTCAGCACTCAGCACAGTGTCTCATCACTTAGCACAGTGTCTCAACACTCAGCGCAGTGTCTCAGCACTCAGCACAGTGCCTCAGCACAGTGTCTCATCACTTAGCACAGTGTCTCAACACTCAGCGCAGTGTCTCAGCACTCAGCACAGTGCCTCAGCACAGTGTCTCAGCACTCAGCACAGTGTCTCGGCACTTTCATCAGCTGTTCGGGACACAGAACGCTTCAAGACACAGTTTTCTTCACTACATGTCATACGCAATGTTTCTATTCACTGCTGACAGCGAGTAGAGATCCTGCAAACAATAAAGAGTTAAAATGCAAAATCGGTTGGGAAGTTTCAGATCCCTTTTATTATGCAATGATTAACAGGGCCCCTTTAAGAAATCCGTGACCTGGATGCTAATACTGTGAGCTGCACTATTATTAGTGAGCCTCATCCTTGTGTCGCTGTCTCTAAAATGAGGATTTATTGAAGGAAATTATGTGTAGTGTCTGAGCCTGGTTATAAATGTCTGATGTGGGCAGCTGATAGCAGGAACGGTAATCATTTTAGCCTGCTCTCTCCTCACACTCCAAATCGGTGTTTCCCAACCAGGGTGTCTCCAGCTGTTGACAAACTACAACTCCCAGCATGTCTGGACAGCCATAGGCTGTCCAGGCATGCAGGGAGTTGTAGTTTGTCAACAGCAGGAGGCACCCTGGTTGGGAAACCCTGCACCATAGTGTGGACGGGGGATAGTTATAATGGAGATTGCCCTTCTAGATGGGTGTAAATAAGTATTTTATGTTGTCCGTAGCTAATGCCGTATTGGTTTTTAGTTTGGTTTTAGGGCATGCATACCACTAAGGCAGCTCATGTTGCCTTGTATCACTGGTGACCAGGGTTCAAATCTAACCAAGGGCAGCATTTGCACAGAGTCTTTGGGGGATATTTATCAAAGTTTTCTATGTCCCGCATCAATACAGACCAAACTACAGAGGGTTAGGCTAGTCTATTGTGCGCCTAATTTATCAAAATATATGAAAAAAACGACCCTGGCAGCAGGTGCTCAGGATCCCAGAAGAAGCTGTCACATTCAGGTCATAAAGTGGCAAAGTGCATCAACTTTATTTGATGTACAGCATTAAAACAATGACGCGTTTCGGGGTGAAACTACCCCCTTCACCCCAAAACGCGTCATTGTTTTAATGCTGTACATCAAATAAAGTTGCTGCACTTTGCCACTTTATGACCTGAATGTGACTACTTCTTCTGGGATCCTGAGCACCTGCTGCCAAGGTCGTTTTTCATATATTCGTATCCAGTTATCCACAGGACACCATCCGGTTGCACCTGGGACCTTTGGGCTGCACAGATCCATACCATCTCTACCAACCCCGTATGGGGTGATACGCATATTTCCTATATGCTCAAGGTGAGTGGCTAATTTATAGAGCCTGCATAATCACTTCCCGCAAGGGAAACCCCCCCCCCCCTCCCTTATCTAGGGTAACGCACGAGGCGCCGCCTTCCGGTCTCTTTTTTCTTTTTTCCCTTCTCCAGCTAATTTATCAAAAGTCTCTTGGCTCTTGATAAATTCTGCGCACAGACTTCGGGATCTATGCTTTAGACTGTAGTTAAACCTGCTCCAGCATGGTCTGACATTTTGGCGTACTTTCAGCCGATGCGACTTGTCGCTAAAAAGTCGCTTTTGATAAATTCAGCAGCAATGCATTTTCCAATGCATTACCGTCTCAAATAGACTGGAATGCATCATGTTCTAAAAATCCTCTAGAGCAAAAGTCGCAAAAAAGTCGCACATATTTAGACTGCGACTTTTTGTGCGACAAATTTAGACAGGAAAAACCAGTCTAAATCCTAAATATCCCCCTTTATGTCCTCCCTTGTTCTCTTAGGTTTCCTCCAGGTTTTATAGTAGGTCAGTTTGAAATTTAGATTTGGAGCCCCATGCGATGAATAATATAAATACCGGTAATAACAATTTGTATAATTCTGTGGAATGTGCTGCGGCTCTATAAGTAACAAATAATAATAGGAAAACATAGGGTTTGCATGTGAAGGCATTCTTAGGGTAGGTTCACACCACGTCTTTGTAATACAGGTTTTTGATACAAAAAAACGGATTCCTCAAAACCTGACTAAACTGTATCAAAACGTGTGTACAAAGTTTTATCTGTATACGGTTTGAAAAATGATGTCCGGTTGCATCCGTTTTTTAAGAAAAAAAAACGTATACGTTTTGAACTTTTCACTGCATTATGAATAAAGTTTCATTTGTTTGATTGAAATTCCAAGAAAAAAAACTGTGCAAAGTCAAAAACCGTATGGTAAAAACTGGATGGAACCGTACGCACAGGTCTGTACGGTTCCCATTGACTCCCATGTTAAAAAAAAACGTATACGGGTCAATACGGTTTTTCACCTGGACTAAAAACCGTGGTAGGCGACGGTTTTCTGTCCAGAAAAAAAAAGTAAAAAACCGTGTGGTGTGAAACACGGAGACAACCGTATGCAATATGGTGCATAAGGTTTTGAATGGAAAGTCTATGGCCACGGTTTGCTGTACGGTTGCATACGTTTAAAAAAAAAAAAAAAAAAATGTATCCAAAAACTGTATAGAAAATCGGGGTGTCAACCCACCCTTAGATTGGAGGGAATTTTTTTTTTTTGGGGGGGGGGGAATGTTCATTTCTGCAGAAAGGGAAATGAAAAGTTATTCCATCGTAATACAGTGATCCCTAAACTTACAATGGCCCCAGGTTAAAATATTTTTGGTCTTTTCTGGACCATTGTAACTTGAAACCAGACCCAACATACAATGTTACTGACTGTCCTAATCTGTGAGACGTGTCAATAGCTGGAAGATCTGACCAATCAGAATGGACATTTCACTGGTAAAAACCCTGTAAGGCTGCACCCACACCACGTTTTTGCAATACAGTTCCCGTATCAGGTTTTTGATGAAAAACTGATTCCTCAAAACCGGACTAAACTGTATCAAAACATGTGTACAAAATTTAACCCGTGACATTACTTATTTTATAACATAATCTGTGGCAAAACAAAAAAACTATTTGTGACGTGAAATGAAAAAGAAAAAAAAACAAAAACGCCATTTTGCTAATTTTTAGGGTTTCCAGTTCTACGCAGTAAATTTTTTGGTCACAAAATGACACATTATCTTTATTCTGTAGGTCCATAGGGTCACAGGGATACCCAATTTATGTAGGTTTTATTTATTTTACTACTTTGAAAAAATTATAACTACATGCACCAAAATTTGTATGTTTAAAATTGTCATCTTCTGACCCTTATAACTGTTTTTTATTTTTCTGCATTTGGGGCTATATGAGGGATTATTTCTTGTGCAGTGGTCTGTAGTTTTTGTTTTGATGGGACTTTTTGGTCACTTTATATAAATATTTTTATGGTACAAAGTGACCAAAAATGCAAAATTTGGGGCTTTGGTATTTTTTTACGTGTACGCGATCGACCGTGGGGTTTAGCTAACCTTATATTTTAATAATTCGGATATTTACGCACGCGGCTGTACCATATATGATTATTTTCTTTTTTATTACATTATTTTATTTAAAAAATAGGAAAAGGGGTGTGATTTTAAACTTTTATAAGGGGGCCTTATTCACATTTATTCTCTTATTTTTTAACCACTTTTAACTTTTTTTTCAGCCCCCTTAGGAGGCTATACCATGCAATCTTTTGATTGCATAAACTGTTCAATGCTATGCCATAGCATAGCATTGATCAGTGTTACCAGCGCTCAGGCATGGAGCAGTAGATCGCCGATCGGACAACAGGGAGACAGGTGAGGACCCTCCCGTTGTCCAGTAAGCTGATTGGGATATAGCGATTCTGTCGCGATAGTTCCGATGAGCTCCCCTGAGCTGCCAGGATACTTTCAGTTTAGACGCCGCGATCAACTTTGATCACGGCGTCTAAAGGGTTAATGATGGGCATCGGCCCGGTGCCCGGCATTAGCTTGGGTCCCGGCTGCCCGTAACAACTGGGACCCACAGGGTTAAACCCGTTCTCCGATCATGAGAATGGTTTAAACCCCGTTAGCGAGACTCAGGACGTACAGGTACACGCTAAGTCCTTAAATGGGCACTGTCATGAAAACAAAAAATTGATATGTTGTAGTACTTAAGTACTACAACATATCTCTAATATAGTTTAATAAAAAAAAGTGATTTTAAAACAGTTTAAAATCACTTTTAAATTCGGCCACTAGGGGTCGCCCTCCTAGTGGCCGAATGCATTCTGCAGTGACGTCACTACAGAATTTCGACTCATTTCAGCCGGGCAAATGAGTCGAAATTCATTCACTGCGCGCTGGCTTCCTGTCTGTCAATCAAACAGGCAGGAAGCCAGCGCAGTAAAGTCCAGGAGCAGCCGCCCTGGCCGCACCATGCACGCAGCCTGTACCTCAGCCCAGATGGAGTCTGCACTCTCTCTGCAGACTCCGGTAACTGAATTGGATTCCCCGGCACGTCCTGCATCTGGATTCCCCGTTTCTCCGCAGCTCGCCGCGCAGCGCAGAGTTCGCGGTCCCGGCTTCTTCTATCCATCTGAGCGACCGGAGATGAGGGGAGGGGGGTGGGGGCGGAAGGTTGGTACAAATGGGTGCCTTCAGTTGTTTCCCCACTACAACTGCCAGCATGCCCTGTAAGCCAGTAGATGTCAGGGCATGCTGGGAGTTGTAGTTGTGAAACAGCTGGAGGCACCCTGTTAGAACTAAGGGCGGAAGTCCCCCCCAGCAGGCATCAGTGACGTGGTGCCTGCTGGGGAAGTCTGCCTGGTAGTGAGCACACTACCAGGCAGACAAAATGGCAATTATTAGTCAATAAATATGAAAATAAAGGCAGGGAGGGGGTTAGGGATAGAAGGGCAATAGGCAGGGACAGAAAAAAAAAAAAAAAAAAAAAAAGAGGGTTGGTGGGAGCTACCCTTTAAGAACTCAGGAACGGGGGCGTACCTGTACGCCCTGCGTCCTTAAGTGGTTAAGTTGCATTAACCCCGGACCAAGCCCATTTTGATCTTAAGGACCAGGCAAATTTTAATTTAGCGTTTTTGTTTTCTTCTCCTCCTCACCTTATCAAATCCTTTTATATTTCCATCTACAGACCCATATGAGGGCTGTTTTTTGCATGACCACCCATTTTACCATAAAATGTACAGCGAACCCAAAAAATTATTTTGGAGGGATTTGTTTTCCCATTGTACACTTTAAGGTAAAATAACATGTTTTCTTTATTCTGTGGGTCAATACGAATAAAACTTTTCTATGATTGTACCGCTTAAAAAAAATCTCCATCTTTTTGTACAAAATCAGTAGGTTTGTTTAAGATTGCCCTATTTTGACCACCTATAACTTTTTCATTTTTCTGTATATGGGGCGGTGTGAGGGCTCACTTTTTGCGCCATGATCTGTACTTTTTTATCGATACCACATTTGCCTATATGAAACTTTTAAATAACTTTTTATACATTTTTATCATTAACATTATATTTTGAGATTTCGGACATTTACACACGTGGCGATACAAAAAATGTTAATACATTTTTTATTTACGCTTTTTGGGGGTAAAATTGGAGAAAAGGACTTTTTCAATTTTTATTGGGGGAGGGGATTTTTCAATTTTTTTTTTACTTTTTATTTTTACATTTTTATGTCCCCATAGGGGACTATCTATAGCAATCACTTGATTGCTAATACTGTTCAGTGCTATGCATATATCTCGATCTCAGACCAGAGCAGAAGACCCCGGGAGACGGCCAGAGGCAGGTGAGGGGGACCTCCAGCCGCCACTTCAGATGATTGGATCCCCGCGACAGCGCCGTGGGCGATCCGTTCATCTATTTAAACATGCGCATTGCTGCAGATGCCGTGATCTGTATTGTTCATGGCATCTGAGGGGGTTAATGGCGGACATCAGCACGATTGCTGATGTTTGCCATTACCGGCGGGCCCCCAGCTGCTGATAGTAGCTGGGACTTGCAGTGCATGACGCGAGTACCGCTCCGATGCTCGCGGTCATGTACAGGACGTAAATGTACGTCCTGGTGCGCGAAGTACCTCCGCACCAGGAAGTATATTTACGTCCGTGATTGTTAAAGGGGTACTCCACCCCTAGACATCTTATCCCCTATCCAAAGGATAAGGGATAAGATGGCTGAACGTGGGGGTTCCGCCACTGGGGACCCCCGCATGCGGCACCCACCTCTTTCTTCTCCGGAAGCGCTGGAGGGTCTGGGTGCCAACCACTGGAACGGAAGTCCGTGACATCACGACTCCGCCCCTATGTGACGTCACGCCCACGTCCTCTCAATGCAAGTCTATGGGCGGAGTTGTTATGTCACGGACACCCATTCCGGTGGCATTCTATATTGCAGGGATCCCCAGCGGCGGGACCCCCGCGATCAGACATCTTATCCCCTATCCTTTGGATAGGGGATAAGATGTCTAGGGGTGGAGTACCCCTTTAAGGGGTTAATGAAATACAATGGACTTTTGCACGATATTCACATTTTTCGAGTTTCACCTGTATAATTCTTTAATCCTCACTTTTTCCTATTTTTGGATGACATTTTGGGTACTTCAGAACCAATTACCAGGTTTCCATAGAGTTATGATCTCAACATACAATGGTTACAAAATTCAATGGTCGTCCTTGAAATAATTTATATTGTAACTTTAGGGACCACTGTACAACCTAAATAATAATGCCATACAGTGTTCAAAAGTAAACAACGTACCTTTCATATAACAGAACATATTATGATGCACTGGTGGCGACATTACAGTTCCATGATGCAGGTTTGCAACAAGCCACCAAGAACTAAAGCTGGCTGCATACTGATCTGAGGAAGGGGGAGTTTTCCCCCGAAATGAGTCGGGTCTTCCTATGTTTGTTTTTATGTTTGCCAATAAATCCACTTATTTTACTGCTCTAAGCATTACTGGATTGGATTTAATCTACTTTCCTTATCTGCAGTGCCAGATCATCGAGGTTACATTTCCCCCCCCCTATTTCTAGAGACCACGTGTGACCCATAAAAAAAGCCTTCTGGCTTGGAGGTTTGGAGAAAAGCTTATGGGGGCCCTTCCAGGCTCTGTAGAGGACTTGTTAATGGACCATATCCTTGTGTGTGCTTTAGTGTCATACACTGCACATGTTAATAGCACATACCGTATTTTTCGCCGTATTTATGGTGCATCTTATACGGCGAATACACACCTATCACGGCCGTCCCTGCGGCCATCAACGGCCGGGACCTGCGGCTAATACAGGACATCACCGATCGCGGTGATGCCCTGTATTAACCCTTCAGACGCGACGATCAAAGCTGACCGCCGCGTCTGAAGCGAAAGTTACACTAACCCGGCTGTACCGGGAGGGACCTTACCTGCCTCCTCGGTGTCTACTCCGTGCCGGGATCCCCTGCATGGCCGGCGCTCTCCTTCGTCATCACGTCGTCGCGCACGCCGCCCCATCATCCAATAGGAGCGGTGTGCGTAGCGACGTGATGGCGGCGGCGGAGAGCGAGGATACCGGACAGCAGAGATGTTCTGGGGACGCGGCGACAGCGATGGAGGTCGACATCCAGGGCAGCGGTAACGAGCGGTGACAGGTCCAGAGCGGCGGGGACACGTGAGTATTACTTCCTATACCAGGGGTCTTCAACCTGCGGACCTCCAGATGATGCAAAACTACAACTCCTGGCATGCCCGGACAGCCAACGGCTGTCCGGGCATGCCGGGAGTTGTAGTTTTGCAACATCTGGAGGTCCGCTGGTTGAAGATCACTGTGACCTATACTTTACATTGTATTCTAGATTTTCCTCATTTAAAATTGGGTGCATTTTATATGCCGGAGAGTCCTATAGGGCGAAAAATACGGTAGATGGAGAAAACACCCACTTAGTATTTAAATTTTTTTTTTTTTATGCAGAAATATAGAGCTACTACTGGACAACTCGGCTGCTTACTTGACCCCTAACCCTCACAGGAGCTCAGTATTCATCCTCGTTCAGTTCCTGCAGGTGGTGTCAGACTCCAGCGGACACAATTCTCTTTACTTTCCATCTGTTTTGCCTTCTGCTGTTGTTGTTATCCCCTCATACAGCTGTTTTCCTTGATAGATCAGAATATACTTAGCCGCTGACCCCCATGCTACGTTCTTCTGGCCTTGGAACAAGGTTAACAAAATTTGTCCCTCAGCAGATTTCGGCCTCATCAGTCCAGGACCATTTGGTGCAGATGAGGTTTATGTTATCAAAGGGAAAACATCTGTGAACCTTCCTCTTCCTACTTGGGGCTGATTTACCACCACTGGGGGGGGGGGGGGGGTGCAGACAATGAAGTGTGTAATACTTTTTTAAGTAAATTTAAATATTATTGTTAGGTAAAGCTGGACATGAGATTTGTGTCAGCCATACACACTGATTTCAGTGGGACCATCCATCCATATGTACAGGAGTCCTTTCTCTGATGGCAGCTGTCGGGTCTAGAGAAATCGGACATGTTGGATTTCAACTGCCCAACCCTTTGTCTCTTAGGAAGGTCTCTTTCATCAAAGAAGTCTGGCAACGGCTTACTTCCCCTTCCTTTCAGCGAACAGATGAACGTTCGGTCGAGCAGAGCGTGCATGTGTATTGGGGATTTTTAAAGTGATGGCTGTCAGCGTCAAGCGAACAGTTCTCTTATGTTTATGGCCAGGTTAAGATGTATGATAGTCAATCTGTTTTTGTCTATTGAGGTTTTAAAGGATACCTTCAAGGCATGGAACATGATTCCACCTTTTCTCATGTCTTGGTGGTAAGTCTGATACACCACCCGTAGGTGCCTAAGGACATCCTAGAACAGGCAAATGTCTTAATGGGAGTGATGACCTGATATTGACCATTAACAGAGCTGGGACACAAATGTTCTTGGTGCGACCCATTATAATCGCTCTTGCCATTGCTGCATAATGCCAGTCAACCAATCCCTTTGGGGAACCTCCATGAGTATCCTGCTTTTGTCTCGGTTGCACCCAATTGCAGTGCCTACTTGTTATAGGTTTCTGTTCCTTACTAGAAGCAGTGATGACTTCATTGCAAAATATTGACAAGTCTTGGAGCCCGGGGGTTAATGGATCCTGGGAAGGATGACGTAGGTAATACACATGTGAGCTAATTGCATCTGTGGTGTCCCGGTACCGTATTGCATACCGTACCTTGTATAGTGGTCCCCAAAGTCAGAGTTCCTACGTTCAGGTAGGGTCCCCCAGGTGGGACAGCCCCTAGTCGCCGCCTTCTACTCTAATTATATATTATATATATATATATAAGTATATATTTAATAATGTAAATATCTAATATAATGCATATTAGTATACTTACCTTGTTGTTGTCGCAGGACCTTCGGTCATGTGACTGTGTTAATTCCTCTATGATATGTTGGAGGTCCTTGGGTCACATGTTGCCCAAAACTCTATGTACAGATGATTGACAGAAGTATTGGACCAATCAGCTTTAGTCCAGCCCCTGCCTATATAAGGGAACTGTAGCCAATTATTGCTCACTTGGGTTGCTGCTCTCGTGGATGCCGGACTAGCAGGACGGATCTGCGCAACTTTCAAAGACACGCTAGGCCAGAAGCCTGCCGGCCTCAGCACAAAACTAAAACGCGAGTCTTAAACTAAATCCCCGCTAAAGTTAGCGTGACTACTGGACCGAAACTAAATCCCCTACAGACTCGCTTAAGGTCCCAACCACTGTCAATCTCTAAGAGACTTTGCATGTACAGAGACTGTTCCGGTTATAAAGCTTGCATAAAATCTTCAGTACAGTTCCGACAAGTTTCTGCAAAACTCTCCGGTTGTGGATATTCAATTATTTAATACCTCCCTATCGCTCTTGGGAAGGGTGGCGGTAGGACAAGCATTACAGAGGAGCCCTCACCCTGGTGTCACGAATAGCAAGGGTTAACAAGCACCTTTTAGTAACGGCACAGCTACACTCCCCATACCCTACTCCCCCCAGGCTATCACACATCAATACAGGTTGTCCTTATATGAACAGGACCTTAGATGTTTTCCACAACCTTCAGTAAGTAAAAACATAAGTGGAAATCTTGAAGAAACAGATCGTTCCTGTGATGTCCTGCAGATGGAACATGGCTGCGTTTAATCATCCATCGCAGTGATTCACTCTCCCTGTTAATCGTCTCATCGTGGAGATTTGTAGGGACAGATATTATTCCGTCCCGCTCAGGACAGTGCAGTCATGACATCGTTCCCCTTGACATATGAAAAGGCTTTGCTGCTCATCACAATGTTCCTGTTTCTTTTCTGCCGCTCAGTTATTTCCCCGGTAATGCTGGATGCCTGCATCTGCCTCCCACTAACTTCAGCCCGAAAATTGGCCGAAAGTATTTCACAGTTCATCCATCTCCCCAGCACCGGCATCCTTTCTGCAGATTTAGGCTTAAAATAGTCAAGTTATGCATTTTGCATGTGTTTGTTTCTTCCAACGACATTCAAAATCCTCATTAATGTGGTCGGAAAACTGCAAGAGAGAAAACACAGAGCGTCCAAACACCGTCTCACCTGTTATGGGATGGAGGCGCAAGATTTATTACCAAATAGGGGTGCACAGAATTCACTGACTGTTTAGTATTTATCCTCATATGTCAGCATATCATTATCCTGTACCCCAAGTGTCATTATCCTGCCCCCCAAGTGTCATTATCCTGTACCCCAAGTGTCATTATCCTGTACCCCAAGTGTTATCATCCTGCACCCCAAGTGTTATTATCCTGTGCCCCAAGTGTTATCATCCTGTACCCCAAGTGTTATAATCCTGTACCCCAAGTGTCATTATCCTGTACCCCAAGTGTTATCATCCTGTACCCCAAGTGCCATTATCCTGTACCCCAAGTGTCATTATCCTGTACCCCAAGTGTTATCATCCTGTACCCCAAGTGCCATTATCCTGTACCCCAAGTGTCATTATCCTGTACCCCAAGTGTTATCATCCTGTACCCCAAGTGCCATTATCCTGTACCCCAAGTGTCATTATCCTGTACCCCAAGTGTTATCATCCTGTACCCCAAGTGTTATTATCCTGTACCCCAAGTGCCATTATCCTGTACCCCAAGTGTCATTATCCTGTACCCCACGTGTTATCCTGAACCCCAAGTGTTATTATCCTGTACCCCAAGTGTCATTATCCTGTACCCCAAGTGTTATCATCCTGTACCCCAAATGTTATTATCCTGTACCCCAAGTGTTATTATCCTGTACCCCAAGTGTCATTATCCTGTACCCCAAGTGTTATTATCCTGTACCCCAAGTGTTATTATCCTGTACTCCAAATGTTATTATCCTGTACCCCAAGTGCCATTATCCTGTACCCCAAGTGTTATCATCCTGTACCCCAAGTGTTATCATCCTGTACCCCAAGTGTTATTATCCTGTACCCCAAGTGTCATTATCCTGTACCCCAAGTGTTATTATCCTGTACCCCAAGTGTTATTATCCTGTACCCCAAGTGTTATTATCCTGTACCCCAAGTGTTATTATCCTGTACCCCAACTGTCATTATCCTGTACACAAAGTGTTATCATCCTGTACCCCAAGTGTCATTATCCTGTACCCCAAGTGTTATCATCCTGTACCCCAAGTGTTATTATCCTGTACCCCAAGTGTTATTATCCTGTACCCCAAGTGTCATTATCCTGTACACCAAGTGTTATCATCCTGCACCCCAAGTGTCAGTTCTGTTACTCCTCCAAGCACAGCAATGCCCCAGTCCATAGCATTTATAGTATCTCAGATTCTCTATTGTGGTCACTTTTTCTTTACATGTTTTTCTAGATTAATATTAGGATTTTTAAAACGATGTAAACTCTTGTCCTATTACACATTAAGATCACACATTCCGAGGTTGAGACTTCCTGATATTTGTAGTTCCCCAACAGCTGGAATTGCTTTTACTTTCCTCCATCTGGTATGTAAAGTATGATGCCGCCTGCTGCTACTGTACTGTGCAATAGCTCTGCTCCCATATTAACTTACCCGACCTAAAGTAATATGAGGCTGGTGCCATTCATCACATAGGATTCCAGCAGCTAAATGGCTTTTTACACACTCACTATTCAGGACTGTCCTGTCATTGCACTCAATAAATTACTTGTCCCCTGTGTCTCTACTCCAACTCTGCAAGTTTCCTGTCCTGCATCTAATGAAGTCACTGCCCCCTATGAGGGGAGAATATAAATTAGGATGGTTTTTATTTGCCCCATTTTTGCTCCTTTCAAGGTTTAGTGTAATGCTGGACCACTCAACCTGTGCAACTTAATGTCACCATAGTACAGTGACCCCCCCCCCCCCCGACCTACGATGGCCCCGACATACGATCATTTCAACATACGATGGTCTCTCAGAGGCCATCGCATGTTGAAGGCAGCATCAACATACGATGCTTTTGTATGTCGGGGCCATCGCATAAACGGCTATCCGGCAGCGCAGACTGCTTCAGCTGCCACCGGATAGCCGTTTACGGTGCCCCGTGTGGTCCGCTGACGATCACTTACCTGTCCTCGGGGCTCCGGCGCGTTTTCTTCGGGATCCCCTGCATCGTCGGCGCTCTCCATCGTCGTCATAACGTCGCTGCGCACGCCGTCCCATCATCCAATAGGAGCGGCGTGCGTAGCGACGTGATGGCGGCGACGGAGAGTGCGGATGCCGGGGAAGGAGAGGCCTTGCCGGAGCGTCGGGGACACCCTGGGGACGCGGCAACAGCGATGGAGGGCGACATCCAGGGCAGCAGTGACGAGGGGTGATGGTCCGGAGCGGCTGGGACACGTGAGTATAACCTCCAATACCAGTGGTCTTCAACCTGCGGACCTCCAGATGTTGCAAAACTACAACTCCCAGCATGCCCGGACAGCCGTTGGCTGTCCGGGCATGCTGGGTGTTGTAGTTTTGCAACGTCTGGAGGTCCGCAGGTTGTAGACCACTGTCCTATACTTTACATTGCACGGATCCCTCAACATACGATGGTTTCAACAAACGATGGTCCATTTGGAACGGATTACCATTGTATGTTGAGGGACCACTGTATATAGCTCTGACCAGGGCCAGGTGGGGTGTTCTGTTCAAAGACCGTCGTCTCTAGCCCTTATTGCACTAATGGTCTCAAATTCGCTATATGTACAGGTCTGTCTCCAAATTTGATCACTGAGCCCATATACATTTTTTCCCACTATCTTTTGTTTTTCCTCAGCATAAAAAAAAAAAAAAATCAAGTTACGGTACATTTTTAGCACAATAATTTACAACATGAATTAAAAACCTAGATAAAAAAGTTGATCAATTTGGTCACAAATTGGCAAAACTTGACTTCGCCTATAGCAGCCACCTTTTTCCAGGTACTAACTGTAACTCTCAAGACTCAGATACCACCAGGACTTACATTAGGGGCAAATTGTGTAACAACCAGACAAAAATAGGTGACAAAAAAAAGGTGAATTATGATGGAACGGATGATGGTGGCATAAACAAACTTTGAAGATGGCAGTCAGGAATTGAGGCAAATAGTAAGTTTTTCTGACTCTTTCTGACCTAGTATTTCCCTGAACACTTACCCTAACACCACTGAGAATCACCATCCCTGAAAATATCCCAATGATTCTAGTCTGGCAGATATGGTGAATGGGGGAGATTTATCAAAACCTGTCCAGAGGAAAAGTTGCTGAGTTGCCCATAGCAACCAATCAGATGGCTTCTTTCATTTTGAACAAGGCCTCTGCAAAATGAAAGAAGCGATCTGATTGGTTGCGATGGGCAACTCAGCAACTTTTCCTCTGGACAGGTATTGATAAATCTCCCCCAATGAGTACAATATCTTCTTTATAGATGGTAACTTGGCCTGCTTGATGAAGCTGGGAGTCACAACCCGGAATCCTATTGCTGTAGCATTTGGAAATAGGAGGATATACATGGCAAAAGAGAGTGTGTACTGCTACTGCCCCCTCTCGGTTGAAATATGGGGTACTGATGGGAGAATGATCGACCCCTAAAGGACAAATGGGTTACTCACCCTCTGATTATATACTCCCCCTTTTTTGTTACCTAGGAAATATTGGGGGAGATTTATCAAAACTTGTGCAAAGGAAAAGTTGCCCATAGTAACCAATCAGATCGCTTCTTTAATTTTTCAGAGGCCTTGTTAAAAATGAAAGAAGCGAGCTGATTGGTTGCTATGGGCAACTGGGCAACTTTTCCTCTGGACAGGTTTTGATAAATCTCCCCCATTGTGTCTTATGGACGGAGCCTTGGGGACTATGCAATCAGTGGAATGCCTATAGTCCTCCACACTTATGAAATCCATACTGGCCCAGATTTAGGTAAGTCAGGGGGGGGGGGGGGGGGGGGAGGTTGAGGGCAGTTGCAAGTGTAGTGCAGTTAAAAGTATGGCTCTGCCATCTCTCTCATCTTCCAGGTTGCTCAGAACATATACATCTTGGTGGGAAAGAGTAGCGAGGGTGGAACATGCCCCCTAAACCAACCATAAGATGATCTACCTCCCCTAAAGGAGCATCAGGGGTAGGCAAAAGTGATATATTTATGAAATCCTCCCTTGGATGCAATAAACTATCTCCGACCAAGAGTGGGGTGGAACATACGGGTTCACGTTATACAGTCCTACAAGATATGGCAAACAGTCAAAGTTGGAGGTAATTTTGAAGGAGGTGCAAACATGTAATCAATCATTATTAGATCTCCATGTACAGGTTGGGTCTCTCTCCACAGACACTTCAACGATAAGAGATGAGATTATTAAAATCCTTGACCGTATTAAAGTGATGGAAAGGTAACTCCCAGTAATGGAGAAAGAGGTTTCAACATTGGTAAAGGATTCAGAGTCCCTGCGGAGAGAAGTGGGGAAGTTAAAAGTTAAAATATTGACTTGGAGGACAGGTCTAGAAGATCTAATATAAGAATGGTGCCATGGTGGGATTCCAAGAGGATGTTGTAAATGGGGACGTTAGATCTTTTTGCACCAAGTGGCTACAGGAATTGGTTGGGAAGCAGGCTCTATCTTCTGTTTTTGGCCTACAGCAGGCACATAGAATTCCATCTAAGAGATTTCCACCCGGCTCCCTGCCCAGAACAATTTTGGTGAAGCTTTTTAGTTCAAATGATAGAGATACTATACTTCAAAATCAAGAGAGTTGGGCCAGCTTTCATATAACGGGGCAAAAATATCACTTTATCCAGACTATGCCAGAGCAACTCAATTGAAAAGGGCTTCCTATAGAGATATTAAGAGGCGGCTAGCTACAGCAAAAATTCTGTACTTTTTTATTTTTTTTTATTTTTAAATGTCCGGAAATAATGTATTGAAGATCTTTACTTGGAATGTGTGGGGGATGGGGGAAAGACGGAAGAGAGTGTCCATTTTTGATTGGGTAAAGAAATATTTACCGGCTATTGTGTGCCTGGTAGAATCACATGTGACTAAAGACTCGGAGTAGAGGATCTCAAGGAGGTGGGCAAAAGATGGAGCTCCACTCCTCCGCGTCTAGTCATTAAAGGGGTACTCCGCCCCTAGACATGTTATACCCTATTACATCACGGCTCCGCCCCCCGTGACGTCACGGCCCGCCCCCTCAATACAAGTCTGTGGGAGGGGGCGTGGTGGTCGTCACGCCCCCTGCCATAGACTTGCATTAAGGGGACGGGCCGTGATGTCACGAGGGGCAGAGCCATGACGTCACGCTGCTCCGTCCCCTGTATCGCCCGTCATTACGCACACAGCGAACTCGCTCTGTGCAGCAATGATAGCGGGGTGCCGCAGCAGTGGGACCGCGGCGATCTGACATCTAGGGGATAAGATGTCTAGGGGCGGAGTACCCCTTTAAGCCGGGGTATCTGTGTGTATACATAGATCGATCCCAACAAAAAATGTTAGTAAAAACTTGACGAAAGAGGACGCTATGTTTTTCTGCATGCAAAGTTTTATGAGTGGGAGGTGGTTGTGGCCTTTCTCTATGTCCCCCCCATATTTTCTATTCAGCCATTGTTAGAATTAATTAGGTTTTGTAAGGGGAAATAACATCTTCCTCTGTATGTATGTGGAGATTATAACTGCGCAATAAGCCAGTCACATGACAGATCAACAAAGAGCAGTGGAAGAGAGACAGTTACCTCCCCCCCGTCTTTAAGTTATGTGTAGAGATGGGTTGGAGAGACCCATGGTGTATCATGAATCCTGAAAAGAGGAGGTTCTCTTGTTTTTCGTCATCCCACCAGGTTGCATCAAGGATTGATCTGGTTCTATCTAATGAGGTGGGGCTACGATTTATTGACAAAATTAAATACTATTCAAGGACAATCTCAGATCATTCACCAGTCATACTTGGGTTAAAGGTAGGCTGTAAAGGGGGATGGAGGGAGCGAGTCTTTAGCTTAAACCCTCATTGGCTTAGATTGATAGATGATAAGGAGGAGATCTCAAGGGAGCTATGGGAATGTTGGAAAATTAATGTTACGCCGAGCGCTCCGGGTCCCCGCTCCTCCCCGGAGCGCTCGCTTCACTCCCTCCGCTGCAGCGCTCCGGTCACGTCCTCTGACCCGGGGCGCTGCGATCCTGCTGCCAGCCGGGATGCGATTCGCGATGCGGGTAGCGCCCGCTCGCGATGCGCACCCCGGCTCCCCTACCTGACTCGCTCCCCGTCTGTTCTGTCCCGGCGCGCGCGGCCCCGCTCCCTAGGGCGCGCGCGCGCCGGGTCTCTGCGATTTAAAGGGCCACTGCGCCGCTGATTGGCGCAGTGGTTCCAATTAGGGTTTTCACCTGTGCACTTCCCTATATTACCTCACTTCCCTTGCACTCCCTTGCCGGATCTTGTTGCCTTAGTGCCAGTGAAAGCGTTCCTTGTGTGTTCCTTGCCTGTGTTTCCAGACCTTCTGCCGTTGCCCCTGACTACGATCCTTGCTGCCTGCCCCGACCTTCTGCTACGTCCGACCTTGCTTCTGCCTACTCCCTTGTACCGCGCCTATCTTCAGCAGCCAGAGAGGTGAGCCGTTGCTAGTGGATACGACCTGGTCACTACCGCCGCAGCAAGACCATCCCGCTTTGCGGCGGGCTCTGGTGAAAACCAGTAGTGGCTTAGAACCGGTCCACTAGCACGGTCCACGCCAATCCCTCTCTGGCACAGAGGGTCCACTACCTGCCAGCCGGCATCGTGACAGTAGATCCGGCCATGGATCCCGCTGAAGTTCCTCTGCCAGTTGTCGCTGACCTCACCACGGTGGTCGCCCAGCAGTCACAACAGATAGCGCAACAAGGCCAACAGCTGTCTCAACTGACCGTTATGCTACAACAGTTGCTACCACAGCTTCAGCAGTCATCTCCTCCGCCAGCTCCTGCACCTCCTCCGCAGCGAGTGGCCGCTCCTGGGATACGCTTATCCTTGCCGGATAAATTTGATGGGGACTCTAAGTTTTGCCGTGGCTTTCTTTCCCAATGTTCCCTGCATCTGGAGATGATGTCGGACCTGTTTCCCACTGAAAGGTCTAAGGTGGCTTTCGTAGTCAGTCTTCTGTCCGGAAAAGCCCTGTCATGGGCCACACCGCTCTGGGACCGCAATGACCCCGTCACTGCCTCTGTACACTCCTTCTTCTCGGAAATCCGAAGTGTCTTTGAGGAACCTGCCCGAGCCTCTTCTGCTGAGACTGCCCTGTTGAACCTGGTCCAGGGTAATTCTTCCGTTGGCGAGTATGCCGTACAATTCCGTACACTTGCTTCAGAATTGTCCTGGAATAATGAGGCCCTCTGCGCGACCTTCAAAAAAGGCCTATCCAGCAACATTAAAGATGTTCTGGCCGCACGAGAAATTCCTGCTAATCTACATGAACTTATTCACCTAGCCACTCGCATTGACATGCGTTTTTCTGAAAGGCGTCAGGAACTCCGCCAAGATATGGACTCTGTTCGCACGAGGCGTTTCGTCTCCTCGGCTCCTCTCTCCTCTGGTCCCCTGCAATCTGTTCCTGTGCCTCCCGCCGTGGAGGCTATGCAGGTCGACCGGTCTCGCCTGACACCTCAAGAGAGGACACGACGCCGTATGGAGAACCTCTGCCTGTACTGTGCTAGTACCGAACACTTCCTGAGGGATTGTCCTATCCGTCCTCCCCGCCTGGAAAGACGTACGCTGACTCCGCACAAAGGTGAGACAGTCCTTGATGTCTACTCTGCTTCTCCACGTCTTACTGTGCCTGTGCGGATGTCTGCCTCTGCCTTCTCCTTCTCTACAGTGGCCTTCTTGGACTCTGGATCTGCAGGAAATTTTATTTTGGCCTCTCTCGTCAACAGGTTCAACATCCCAGTGACCAGTCTCGCCAGACCCCTCTACATCAATTGTGTAAATAATGAAAGATTGGACTGTACCATACGTTTCCGCACGGAGCCCCTTCTTATGAGCATCGGATCTCATCATGAGAGGATTGAACTTTTGGTCCTCCCCAATTGCACCTCGGAGATTCTCCTTGGACTTCCCTGGCTTCAACTTCATTCCCCAACCCTGGATTGGTCCACTGGGGAGATCAAGAGTTGGGGGTCCTCTTGTTCCAAGAACTGTCTAAAACCGGTTCCCAGTAACCCTTGCCGTAACTCTGTGGTTCCTCCAGTAACCGGTCTCCCTAAGGCCTATATGGACTTCGCGGATGTTTTCTGCAAAAAACAAGCTGAGACTCTACCTCCTCACAGGCCTTATGATTGCCCTATCGACCTCCTCCCGGGTACTACTCCACCCCGGGGCAGAATTTATCCTCTCTCTGCCCCAGAGACTCTTGCCATGTCCGAATACGTCCAGGAGAATCTAAAAAAGGGCTTTATCCGTAAATCCTCCTCTCCTGCCGGAGCCGGATTTTTCTTTGTGTCCAAAAAAGATGGCTCCCTACGTCCTTGCATTGACTACCGCGGTCTTAATAAAATCACGGTTAAGAACCGCTACCCCTTACCCCTCATCTCTGAACTCTTTGATCGCCTCCAAGGTGCCCACATCTTCACTAAATTGGACTTAAGAGGCGCCTATAACCTCATCCGCATCAGAGAGGGGGACGAGTGGAAAACTGCATTTAACACCAGAGATGGACACTTTGAGTATCTGGTCATGCCCTTTGGACTGTGCAATGCCCCTGCCGTCTTCCAAGACTTTGTCAATGAAATTTTTCGTGATCTGTTATACTCCTGTGTTGTGGTATATCTGGACGATATCCTAATTTTTTCTGCCAATCTAGAAGAACACCGCCAGCATGTCCGTATGGTTCTTCAGAGACTTCGTGACAACCAACTCTATGCCAAAATTGAGAAATGTCTGTTTGAATGCCAATCTCTTCCTTTTCTAGGATATTTGGTCTCTGGCCAGGGACTACAGATGGATCCAGACAAACTCTCTGCCGTCTTAAATTGGCCACGCCCCTCCGGACTCCGTGCTATCCAACGCTTTTTGGGGTTCGCCAATTATTACAGGCAATTTATTCCACATTTTTCTACCATTGTGGCTCCTATCGTGGCTTTAACCAAGAAAAATGCTGATCCCAAGTCCTGGCCTCCTCAAGCAGAAGACTCCTTTAAACGACTCAAGTCTGCCTTTTCTTCGGCTCCCGTGCTCTCCAGACCTGACCCTTCCAAACCCTTCCTATTGGAGGTTGATGCCTCCTCAGTAGGAGCTGGAGCTGTTCTTCTACAAAAAAATCCTTCCGGGCATGCTGTCACTTGTGGTTTTTTCTCTAGGACCTTCTCTCCAGCGGAGAGGAACTACTCCATCGGGGATCGAGAGCTTCTAGCCATTAAATTAGCACTTGAGGAATGGAGGCATCTGCTGGAGGGATCAAGATTTCCTGTTATTATCTACACCGACCACAAGAACCTCTCCTACCTCCAGTCGGCCCAACGGCTGAATCCTCGCCAGGCCCGGTGGTCTCTGTTCTTTGCCCGATTTAATTTTGAGATTCACTTTCGTCCTGCCGATAAGAACATTAGGGCCGATGCTCTCTCTCGTTCCTCGGATGCCTCAGAAGTTGATCTCCCTCCGCAACACATCATTCCACCTGACTGCCTGATCTCCACTTCTCCTGCCTCCATCAGGCAGACTCCTCCAGGAAAGACCTTTGTTTCTCCACGCCAACGCCTCGGAATCCTCAAATGGGGTCACTCCTCCCATCTCGCAGGTCATGCGGGCATCAAGAAATCTGTGCAACTCATCTCCCGCTTCTATTGGTGGCCGACTCTGGAGACGGATGTTGGGGACTTTGTGCGAGCCTGCACTATCTGTGCCCGGGATAAGACTCCTCGCCAGAAGCCCGCTGGTTTTCTTCATCCTCTGCCTGTCCCCGAACAGCCTTGGTCTCTGATTGGTATGGATTTTATTACTGATTTACCCCCTTCCCGTGGCAACACCGTTATTTGGGTGGTCGTTGATCGATTCTCCAAAATGGCACATTTCATCCCTCTTCCTGGTCTTCCTTCTGCGCCTCAGTTGGCTAAACAATTTTTTGTACACATTTTTCGTCTTCACGGGTTGCCTACGCAGATTGTCTCGGATAGAGGGGTCCAATTCGTGTCTAAATTCTGGAGGGCTCTCTGTAAACAACTCAAGATTAAATTAAATTTTTCCTCTGCATATCATCCCCAGTCCAATGGACAAGTAGAAAGAATTAACCAGATCCTGGGTGATTATTTGCGACATTTTGTTTCCTCCCGCCAGGATGACTGGGCAGATCTCCTTCCATGGGCCGAATTTTCGTATAACTTCAGGGTCTCTGAATCTTCCTCCAAATCCCCATTTTTCGTGGTGTACGGCCGTCACCCTCTTCCCCCCCTCCCTACCCCCTTGCCCTCTGGTCTGCCCGCTGTGGATGAAATTTCTCGTGACCTTTCCATTATATGGAGAGAGACCCAAAATTCTCTCTTACAGGCTTCTTCACGCATGAAGAGGTTCGCGGATAAGAAAAGAAGAGCTCCCCCCGTTTTTTCCCCTGGAGACAAGGTATGGCTCTCCGCTAAATATGTCCGCTTCCGTGTCCCTAGCTACAAGTTGGGACCACGCTATCTTGGTCCTTTCAAAATTTTGTGTCAAATTAATCCTGTCTCTTATAAACTTCTTCTTCCTCCTTCTCTTCGTATCCCTAATGCCTTTCACGTCTCTCTTCTCAAACCACTCATCCTCAACCGTTTTTCTCCCAAATCTGTTCCTCCCACTCCTGTTTCCGGCTCCTCGGACGTCTTCTCGGTCAAGGAAATTTTGGCTGCCAAAAAGGTCAGAGGGAAAAATTTTTTTTTTAGTAGACTGGGAGGGTTGTGGTCCTGAAGAGAGATCCTGGGAACCTGAGGACAACATCCTTGACAAAAGTCTGCTCCTCAGGTTCTCAGGCTCCAAGAAGAGGGGGAGACCCAAGGGGGGGGGTACTGTTACGCCGAGCGCTCCGGGTCCCCGCTCCTCCCCGGAGCGCTCGCTTCACTCCCTCCGCTGCAGCGCTCCGGTCACGTCCTCTGACCCGGGGCGCTGCGATCCTGCTGCCAGCCGGGATGCGATTCGCGATGCGGGTAGCGCCCGCTCGCGATGCGCACCCCGGCTCCCCTACCTGACTCGCTCCCCGTCTGTTCTGTCCCGGCGCGCGCGGCCCCGCTCCCTAGGGCGCGCGCGCGCCGGGTCTCTGCGATTTAAAGGGCCACTGCGCCGCTGATTGGCGCAGTGGTTCCAATTAGGGTTTTCACCTGTGCACTTCCCTATATTACCTCACTTCCCTTGCACTCCCTTGCCGGATCTTGTTGCCTTAGTGCCAGTGAAAGCGTTCCTTGTGTGTTCCTTGCCTGTGTTTCCAGACCTTCTGCCGTTGCCCCTGACTACGATCCTTGCTGCCTGCCCCGACCTTCTGCTACGTCCGACCTTGCTTCTGCCTACTCCCTTGTACCGCGCCTATCTTCAGCAGCCAGAGAGGTGAGCCGTTGCTAGTGGATACGACCTGGTCACTACCGCCGCAGCAAGACCATCCCGCTTTGCGGCGGGCTCTGGTGAAAACCAGTAGTGGCTTAGAACCGGTCCACTAGCACGGTCCACGCCAATCCCTCTCTGGCACAGAGGGTCCACTACCTGCCAGCCGGCATCGTGACAATTAACAAAAACTCCTTACCCGATAGTTTGGGACACTATAAAAGCGATGCTGCGCGGTTTGTTATACAAAGCTATTCAAAGAAAAAAAGTGAATTTAGGCAGGGAGAGCAGGATATTCGAGAAGAGGTGATGGCTGCTGAGGGGAAGTATGAGACGGATCAATCTCCAGAAAATTTCAGCAAGTTGGAGAAAGTGCAAGAAAAGTTGGCGGGCTACGTGCTGGAAAAAGCCCAACATGTGATTTTTTTTTTCGTGGGCAAAAAGATTTTATTGAAGGAGGACGCCCAGGGAAATTACTAGCCAACATAGTTAAGGTCCAAAGAGAGAGGAGAAGAAATTCAGGGGATAGCTTGGTCTTTCTTTTAGCAGCTATAAAGTTCAGAAGAATCTCTGGAGGATAGTGATAAGGAGGCTTATTTAAATGAATGCGATCTCCCAACTATTACTAAAGCCCAATTGGATATCTTAAACAGGAGAATTTCAGTGGAAGAGTTAGGGGAAGCGCTGGAAGGATGTGCGGCTGCCTCAGCCCCTGGGTTGGATGGGCTGACTTATTTGATCTATAAAGAATTTAAAGATGTCTTGTTACCGATTCTAGGGATGGTTATGGAGAAGGCTATTCAGAATGGGGCTCTACCTAGTTCTATGCTGGGGTCTAAAATTGTCTTGATATTAAAAAAGGAAAAGGATAGCAAAAAAAAAAAATCGAGCCATACCACCCTATTTCATTAATAAACTCAGATGCTAAAATCCTGGCCAAGTTATTGTCCAGAAGAGTTTCCGCAGTCCTGCCTAGTATTGTGGGTATTGAACAAGCTAACTTTGTACCGGGGAGATCAATTCACAACAATCTACTTCGAACCCTTGTAAATTTACAGATGGGGAACCATCGACTCAGCTCCATCCTGTCCCTTGATGCTATGAAAGCATTTGACAGGGTGGAGTGGAGGTTTTTGTGGTCTGTCTTTAGAAAATTTGGTTTTGAGGGAGAGATAGTTGAGTGGATTAAGTTACTGTATAAGAACCCCAGAGCTAGAATAGGGATATTTGCTGGCACCCCAATTGACAATTGAAAGGGGAACGCGGCAGGGATGCCCACTTTCACCACTACTCTTTATTTTGTTCTTGGAGCTATTAGCGGCGAGATGAAAAAAAGCAGATAACATTAGAGGCTTTGGAGCGGAAGAGAAATTTTTAATGTATGCGGATGACTTGTTGCTGTTTTTGGAAAATGCGAAATCAGGAGTCCCAGAGGTAATAAATGAGGTTGAAAAATTTGGAAATCTGTCGGGTTTTAAAATCAACTGGAGTAAATCCTCATTAATGCCAATAGTTCCTGGGGAGGTAACTGGGTTGTTAGGTGTAAAGGTACTAACCGAGAATGAGAATCTAGATTATTTAGGTATCAAACTTTCTCCGCAGATAAATTTCCCCAACTTAACTTGACATTGTTATTTAATAAAATTAGAAAGAAAGTTGCCATGTGGGTACGGTTACCCCTATCAATTGCAGATCAGGCTGGGTTGATCAAGATGGTGGTGCTACCACAGGGCTTGTATGTGGTGGCAGCATCTACAGTTTGGATCCCAGGAAATTGGTTAGAATCATTGATGGGGAGACTTTTTTTTGGGAAAGAGGACAGGTCCGCCTGAAATATTCAAATTGGGTGCAGTTGGAAGGGGAAGGTGGAGGGGGACTACCAGATTTTAGACTGTATCTCCTAGCAAAAAAAAAATACTCTGAGTGGAGTTATTTAAAGAATATAAGGGTAAATGTGGGATTTTTTGGTGTTTGTAGAAGCAGGTTTACCAGTAAAAGGGCAGATTTCACAAATTTTGCTTATTAACTTATGTAGGAGAGTTTGGCAAACTAGAGCAAAGAACTAGACACATAGAAGGAATACTGGGTTTAAATGTATAAACTATAATCCGCACCTCATGGCAAAAGTCTAGAACATCCAAAAGTAATGCTAACCATTTAGAAACTAGCCCTGAGCAAAGAAGAATAATTAAGCTGATCCAGACTAATCAGTCAACTCTAAGATACAGATACATAGCAACTGCTTCACACAACTAATAGTCAGGAGAGGGCAAAATAGTATAATTCCTACAATTGGCAACATAAGTTTATCAATGTTACTTTTCTTATCTTGAGCCAATTTTAATGTTTTATTTTTAAAGGGGTAGTCCAGTTTAGGAAAATTTGTGTTATCCGACCCCTGGGATCTCCTGCCCATTGCCCCGACTATTCCCGTGCAGGGTGCTCTGTTGACCACCATACAAAGAGGTGGTCAACATGCCCCCTCCGTGCATCTCTATAGGAGATCTGGAGATATACAAGTACAGTGCTTCAGCTCTCCCATGGGGAATCATGGAGGGCGTGTGCCGACCCCTGCTCTGTTAAAGGGGGTACTCCGGCACTTAGACATCTTATCCCCTATCCAAAGGAAAGGGGATAAGATGCCAGATCGCAGGGGTCCCGCCGCTGGGGACCCCCGTGATCTTGTACGCCACACCCCATTAAAATTAGTCCCCGGAGCGTGTTCGCTCTGGGTCTGATTACTGTCGATCACGGGGACGGAGCGTTGTGATGTCACGGCCCCACCCCCGTGTGACCTCCTGCTCTGCCCCCTCAATGCAAGCCTATGGGAGGGGGCGTGACAGCTGGCACGCCCCCTCCCATAGGTTTGCATTGAGGGGCTGAGCCATGACGTCACACGGGGGCGGAGCCATGACATCACAACGCTCCGTCCCCGTGATCGACAGTAATCAGACCCGGAGCGAAATCTTATCCCCTAAAGAGGAGAGCAAGAGCACCGTGCAGTAGATCACACGGGGTTTTAGCAATCGGATCCCCCCCCACGATCAGACACATAAAAGCCATCTGTGGCCAAAAACAACTTATCCCCTATCCGCAGGGGGGGTCTGAACGCTGGGACCCCCACGATCTCCTGCACGGGGCCGCGGCTCTCCCATGCCGGATGCAGCATGACGTAGCAGACAACACGCGTCCTCCATGTAGTTCAATGAGAGAGGCGGGGAGGTAGCGTTCATGTCTCCCGCCTCTCCGCATTAGCTCTCAATGAGCGCTAATGCGGGGGCCCCTTCTGGAGATCACGGGGGTCCCAACGGTCAGACCCCCCCACGATCAAACACTTATCCTCTATCCTGTGGATAGGGGATAAGTGATAGAACGCTGCAGTTGTCCTTTAACTCCTATCCTTTGGATAGGGGGGTACATTTTCCTAATCTGAAGTACCCCTTTAAGAAACCTGCTGATTTTTGCTACCTGAGAGCAGTGCATTGTGGGAGCTCAAGGAGCAATTGCATAGTAGGAGCACATTAGCTTGGTCACATTACATCCATTGGATGTAATTGAAGAATAAAATGTGATGTTACCCCTAATCAATACCAAAACAGTAAATATTGACACATTTTAACTAACTACAGTGGTCCCTCAACATACGATGGTAATCCGTTCCAAATGGACCATCATTTGTTGAAACCATCACATGTTGAGGGATCCGTGCAATGTAAAGTATAGGACAGTGGTCTACAACCTGCGGACCTCCAGATGTTGCAAAACTACAACACCCAACATGCCCGGACAGCCAACGGCTGTCCGGGCATGCTGGGAGTTGTAGTTTTTCAACATCTGGAGATCCGCAGTTTGAAGACCACTGGTATTGGAGGTTATACTCACTTGTCTCCGCCGCTCCGGACCATCACTGCTCGTCATCGCTGCCCTGAATGTCGCCTTCCATCGCTGTCGCCGCGTCCCCGGGGTGTCCCCGACGCTCCGGCAAGGCCTCTGCTTCCCCGGCATCCGCACTCTCCGTCGCCGCCATCACGTCGCTACGCACGCCGCTCCTATTGGATGAGGGGACGGCGTGTGCAGCGACATGATGACGACGATGGAGAGCGCCGACGATGCAGGGGATCCCGAAGAGGATGGTCCGGAGCCCCGAGGACAGGTAAGTAATCGTCAGCGGACCACACAGGGCACCGTAAACGGCTATCCGGTGGCAGCTGAAGCAGTCTGCGCTGCCGGATAGCCGTTTATGCGATGGCCCCGACATACAAAAGCATTGTATGTTGATGCTGCCTTCAACATGCGATGGCCTCTGAGAGGTCACTGTATATACATTTAACCCATGAAAACAGAATGCTAGTAATGGCTGAATTTGGGGCAGTAATGTTAATAATGGCTGGCAGCTCTGCCTTCTTCTGTGGAGCCATTTTAGCAGCGACTCAGGTTTGTTAAATATACATCCACAGGCATCTGTATCCAAATGAAATCACGTGGCTTATTCCCGGATTTGCAGGCCTAGGTTTTCTTAACTCATTAGTGTTGGAACAGCAGAGCTGGGAAGTTGGAGCGTGGTCCTGAATTCTGGTCCAGTGAACAGCAGGTTAAGGAATCCTGAGATGTAGATCACTGTGTGTGGCCCTTCTTCAATGAATTGTAAATACTCCCAAGGTTCAGCACTGTAGGAGGTGCAAAGACCCAGCCAAAACTTTCTGACAGCAGTTTGCTAATTTATTTAATTTTCCTTTTTTTTTTTTTTTTTTATCCCTGAACGTTCATTTTTTTTGTGTGTATTTCATATGTTTTTTTTTTACAATATTATGTACAAATAAATGAGATCACGGATTTCTGCTTAATTTCACTGACACCAAACAATTAGTAGGGTGGCGTCTCAATTATCGCCTGGGTGTAAAGCAAATATATGACAGAAGGGAGGACAAGGACTGTGTGTCATCTGCTGAGACTGGTGTGCGCGCAGGGAATGGAGACGTGGAAATAGACGCCACAGAATGCTGTAGTGTTGCATTTTCACAATGGTATTGGGTCCACCGAGGAGTAGAGGGAGGCTGAATGTTTTTGTCATCTGATTGCCAATTGCACCATGCTGACAGATTGAAAATCAATCTTTGGTGTTTTAATTGTTCATGTAAAATGTGCTTCACATGGTTTGTAGCTGTTATGTAGACATTGTGGGACTATTTTGTAGGCTTAAAGGGGTACTACCGTGGAAAACTGGTGTCAGAAAGTTAAACAGATTTGTAAATCCCTTCTATTAAAAAATCGTAATCCTTTCAGTACTTTTTAAGGGCTGTATACAAAAGAGAAATCCAAAAAAGAAATGCATTTCCTCTGATGTCATGACCACAGTGCTCTCTGCTGACATCTCTGCTGAGTTTAGGAACTGTCCAGAGCAGAAGAAAATCCCCATAGCAAACATATGCTGCTCTGGACAGTTCCTAAAATGGACAGCAGAGGTCAGCAGAGAGCACTGTGGTCATGACATCTGAGGAAATGCATTTCTTTTTTGGATTTCTCTTTAGTATACAGCCCCTAAAAAGTACTGGAAGGATTAAGATTTTTTAATGGAAGTGATTTACAAATCTGTTTAGCTTTCTGGCACCAGTTGATTAAAAAAAAAAGTTTTCCATGGGAGTACCCCTTTAAAGGGGTACTCTGCTGCTCAGCGTTTGGAACAAACTGTTCCTAACGCTGGAGCTGGTGCCAGGAGCTCGTGACATCATAGCCCCGCCCCCTCATGACGACATGATAGGCTTAAAGGTGTACTCTGCTGCTCACCATTTGGAACAAACTGTTCCGAATGCTGGAGCCAATTGTGGTAGCCCTTGGGGGTGTATAGTAGTGGGGATGTTGTATCGGTATATGAGGGGTTAATGTTAACCCTATAGTTCGTGACGCCAGGCTGAGGGCTAGTATGCTGAGGTAATTCTCCGGCCTATCGCCGCCCTTCCCAGTAACGATAGGTGCATGAAATGACTGAAGGTCCACAAAGAGATTTAACTTGAACTTGAACAACTTTACTTAAGTGCTTACGGTACATCCAAGTCACAGTGACAGTCTAATATAACAGTCCTTATATTGCTCAGTGACTGACAGTTGTTGCGGACCTTGAGGTATTTAGAAAGTCTATGAATTTAAGGTAGATATTGCAGATCCGTCCGGATTTAGGGGTTAGATTAGGTCCGGTGATGCTGCAGAGTGTCTGGGGATTGATACACTCGATTTAGCATTGATCAGCCATCACCGCAAGGCTCAGGCCTAACTCACTGCGAGAATAGCTACGCAGGTCCTTCTCGGTTGACAGCCCAGGAACCAGAGAGGTGCTTACTGCTTGGCTGCGCAGGAACAAGAGAGAGAATAATGGCCGCGGCTCCCTTATATGGGCAGGGGCGGGGTGAATCTGATTGGTCCGAATACCTGTCATTCACTAGTACACAGAATGATGGGATTGCATACGTCATAGGGACCTCCACAGGTCCTCAAGCAGAAATACCATAGAGCTCACCTAGTCATGTGACCCGCAGGTCCTGGTACGCTACGCGCAGGTAATTAACTATTCATTTACATTTATATAACTATATTTACATAAACCTTGCATAAATTACTGGTTTACTAGATGGAATAGAGGTGACAAGGGGTAGACTATACAACATGGACCCCTACGTCCTAGGGACTCTGGCTATGGGGACCAATACACACAAAGGGACCGCATAGGATGCGGTAACGGGACAACACACAATGACAGGACCTTGTGATGTCATAGCCCCACCCCCTTATGATGCCACACCCCGCCCTTCATGACATCACGCCCCACCCACCCCTGTGGGACTTCATGAGGGGTGGGGCTTTTACGTCACAAGCTCCCGGCACCGGCTCCAGCATTCGGAACAGTTTGTTCCAAACGCTGAGCAGCGGAGTACCCCTCTAATATAGCAGGTCCTACTAAGGGGAGGGCTGTATGGCACCGATATTATTGGGCTGTATGTTGCTGTTATTTATTGACTAAATGGCACTGTGACACTTACTAGGAGACATTATGATGCTGTTATTTATTGACTGAATGGCACTATTATTAGGGGACTGTGACACTTTGTATGTCAATGTTGTTTATTTACTGAATGGCACTATTATTAGCGGACTGTGACACTTACAAGGGACTGTATGGTGCTGTTATTAGAGTGCTCCATCACGTCATAAGTGCTCCATCACACCGTTAATAAGGGTCTGTGTGGCACTGTTATTTGGTGACTAAATAAAACCTTTATTTGAAGATAATATGGTATTATTAGGATTCTGTATGGCTTTGTTATTAGGGGCTTGTTTGACATTGTTCCACTGGGGTACTATTTGATGATTTATGACACTGTTGTCAGTTTACTGTATGTTTTCACCGAGTTGTATGATTTCATGTGGTGTTGTTAGTGCAAGACAAGCAGGATTCCTTCTGTATTTGTTTGTGGCTGAATTTAAAGCCTTGTTTAAATATTACTACTGTGTCCCGTCTCTGACTGCTATTTTGCAGCAATTTGATTGGCTCTCCCAAGCTAATCTCCCAAATTCATTATCATGGGCCTGTATGGCATTGTTTTACTGAGCTGTTATTTGTTGTATGAGTTGTATGACAATTTTATTTGGTGATTTTATTTTATGGCACTGTTATTACGGGTCTGTATGGTTCTGTTTTTTTAAGGACTGCGTGGCCCTTTAAGGAATCCCTGATGAGACTTGGTATGCTAAGTCCTGTTATTGGGCCTGGAGTTTTATGGGATGAAAGGCAGGTCTGGTAGTGGGGCCTTTCATACACTTTCTGACCAGTCCAGGTTTTCAGGTTGACGCTAAATTAGCTTGGGTCCTAGACAGATTAATACTGTGCCTACAAAAGGTGTAACCAAGAAACTATGATGGACCTCTGATAAAAGTTGGAGTCCTTAGGTGGGTAGCCTCAAAAAGGGGACATTTACTTTGTGTAACACATTTTATGTTGGTGGCTGGTAGTAAACCGCCTGTACAGAGATTGCAAATTGTATGTTGTTAGCATTGGACAAGCAGCAATTATTTTGTATTTGTGCCTCAAGTTAAAGGGGTCATCCAGGAAAAAACTTTTTTTTATATACAGTATATCAAATGGGTCCATAAAGTTAATAAGATTTGTAAATTACTTCTATTAAAAAATCTTAATCCTTTCAATAATTATCAGCTGCTGAAGTTGAGTTGTTCTTTTCTGTCTAAGTGCTCTCTGATGACACGTGTCTCGGGAACCACCCAGTTTAGAAGCAAATCCCCATAGCAAACCTCTTCTACTCTGTGCAGTTCCCGAGACATGCAGAGATGTCAGCAGAAAGCACTGTTGCCAGACAGAAAACAACAACTCAACTTCAGCAGCTGGTAACTATTGAAAGGATTAAGATTTTTTAATAGAAGTAATTTACAAATCTGTTTAACTTTCTGGAGCCAGTTGATATAACATTTTTTTCTTCTTCCTGGAATATCCCTTTAAAGCCCTATCTAACCCCTTAGGGACACATGACGTACTGGAACGTCATGTGTCCGCTCCCGATCTATAACGCGGGGCCATCGTTAATTAAACCGCACGGTCAATGGCGTGCGCGCAAAAAAATTCCAAAGTCCAAAATAGGGCATTTTTGGTCACTTTTTATATCATGAAAAAATGAAAAAAAAGCGATCAATAAGTCCTATCAATGCAAAAATGGTACCATTAAAAACTTCAGATCACGGCGCAAAAACTGAGCCCTCATACCGCCCCATACACGGAAAAATAAATACGGGGTCAGAAATGACAATTTTAAACGTATTAATTTTCCTGCATGAAGTTATGATTTTTTCCAGAAGTCCGACAAAATCAAACCTATATAAGTAGGGGATCATTTTAACCGTATGGACCTACAGAATAAATATCAGGTGTCATTTTTACCGAAAAAATGTACTACGTAGAAACGGAAGCCCCCAAAATTTACAAAACGGCAGTTTTTTTTCAATTTTGTCGCACAATGATTTTCTTTTCCGTTTCACCGTAGATTTTTGGGCACAATGACTGACGTCATTACAAAGTAGAATTGGTGGCGCAAAAAATAAGCCATCATATGGATTTTTAGGTGCAAAATTGAAAGAGTTATGATTTTTTAAAGGTAAGGAGCAAAAAGCGAAAATGCAAAAACGGAAAAAACCCCGGTCCTTAAGGGGTTAAGCGTTACTACTGTGCTGTTGTCTTTGACTATTTTGCTGCAATTTGACTGGTTCTACTGAGCTAATCTCCCACACTTTATCATGGGCCCGTATGCAATTAAATCACCATATAACAGCCCAGGTTACTGTATGTTTTTGTTTATTTTATGACATTGTTATAAGGCAACAGCAATTGTTTTTTGTTTTCCTGATACAGGGCAAGCAAGACAAAATAGGGAGGCAGGACTTGTGTCTTTGCCTTAAGTCTTTCACTTTTTCTAGTGACTGGACAGACTTTTATGGTGCACGAAATATTTTAGTATGGTAAAGGCAATGTATTTCAGCTTACTCCTGCATGTGCGCCCGGACTGGACTTGGACACATCCACATAGTACGCAAAAGAAGAGAATGTCCAGCGCTGACTTGTTAAAACTGAACTTCTTCATTAAAAATATACGGTTGCCATGGGAAACAACAAGGACTCAAATAACGTGACGCGTTTCGGCCCGCCTGCGGGCCGAAACGCGTCACGTTATTTGCGTCCTTGTTGTTTCCCATGGCGACCGTATATTCTTAATAAAGAAGTTCAGTTTTCACTAGTCAGCGCTTCTTCTTTTGCGTACTAAATATTTTAGGAACTTTTCACATCTTCCTAAGCAACAACAAGAGCTTGTTACGTAAGAGACGTCAAATGTCGCACTGTCCTAATGAAGGGAATTAGGACATATTTTCATCATCGTCCTATAACCTTCTCGAATGAGGTCAGTCCCTTTGATTTGTGGCCGGCCTCCATAACTACTCAGTCACATTCAATATTGTAATTCTTTTTTTTCCCCGAGAGTAATGAGCGGGAACCTGTCCGGGCCGATTAGCGCAGAAGGGGAGATGACGGTAAATGGGTGACCAGCTTGTCACTAGACATTTTCATTACCGGTTTGAAGTGGCCCCTCATTACATTATTCACAGCAAATCTCGGTAATAGCCGGCACTGGATTCAAGGAACATAGATTATTACAGCCAATTGCCTTCACAGGATTAATAGAGGGTACGGCTGGTGTTCAGCTCAATAAATATGTGTGGTGTCCCGGTACAGGACTTGGTCCTGTCCCTCTGTCTAAAGTCCCCTCAGCCAGAGTCCCTCCATGCTAGTAGGGCTCTCCTGGAGGGCTAACCCCTAGTCGCCTCGTATAAATGTGTATTAACGTATATTGGTGTATATATTTATATATTTCATTATAGTAAACCTCTGTATAGGACCTTAGAGGTCACATGCCTTTAAATACGTTTTGTTATGTTAAGGTTCAAGGACCTTTGGGTCATGTGACATACCCATAGTTCCTTAGGTCAGGACTGACAGGTTTGCAGAACCAATGAGCTTTGTACCTGCCCCCTTAATATATAAGGGGCTGCTGCCACTAAATTCACTCTCTTGGTCCCTGCACTTCAAAGCAAGCACATCAATCTATATCTCTTCATCAATTCAAGCTAGGCCTGAAGCCTTATCTTCCGCAGCCACTAAAACGTGAGTCATCCAGCTCAAAACTACTAAAATCCTGTGTGACTACTGCAACTCAATTATATTCAAATCAGTAGCACAGTGGCTAGCAAACCAAAGCAAAAGCAAAGCAAAGCAAACCAAAGCTCATTGCATTCAGAAGTCCCAGCAAACCTGTGAGGAGCCTGAACTACAAAGACTGTTCTGTTATCTGCAGTTGCATAAAATATGCAGTAAAGTTTATTCCCTTTTTTTATCAAATATCTCCTATGGACATTCAGTTACTTCTCCTTGCCATTTGTGGGACAGTTGGCGGTAGGAACATTAATCATTGGGAAACCTCACCCTGGCGTCACGACAACAAAGGGTTAATACCAGCTCCCTACATCACTACCACTCGCAACACCCTATTGCATCCTTCACCCCAGACTACCACATATGTTTATGAAATTAAGCGGATCCCTCCAGGGAACAAACCAGGATAGAGGCAGCGCACAGGACTTCAAAGGTAAAATGGTTTATTTACCCGGCATGCAACGCGTTTCGCTGGATAACCAGCTTCATCAGACTTTACCTTTGAAGTCCTGTGCGCTGCCTCTATCCTGGTTTGTTCCCTGGAGGGATCCGCTTAATTTCTTCACCTGTGTGTCCAGGAGCAGCTGCCGCTCTTCGCCTGTTGCAGGGTCACTTCACGCCTTCACCATAGTTGTACTTGGTCGCAGTACAACTATACTTGGTGAGCAAGTTTTCTTGTCTATTATCTTTTCTTTTACATTACGCTATCACACTAGGAGCGCTCTCCTTGTCTGTCTACATATGTTTATGGAGATTGTTGCAAATAATGTTTGGATGGATTTAAAGGGGTACCCCGCCCCTGGCATCTTATCCCCTATCCAAAGGATAGGGGATAAGATGTTAGATCGCCGCGGTCCCGCTGCTGGGGACCCCGGGATCGCCACTGCGGCACCCCGCCATCATTACTGCACAGAGCGAGTTCTGACTGTCATTACGTGCAGAGCGATTTCGCTCTGCGCAGTAATGATAGCGGGGTGCTGCAGCAGCGATCCCCGGGGTCCCCAGCAGCGGGATCCCGGCGATCTGACATCTTATCCCCTATCCTTTGGATAGGGGATAAGATGTCTAGGGGTGGAGTACCCCTTTAACCATTTAATTGCCACAGACGTACATATGACATCATGGCTGCTTGTAAGAGATACTTCATGTAATTGGCAGCAGTTCATGCCTCTGCATGGACCATTTATGGTGCCACCATCCTCTTATGTGGCAGAGTGGAGTTTGGCTTTACTGGCATCGAGACTTGCGTACAATTGCAAACTATGCCCCTTCCATAGATATACCAATGATACATGAAATAACTGCAAGGAATAATGTACGGTACATATATACTTATGGAGGGAATGATACCATTGATACTTATCATGGGGAGGGGGTATAATCTATAGATACTTAGCCTTTGGTAAATATAATTTCCCGATATCTGCACATTTTACATACTGATACTTATTGGAGAAATAATACCAAAAAAATATTCGGGAGGGGAGTTTATACCTATTGGTACTTATCTGGAAACTATACTTCTTGAGGGAAATGTTACCAATGGATACTTGAAGGAATCCTTCAAATAGTTATTAGCTTCTGAAGTTTTCTGTCTAACTGGTCATTGATGATGTCACGTCCCGGGAGCTGTGCATGATGGGAAAATATCCCCATAGTAGCTGCACAGCTCCTGGGACGTGAGTCATCAGAAAGCAGTTAGACAGAAAACAGCAACTCAACTTCAGAAGCTAATAACTATTGGAAGAATTAAGATTTTTTAATAGAAGTAATTTACAAATCTGTTTAACTTTCCGGAGCAAGTTGATATATATATATAAAAAAAAGTTTTTGCCTGGAATACCCCTTTAATAGCATCTATTGGCATTATTGCCTCAATAAGTATCTATAGGTATCACAGCCTCATGAAAGGGGTATTCCAGGCCAAAACCTTTTTTTTTTATATATCAACTGGCTCCGGAAAGTTAAACAGATTTGTAAATTACTTCTATTAAAAAATCTTAATTCTTGCAATAGTTATTAGCTTCTGAAGTTGAGTTGCTGTTTTCTGTCTAACTGCTTTCTGATGACTCACATCCCAGGAGCTGTGCAGTTCCTATGGGGATATTCTCCCATCATGCACAGCTCCCGGGACGTGACATCATCATTGAGCAGTTACACAGAAAACTTCAGAAGCTAATAACTATTGGAAGGATTAAGATTTTTTAATAGAAATAATTTACAAATCTGTTTAACTTTACGGAGCCAGTTGATATATATAAAAAAGTTTTTGCCTGGAATACCCCTTTAAGGTACAAAACATCCTATAGATACCAATCGCTGCAGTGTTACATGTAGATACTGATCAAGGCAGTGATACCTATAGAAAGTGACTGTGGCAGTGATAACCTATACATACCATTAATAACTATAGATACTGGTCAAAGCAGTATAGGTTGCAACTGAGGCAGTGATAACCTATAAATACATATCACGGCAGTGCTACCTATACAGTGGGGATCAAAAGTTTGGGCACCCCAGGTAAATATTTGTATTAATGTGCATAAAGAAGCCAAGGAAAGATGGAAAAATCTCCAAAAGGCACCAAATTACAGATTAGACATTCTTGTAATATGTCAACAAATAGATTTTATTTCCATCATTTACACTTTCAAAAAATCAGAAAACAAAAAAAATGGCATCTGCAAAAGTTTGGGCACCCTGCAGATTTAATATCTTGTCCCCTTTGGCAAGTATCACAGCTTGTAAACGCTTTTTGTAGCCAGCCAAGAGTCCTTCAATTCTTGTTTGAGGTATCTTTTCCGATTCTTCCTTACAAAAGTCTTCCAGTTCTTTGAGATTTCTGGGCTGTGTGTCACGCACTGCTCTTTTAAGGTCTATCCATAGATTTTCAATTATGTTGAGGTCAGGAGATTGTGAAGGCCATAGCAAAACCTTCAATTTATGCCTCTTGATGTAATCCCCCGTGGATTTCGAGGTGTGTTTAGGATATTTATCTATTTGTAGAAGCCATCCTCTCTTTAACTTCAGCTTTTTCACAGATGGCATCAAGTTAGCATCCAAAATTTGCTGAAATTTTATTAAATCCATTTTTCCTTCTACTCGTGAGATGTTCCTTGTGCCACTGGCTGCAATATAACCCCAAAGCATGATTGATCCACCCCCATGCTTAACAGTTGGATAGAGGTTCTTTTCATTAAATTCTGTTCCCCTTCTTCTCCAAACGTACCTTTGCTCATTCCGGCCAAAAAGTTCAATTTTAACCTCATCGGTCCACAGAACTTGTTTCCAAAATGCATCAGGCTTGTCTATATGTTCATTTGCAAAGTTCAAATGATGATTTTTGTGGTGAGGACATAGAAGAGGTTTTCTTCTGATGACTCTTCCATGAAGACCATATTTGTACAAGGATCTCTTTATAGTGAAATAGTGTACCACAACTCCAGTGTCTGCCAGATCTTTCTGGAGGGATTGTACAGTCAAACATGGGTTTTGAATTGTTTTTCTCACAATCCTGCGGGCTGTTCTGTCTGATATTTTTCTTGGTCTTCCAGATCTTGCTTTAACTTCCACTGTTCCTGATGACTGCCATTTCTTAATTACATTCTGAACAGAGGATATTGTCATCTGAAAAAGTTTTGCTACCTTCTTATAGCCTTCTCCAGCTTTGTGAGCATCAACTATTTTCAGTTTCTAGAAAACTGCTTAGATGAACCCAGGGTGCTGATTGTTGGGGCAAGGTCAGATGAGTCTGAGCATTTAAAACCTTTGAGATTGACATCACCTGGTCTTCCCAGATGATGATTGAGAACAATCCATGACACTGGCAGGTCTCAGCTTTGCAAAGGGTGCAGTGCATGCTATAAATTCTGCAGGGTGCCCAAACTTTAGCATTTTTTGTTTTCAGTTTTTTTGAAAGTGTAAATGATGGAAATAAAATGTAACTTTTGTTGACATATTATAAGAATGTCTAATCTGTAATTTGATGCCTTTTGGAGATTTTTCCATCTTTCCTTGGCTTCTTTATGCACATTAATACAATTTTTTACCTGGGGTGTCCAAACTTTTGAACCCCACTGTAGATACTGATCAAGCAGTGATACTTAGATACTTGTGGTGGCAGTAATACCTATAGATATTGATTAAGGCAGTGATACCTATAGATATTGATTAAGGCAGTGATACTTGTGGAGGCAATGATACCTATTGATATTGATTAAGACAGATAGTCAGATAGTAAAGTTTTTGCTGTGTCAGCTGTGTTTTTCTCCACCCTGGCCTGCTGAGAAACTCTAGCTGAGGTCATGGAAGTTATTTTTCGATGACTTCACATAGAAAATATCTGTATTTTGACAGTCCGGCCATCAGGGACTTAGCCCCATTTATCATTGTCTGGTCCAGGACACATTCCTGGGTCCATCGTGTTCTGTCAACAGATTTTATGTTCGTCCCAATTAAATAATTTCCCACCAAAGAGAAGGGGAAAAAAAATGAAAAGAGTTAACATTAAATGTTCTATATTGTAGGTTGAATTCCTTGGGCTTATTACAAGCAGGTTCATTTGTTCTCAATAAGTTCTCCTGCCAGATATCCAACCTCCGGGGAGTCAGACGCCTGTGTATCTAGGCGGATTCCAAAAAGACCTTTAATTAAAATTTTTTTTTCAGAAGGGGAGATTTGCGGGAGGGGGCTGAACGCCTTTGAGAACCAATTACCGCCTCCCTTTTTGGCATTTTTAATTGAATATTTGTATTGAAAACAGAAGAAGGAGCCGGGGAGCTGATTAAGAGATGCGGGAAACAATCGTTGCAACGTGCTTTTGACGAAGGATTAGGTCCAGTAATTGTTGGAGAGATCAGGGATTGTGCTCTCAGATAATTGGGTGGAGAGTCTGTTACTTCTGTCTCTGGTTCACTGCTTGGAACTGGGCGCTGGACCTGTCCCCAGGACTATTGTGCCAAATTTCCAAGGGAAAAATATACGTCCTGTTCCTTCCAGAGAGCTATTAAACTACCTTCAATATTATAACGTGTAGAAATAAGACTGCGGGGGAGGATGTTAAATGAACAAAACGTCGGGGACCTTACAGTCAAATTCAGCCCTGGTATTTCTATTTTCTCTAAGTAATCCAGTTAAAGGGGAACTCCGCTGCTCAGTGTTTGGAACAAACTGTTCCGAATGCTGGAGCCCGGGCTGGGAGCTTGTGTCATCATAGCCCCGCCCCCTCTTCATGCCCCGCCCCCTCAATGCAAGTCTATGGGAGGGGGCGTGACAGCTGTCACGCCCCCTCCCATAGACTTGCATTGAGGGGGTGGGGCTATGACGTCATGAGCTCCCGGCTCCAGTGTTTGGAACAGTTTGAGCAGTGGAGTACCCCTTTAAGGAGCTAAGGTTACGTTGATAACTTTAGACTTCCACTTCCAAACTTTGCACATTTGGGGAAGTGGTAGACTGAAACCTAACTCACAGACTTTGCTGGTGACTGTTATGTATTTGCATCTGTTTTGGGGTGTAGCTATCTATATTGTATAGCGGTAGCAGTCGCACATGGATTCATAGTGTCCGAGAGGCCTCAGAGGCACCTCTGCCATATTAGAAGACACTAGTATTAGAAATAGCCGGAAGAAGCGCACATCGTCGCGTGAAACGACCTGTCATGTTGCCCTATGTCCCCGGACCTCCGGACGCCTAGACACCTACTGAGCGGTGAGTGCATGCATTTGTTTCTTCTTTGCTCAGTATTATAAATGGCAGATACTAGTTGTGGCCCTGCTATATATTTTGAACTGGGGTCCAGCAACCTAACGTTACGACACTGCTTTTGTCTACTTGCTCCAACCCAGTGACAGAGGGAGAAGAGAGGAAGCAATAAGAGAGCAATATTCGTTGTATCTGTGACCAACTTTAGCGCTCAATATAAAAAGTGTTGGTATAGACACTTTCCTGTGTTCCTGTCACATTATTATAGTAGGGAAGTAGCTGTCTTACAAGGTTGTCAGCCATATTGCCGCTCATGGAGCGAAGTTCTCTGTCACGTGTGATCAAAGTCCTTTCTCCTTGCTCAACCCTCCCAAGACCATCTCACTTTTATCTGTCACATTATGTAGGGTAAAAATCCATAGAGCGAAAAGAAGTCGTCACTCACCGGGTTCTTCTGGTTTTCTTTATTACAGATACTCACGTATATTACAGGACGGTGGACATAACAAAGTGCCGGGGGGGTGTACCACAAGCGACAGCTCTGTTTCGCTCTGTCTTGAGCTTCTACGGAATACATGAACGTGGTATGAGGGCCCAACGTCCACAGGTGGGGGTTGTGCTTACAGCTCAACACCGTGCAGGATGTTTGGAATTTGCCAGAGAACACCAAGATTGGCATATTCGCCACTGGCGCCCTGTGCTTTTCACAGATGAAAGCAGGTTCATACTGAGCACATGTGACAGCCTTCACAGAGTCTGGAGTTGCCGTGGAGAACGTTCTGCTGCCTAAAACATCCTCCAGCATGACCGGTTTGGTGGTGGGTCGGTAATGGTGTGGGGTGGCATTTCTTTGGGTGGACGCACAGCCCTCAATGTGCTTCCCAGAGGTAGCCTGACTGCCATTAGGTACCGAGATGAGATCCTCAGACCCCTTGTGAGACCATATGCTGGTGCGGTTGGCCCTGGGTTCCTCCTAATGCAAGACAATGCTAGACCTCATGTGGCTGGAGTGTGTCAGCAGTTCCTGCAAGAGGAAGGCATTGATGCTATGGACTGGCCCGTCCGTTCTCCAGACCTGAATCTGATTGAGCACATCTGGGACATCATGTCTCGCTCCATCCACCACAGACTGTCCAGGAGATGGCGGATGCTTTAGTCCAGGTCTGGGAGGACATCCCTCAGGACACCATCCTCCACCTCATCAGGAGCATGCCCAGGCGTTGTAGGGAGGTCATATGGGCACGTGGATGCCACACACACTACTAAGCCTCATTGTGAATTGATTTAAGGACATTACATAAAGTTGGATCGGCCTGTAGTTTTTCCACTGTGATTTTGAGTGTGACTCCATATCCAGACCTCCATGGGCTGAACAATTTGATTTCCATTGATAATTTTGTGTGATTTTGTTGTCAGCGCATTCAACTATGTAAAGACGAAAGTATTTCATACGATTAGTTCATTGAGATCTAGGATGTGTTATCTTAGTGTTCCCTTTATTTTTTTTTAGCAGTGTATAAGGAAGTGTACCCTATCCAGGAGTGAAGAAATGATACTAAAATATCACATAGCATATGGGATTTACCCACATAGTAATCAGCAGAATGCCAATATGTTCACAATATGATCCCTATCTGCAGGATAACCAACATGGGCCACTTCGGCCACTAGAAATTATGTATAGATACAGGTAAGTCACCTGACACTGTTCCCAACGCACGATTCTGTCCCTAGGTGTAATTGAATGTACACTGGGACATCCTCAGGGGAACCATATGCACAAAAGCACAGTATGATATTATTTATGCAACAAGAATCCTATTTGTATGAAAAACAAATATATCCAATAGTGAATAGACATGTGGAGACGTGATCGTGAAATATACTAAGATCCACATGCAAGATGAATATTCCGTCCCAGAGATCCCCGACATAGACGGTACAATACAATAGGACATTGCATGAGTGGTTACGTTGCACTCAGTGAGCCGGAAGAAGCGTGCAAATGCGAAACGTCGCTCCTGCTGTGGACGTACCTGTTTGTCTTATGCACCTGTTGTCTTGAATAAAGCCACCATTGATAAGAGTGAGTAGCCGTTCTTTCCTCCATCTTTGTATGGATTACGGAATGACTGTATCTTCTGTACTGAGCACCAGTCGGATGGATTTCCATACAGTTGCGGTAGCGGTGCATCTATCTAGGGGTTGCCTGGTGATCTTGGATTTAATGGAGGTGGTTGTGCCGACTTGTACTTTCTTGTGGCTGGACAAAACTCCACAAGGTTGGCAGTGAAATCCTGGCACCCACTAGTCTATCCCGATGACGAGTCTCGCTCTTAGTCACTCCAATCACTGGATTTTCCAAACTAATTTGGATTCATTCTGAAACTGAACATTTTTCACACAAAAAAATTATCACTGGATTTTTATTCTGCACTCTTGGGTTACAGCTTTAATGTCCAATTGGGAGAGGATGGAGGACTACTGGCATAACTTGGCCATGCGGTAGTCTAAATAAACTGTGTGACACCCACGTAATGATATAAAGGGACTGAATAGAATTTCTAACCAACTAACATCTTCAGCTCTTACAGATACTGGGAATTTTCTATGAAAACACTCTCCCATGACAACAGGTAACACGACATTTACCCTTCCTGGCTCGCAGATTATTTGGATATTACATGGCAGATTGAATTTCACGCTTACCGTCCTCCCGCATTGTAATATAAAATCAACAATTCCAGTGTGACCGAGGCCGCGTTCACAACCTGTAACATTACTGCTCAGGGTAACAACTGGTTCGCGAATGTTATGGATACCAGGGGAGTCTGATAACTTCAATATGGGAGAAATATTCATATCAATGGGTCTGCAGCCATATTGTTTTAATGGAATCCTTGTCATTTCACGTGTATTTACATTCCATAATAAAAAATAAAAAAAATGAACCAAAACCATACAACTCAGTATAAAAAAAAGCCTAAAACTGATACTAATACAAAAAGAAAGCTTAAAGGAGCAGAAGTGACCTGCCTCGCTCTCCACATGTGCTCAGGGTGAATTATAGCAGGGGGCCTGACACGCTGAACAGGCCCAAATTCAAACCATGTGATAGTTTTTGGAGTCGTCTTTTAAAAGTTCTTCCAAAAGTTTAAATTTAATTTTATGCGTTGGACTATGTGCATGATGTCACCGCTCTCGCCAGAAATTGGCTCTGTGCCTCTAAGGATCTTATTCTCCAGGGGTTATGGAAAATGATTTAGGTGAGGTGAGAGGCCGGTTGTGTTATTACGATGATATTGGGGGGGGGGGGAATGGTATGGGAGGAAGCCGCTGATCTCAGTACATGTGTCAGGACTGATCTGTAGTCTGGATAGGAGACAATTTTAAATACATTTATTGAGCAGCAGCTGTTTCCTCTGACTGTTTATTGTTCCGCTCGATCCTATAAACTCTCTTGGACGCTTTTGTATAAATGTTGTGTTTTTCAATGAGGTTTGTTTGGACGAAGTAAACAGACGTCACTGTTGCAATACTGTGGAGCATACAACTATTGTGTAATGAGCAAGTGCAGCTAATTAAAGGAAAAATTACCTACATTATTCTTCGTGCCTGTGATGAAGGTGATAGAGGGACTCCCTGAGCTCACATACCCATCAGTTACCTAAACCAAGGGATCACAGTGCTCTAATAAAGGGGCATCATTTCACCGGGAAGCCGATTTGGTGAATGGCGCCCACAGCTTCCTTAAAGGGGTACTCCACTGGCCCAGCATCCAGAACATTTTGTTCCAAACACTGGGTGCGGGCTGCGGGGGTCGTGACGTCACGGTCATACCCCTTGCGATGTCACGCCACACCCCCTCAATGCAAGTCTATGGGAGAGGGCGTGGCGGCTGCAGGACCAGTGGAGTACCTCTTTAAAGGGGTTATCCAGGAAAAAACTTTTATATATATATATATATATATATATATATATATATATCAACTGGCTCCAGAAAGCTAAACAGATTTGTAAATTACTTCTATTAAAAAATCTTCATCCTTTCAGTACTTATGAGCTTTTGAAGTTGAGTTGTTCTTTTCTGTCTAAGTAATCTCTGATGACACGTGTCTCGGGAACCGCCCAGTTTAGTAGCAAATCCCCATAGCAAACCTCTTCTACTCTGTGCAGTTCCAGAGACAAGCAGAGATGTCAGCAGAGAGCACTGTTGCCAGACCGAAAACAACAACTCAACTTCAGCAGCTGATAATTATTGAAAGGATTAAGATTTTTTTTAATAGAAGTAATTTACAAATCTGTTTAACTCTCTGGAGCCAGTTGATATAAAAAAAATATATGTTTTTTCCTGGAATACCATTTTAATTCATGATTCGGCTGTTGAATGTAAGGGGTTAATCTACCAGAAAGCTGATGTTTCTCTGCTAAACAAAAATAGGTAAACAGAAACATAGCTGCACATCCACAATTGGTGTTTCTCTGCTCCTGGTAGTTACACCTTCATGCTGACAGCCGGGCTCCAGCGATCCCTGTCCAGGAGACCCTGCACCACCTTACTCTAGTCCTATTCTAGGCAGGCTAAAATGAGGATACTTAATGATCGCTGCAAAAAGGCATATTGGCGGCCATTAAGAGGTTAATGCCCAAACAGTTTTCTTCATCAATTTTCATCATTGCATTTTTTTCCGTCAACATATCTGTAGGAGGGCTTGTGTTTTTTTCAGAGGTTGTACTTTCCATTTTGCCCCCTGACGAAGCCCTTAAGCGAAACATACGTTGGGGTACATAGGTGTTGTAGTGTCAAGCTGTGCAAATTGCAGGTATCTATGTTTGCTTATTTTTTTTTTCAAAGCTCTTTTTACATGATATGCCGTGTCCAGTGTCTTTTGTTACTGCGACTTTGCACTTACTTGTACCTGTTCATTTCCGTGTTGAGTATTCTGTCATCGCCACCTTATCTTCAATCTGTGTTGTCCTTGTGCCGTACCTTTTGTCTATGCATTTTATTTGTTCTTTTACGTACATATACCAATAAAGTTTGTATTTTTTAAAAATATTTTCCTATATTCTCAGTGACCGGTTTCTGTTTTTTTGAGGTTTATTGTTTTCAGGTACATATGATGACTATATTTCATATTTTGGGGAGCCAGATTAACAAAAAACTGACATTTTATTATTATTATTATTATTATTATTATTTTTTATTTTATTTTTTTGCAGTGTTTACGCTGCAAGACAAATAATTATATATACTTTGTAGATCTTCCCATTAAAGATGTGATGATACCAAATCTTTTAAACAAAAAATGCTTTTTTTTTTTAAAGGAAATGTATAGGAAAAGGAAATAGTATTCTAATAGTTGGCTGCGGAAGTACTTCTCCGACATGGAAATACTGGACACCATTGCTGTAATAAAACTGGGAGGACGTCTTAATCAGGATTACGTTTCCAACCTTCATGTAAAAGAAAATGGCCCTTATTTACTAAGAGTGTTGTGTAGGTTTCTTTGTGGGTTTTAATTCCCTACAATTTATTTTCCACGGTATTTACTAAGGTTTCCCTACATTTTCCACTTTCCCTACATTTTGATTTTTTTTACACCTGCTCTGATCTGTTTTCCTCAGCTCAAATCCACCACATTTTCTGTGGAAACCTTAGTATATATGTTGGGTTTTTGTGAAAATGTCGCGAACATGCCCCTTTCCGGAGACCACGCCCGCTTTCCCAAATAGTCACGCCCCCTTTTTGGGTTTTCTTAGCAAAATGGAGAGTTAGTCGGGGTTTTTCAATTCTGGCACAAAATCTGGCGCAGACAGAATTTCTGTCGCAATACGACAGAATCTGGCGCACAACCCGACAAAACATGTCGGGTTTGCAATAGTAAATGAGGGCCAATGTGTTTTATTCACTGACAGTTCCACCATTTTTCGGGCATGCCGCTAAGTAAATCTAGTTGTGCTTTGGCTGCTCTCGCACCAGAAGTTGGTGTATAGTTCTGTAACTTTCTGTGTCACAAATTGGCCCCAAAATGTGAGGTAGGTAGACCCCGGAACAACCCCCCTTCCAGCCTCCTTTAGCCCCCTGTCAGTGCAGGCTGCATACATGCCCCAAATGTCGCTAATTTTGCCACCTGCGCAGCTTAATAAATGATCTTCAAGGGGGAAAAAAACCTTTAGGGGCTATTCACACGTACAGTATTCTGTGCAGATTTGATTTCAAGCGCTGTTCAGTTTACATTGAAATATGCAACAGAAAATCCTGCGCATCAAACTGCGTATAATACTGTACGTGTGAATAGACCATTAATGTGTTAATAGTTTGGATGCAGCATTGGATTTCAGCACGGAAGCTAAAGCCCCAAATCTCAACCCAGATGATGTGTATCCAGTGGGTGTATTCTCCACTTCTTTCCATAGCAAAAACAATGAAATATATGATACAGATGGGATCAATATTCTGTGTTCTCCAGAGGACTTCTCTATGGACATGGTGGACCATTAGCAGTTTTGGACTATTGGACTTTTTGTACACCATATCGGTATTGGACTTTTTGTACACCATATCGGTATTGGACTTTTTGTACACCATATCGGTATTGGACTTTTTGTACACCATATCGGTATTGGACTTTTTGTACACCATATCGGTATTGGAGTTTTTGTACACCATATCGGTATTGAACTTTTTGTACACCATATCGGTATTGGACTTTTTGTACACCATATCGGTAAAAAGCTGCATTGTTAGTTAGTGATGCTGACGACTGATGATACCTGACAGGAATGATTCTGACATTCTTGCCCCCAGCCAGCTCTGATAATAGGATTAAGTTGTCTATTCTTGTCAGATCAGGGAGTCATTACATGGGGGGGAAGTTTTCAGGGAGGGGTGTGCGAAGATGAGAGGGTCGGGTGAATGATGCTGACTTCAAGGATTTTTGTTCATCATTATCTCAATCAATGTTGGAAAAATGAGAAGAAAAATTGCCTGGACGTGTCCGGAGACCCCATGACCCTCTTCCGATTCTGTCATATGACACAACAACCACACATGGGAACGGAACCAAGAACTTCTTTTCCTTAATGTTAATCCTTTAAGTATGCAGAAAATACAGATCTGTCTGCTTTCATCTATTCCTAGAATGCAACACTATGTGAAAACTGATGAGAAGGCGTTAAAAGTATAGTAAATATGTATACAATACAGAAATATAGACTATTTTACTGCTTCCTATGTTGAAGAATATACAGAATATAACTACTATAATACTGTCCTCTATGTACATGAATATAACTACTATAATACGGTCTCCTATATACTAGAATATAACTACTATAATACTGCTCCTATATACTAGAATATAACTACTATAATACTGCTCCTATATACTAGAATATAACTACTATAATACTCCTATATACAAGAATATAACTACTATAATACTGCTCCTATATACAAGAATATAACTACTATAATACTGCTCCAATATACAAAAATATAACTACTATAATACTGCTCCTATATACAGGAATATAACTACTATAATACTGCTCCTATATACAAGAATATAACTACTATAATACTGCCTCCTATGTACAAGAATATATCTACTATAATACTGCTCCTATATACAAGAATATAACTACTATAATACTGCTCCTATATACAAGAATATATCTACTATAATACTGCTCCTATATACAAGAATATAACTACTATAATACTGCTTCTATATACAAGAATATAAGTACTATAATACTGCTCCTATATACAAGAATATAACTACTATAATACTGCTCCTATATACAAGAATATAACTACTATAATACTGCTCCTATATTACAAGAATATAACTACTATAATACTACACCTATGGTCAAGAATATAACTACTATAATACTGCTCCTATATACAAGAATATAACTACTATAATACTGCACCTATGGTCAAGAATATAACTACTATAATACTGCTCCTATATACAAGAATATAACTACTATAATACTGCTCCTATATACAAGAATATATCTACTATAATACTGCTCCTATATACAAGAATATAACTACTATAATACTGCTTCTATATACAAGAATATAAGTACTATAATACTGCTCCTACATACAAGAATATAACTACTATAATACTGCTCCTATATACAAGAATATAACTACTATAATACTGCTCCTATATTACAAGAATATAACTACTATAATACTGCACCTATGGTCAAGAATATAACTACTATAATACTGCTCCTATATACAAGAATATAACTACTATAATACTGCTCCTATATACAAGAATATAACTACTATAATACTGCTCCTATATACAAGAATATAACTACTATAATACTGCCCCTATATACAAGAATATAACTACTATAATACTGCTCCTATATATAAGAATATAACTACTATAATACTGCCCCTATATACAAGAATGTAACTACTATAATAATGCCCCTATATACAAGAATATAACTACTATAATACTGCTCCAATATACAAGAATATAACTACTATAATACTGCTCCTATATACAAAAATATAACTACTATAATACTGCTCCTATATATAAGAATATAACTACTATAATACTGCCCCTATATACAAGAATATAACTACTATAATACTGCCCCTATATACAAGAATATAACTACTATAATACTGCTCCTATATATAAGAATATAACTACTATAATACTGCTTCTATATACAAGAATATAACTACTATAATACTGCCCCTATGTACACGAATATAATTACTATAATAATGTTCCTATGTACAAGAATATAACTACCAGGGGCCGACTGACCGGCCGGTCCGATCTGACGTAGTCCGAGGGCCTGGCCAGGTAAAGGGCCTTCTGCCAGGTAAAGGGAACTCTGCTGCCTACACCCACTGTGGGAAAACTCTCCTACCTACACCCACTATGGGGGAACTTTGCTGCCTACACCTACTATGGGGGAACTCTGCTGCCTACATCTACTATGGGGGAACTCTGTTGCCTACACCTAATGTGAGGGACTATCTACTATGTTAAAGTATAACTAATATGGGGACAAACTACTAAACTAAAATAGGAGGGCTACTTACCTACTAACTACATAGGGGGCTTTCATAATGCCCCTCCCGAGACTAGACTCTGGATCCGCCACTGGGTGGAGGGGTTGCTGGCTACCTACTTGACTAACTCCCTGGCTACCTAACTTTGTACCTGGATGCCTAACTACCTACCTGGCTAACTAACTATGTACATACCTGGCCTTCATACATGGCTGCCTAACTACCTAGCTAGCAACCTACCTAGCTAGTCACCTACCTACATATCTGGCTTCCTGATCTACTTACCTAGTTAACTATTTACCTGGCTACCTACCTGCCCCTTTACTGTGCAGCACACCAAGGAGGGCTTTATAACAGTTAGGGGCTTATAGATGGGAAGATTGTGCAGAGGAGGGGGGGGGCGCACTAGAAAAATGCAGAGTCATGTTTGTCCTGCAGATGTTAAGAGATCGACATCAGAGGACACCGCTGATCAGAAAAGTTGTTATTGTGAGTCCCTTGATGTAATTGTAATCACTTATATGGTATTGTGATAGCCTGGGGGATGTAGGGTATGGGGTGTGTAGCTGTGCGGTTATTAAAGGGTGCTTGTTAACCCTTGCTATTCGTGATGCCAGGGTTAGGGGTCCTCAGTAATCCTTGTCCTACCGCCACTCTTCCCAAGAGCGATAGGGAGGTAGATAATGATACATTGTCCACAACCGGAGAGTTTTCTGAAACAGGTATAACTTTTACTGAAGATTTTCTGCAAGCTTCAATAACGGAACAGTCTCTATGCATACAACTGCTTTCTCTGGAGATTGACAAAGGTTGGGATTTTAGCAAGTTGGAGTCTTTAGGTATTATGCGCTGTTCCACTGGATTTAGGGGATTTAGTTGCGGTCTAGTAGTCACGCTAGATTTAGCGGGGGTAGTTTAGAACTCACGGTTTTAGTTTCTGCTGAGGCTGGTAGGTTTCGAGGCCTAGCGTGTCTTTGAAAGTTGCATAGATTAGTCCTGCTAGTCCGGCATCCACGAGAGCAGCAACCCAAGAGAGTGATAATTGGCTACAGCTCCCTTATTGTTACGCCGAGCGCTCCGGGTCCCTGCTCCTCCCCGGAGCGCTCGCGGCGTTCTCCTCTCTGCAGCGCCCCGGTCAGACCCGCTGACCAGGAGCGCTGCACTGACATTCACGACGGGGATGCGATTCGCATAGCGGGACGCGCCCGCTCGCGAATCGCATCCCAAGCCACTTACCTGTCCCGGTCCCCGGCTGTCACATTCTGGCGCGCGCGGCTCCGCTCTCTAGGGCGCGCGTGCGCCAGCTCTCTAAGATTTAAAGGGCCAGTGCACCAATGATTGGTGCCTGGCCCAATCAGTCTAATTAGCCTCCACCTGCTCCCTGGCTATAATACCTCACTTCCCCTTCACTTCCTTGTTGCCATTGTGCCAGTGAAAGCGTTTCTTTGTATGTCCCAAGCCAGTGTTCCAGACCTCTTGCCGTTGCCCCTGACTACGATCCTTGCTGCCTGCCCTGACCTTCTGCTATGTCCGACCTTGCTCTTGCCTAATCCCTTGTACCGCGCCTATCTCAGCAGTCAGAGAGGTTGAGCAGTTGCCGGTGGATACGACCTGGTTGCTACCGCCGCTGCAAGACCATCCTGCTTTGCGGCGGGCTCTGGTGAATACCAGTAGCAACTTAGAACCGGTCCGCCGACACGGTCCACGCCAATCCCTCTCTGACACAGAGGATCCACCTCCAGCTTGCCGAATCCTGACACTTATATGGGCAGGGGTTGCTAATTGGTCCATTACTGATGTCAATCACCATTACAAAGATTT